>NC_085976.1:8851385-9168677 GCF_910591565.1 Cydia splendana
ATTCTTCTCGCGCCGCCGTTACGACTCGATATTCAACTATTGCTTATCTCAGCTCAGTGTTACCAGGATGTAAAAAGCGAATGACAGTTACCTGTATTATTGGTCCGTATCGCGCATCATCGCGACACCCAGGCCCTGTAGCCGCCCCTTTCTCAGCACTCATCATAGTGACTACATTTTGAGTTATTTCTTGTTATCTCTTCTTACAATCTGTTACAATAAATATTTCTGATTTCTTCCCCGCGTTATCCCGGCATTTTGCCACGGTCCACGGGAGCCTGGGGTCCGTTTGACAACTAATCCCAAGAATTGACGTAGGCACTAGTTTTTACTACGAAAGCTACTGCCATCTGACCTGCCAACCCAGAGGGGAAATTAGGCCTTAAATATTGGGATTAGTCCGGTTTACCCACGATGTTTTCCTTCACCGAAAAGCGACTGGTAAATGTCAAATGATATTTCGTACATAAGTTCCGAAAAACTCATTGGTACGGGTTTGAACCCGCGACCTTCGGATTGCAGGTCGCACGCTCTTACCGCTAGGCCACCGGCGCTTGAGTTATTCATCAGCGAATTTTTAGTCACAATTTGCCACCCCTAATATCTTCCCGCCCTAGGCCCGGGCCTACTTGACCTTAGGACAAATCCGCCACTGCTTAATGCCTTTTGTAATAAGGTTTACCGTGGACAATTATCAGTGTCGGTGATGGTACTTACTAAATAATAGGATATTTTATAAAGACTTACTGAGATTAAGAAACACTCTCGAAGTTCGTCGTTCGTGGAGGTCAGAGTATGATATATTTTCTATCAGCTAGTTTGCAGAGAAAATATTCCAATATCTATTCTTTGAATGACCGCACAAGCACGAAGTGCGGCGTCGACATTTTTTATGACACTGCAGGTATTAAACCTACCTGCTTCCATCAAATCCCTCTGAACCGTAAAGCTTGCGAACCTTGGCACCTGAAGTTTTATTATCTGTCCTTACCTTAGAATATTGCCGCTAAAAATGCAAACGTAATAAAAATGTAAGAGGAAGGGACCTTAGATATTTGACAGTAAATGTACAATTTATTGTTTATAGAAATTTTAGTGTATATATTTTTTAAACATTGAAATTCAAATACGTAAACACTCTATAACTATATTGTACAGCTCAGTTCAGAAATTAGTTATAATAACATTTACTAACCTAAAATAGACACACAAGTCCAGGAAAGAGTTAAAATAATATATATATACCTACCGTAAACTCGGGCTACATTAGCCCTAAGGGGAGACATTACCCACCCGTAATAAAAGCGTAATTAAAATTAAAATACTTACAGCCGTATTCGAACAATGAGATACGTCAAATACTAGATATTGAAACGATATGGATTGGATATGCCAGTGTCAAACAAGTGTCAAAAGTGACGTTTTTGTTTGAAGAAACGTCAATTTTGACACTTGTTTGACACTGACATAGCTAATCCATACCGTTTTTAGATCTATTACCTGACGTATCTTAAAGTTAGAATCGGGCCGTTTGTTAAAAACAACATCATGAGTAATCCACTTGTGTGTAATCTTTGGAAGTCGTTATAGGTTTTTATGGGTGGGCAATGTTACCCCCTAGGGCTAATGTAACCCGAGTTTACCGTAATTAGACGTGCAACAACAAAACTACAGATGATAGATGTTTATAAGTGTACTTACTTGATAATACAGTAAATCTATTCACTAGGTACCCTAGTTATTAAGTAGGTACTGAAAAAACTCAGAAATATGAAAGAAACTTCGAAAGCGTAATTGTGTACACACAATAAAAGTATGAATGGCCTAAATTGACGCCATCAGACCCAGCTAATGCTATTCAAAGTAAATCAGCCCGTATACTTACTCGGAGTTTTGGACTGCCTCCAAATTCCACTTATTGATTGCCAGTCATTTTATTCGAAGATATTTATTGGGGTTCCGCTGTCAAACTAGCTATTGTTAATAGTTTCCATATGTCTATTAGTCTATCAGTCTGTGTTATGTACAGTCAACTCTAAAAATATGGGTGCACAAATCATATCAAAAATATGTCCCATAACTCTTATGTCAGCGAATTAAGAACTATGGGACATATTTTTGAATAAGTTGGCTACACCCATATTTTTACTGTTGACTGTACCGTCAGCATCAATACTACCACATCCTCTAATAGCTATACAAAAATATATACCTAAGTACGTCTATATTAATTTAAAATGGAGTATTGTCGGAACGCGAAGTGTAGAGATATTAATATATCTACATATAACTATGTAGGTACACATATTGGAGAAAAAGCATTATCTACATATGTAAGGCATTAAGTCCGCCATTTGTACAATTTATTATCGTGCAATAAAGTTTCCATTAATAAATAAATATCGCTGCCCCAATATTACAGGGTTCTATGTTTCACTTTTATCGAACTGAAATTTGAACATTGTCATAGTGACATTAAGTCGGATTTCAACTATCTTGAAAATGTAACATAGAACACTGTAATATTGGGGCAGCGATATGTCGGTGCTTTTTGAGTCGTAAATAGAATTTTTATTTTTATTTATTACGATTACAACCTTAAATTTAGCTAATGTGATAATTATAAGCAATAAGACCGCCTGCTGCTTCCTTTATTTAGATTTTTAATCTGGCTTTGAATTTGTTTGTTTTCTTTGTGAGGCAATAGAGAGTAACTTTAGACAGTCTTATTTGTAATGTATCTAAGTATATATAATAAACTTACAAATAGGTAGGTACTTACATTGGTTGATGTCGGAGAGATGAAGCGTACTTAATACTCGTATATTTTATGTGGTTGGTGTTGTTATGTTGGACAAACTTTTCTACCAATATTTGTGATTAAACTTTTGAGACGGTCTAATGAGATAAGTTTCCACACTTATTTGGTATTTGTTGTGTACTAACGGAGTACCTAAAGTAAAGTTTACAAACAGATAGGTGCTGCCTATAGGTACGTAATTTTTTTTTAATTTGATGGTTGTTGTTTTGTTAAGGACTTTTAGGTGTATAATACGTACCTACAATACGTACATGTATAAAATGTGATGATATCTTTGTAAACACTTACGTGCAATTTCCGTAAAGCGGTAGATTCACCCTCGGAAAAGGGGAAAACCTAAAGCTACAGAGAACTTTTGTCGAGCCCAAGAAACTCGAGATACTAATCAACTCGCCGAACAAGAAAGAGTTAAGTAAGCTTTAACGTTACTTGTACTTTGGGCGGGGGCGACTCAAAGTTTTTGAAATATATACAATATAAACAAGAATTTTCCTTTCTGGTAAATTAAGGTGCCTTAAATTAACTTATTTGTAGATCTTGTTTAACTGCTGAAAATAATGTTTATTATTTCTGGCAACATCCGTTTTAAATCGACAACGGTTTTTGGCACGTGAATTATCCGACAGAAAGCATGAAATTTGATACGCGTGTAGGTTTGTTTAAGTACGTACCTACAAAAATTGGTAGAATTTTGTTATTCACGTTTCAATTTCCTTGACCGTACGTGTATGTTACTGTTTGTCCATTTAGGATAACGAGGTGGTAAAGGGGAACGGGCTTAGGTGTAGTACATACAGGCGTATTATGGATTACCTTTATCCATGTGATAAAAGTAAGTGTCACTTTTTAACACCACGCAATAGAAAAAGATGGACATTGTCATTGTCATGTTGACAAATACGACCACCATATGCATACAGAACAGAGCGCAGCGTCAAAAAGGAGTCTTCAAAAAGGAGAAAGTTCTTATTCTTTCAGCATTTTAGCTTCGCTTCGTCCTATCCTAAGAGCCATTTGGTTTATTTTTGTTCTATTCTATTTCTCAGCACGTCAGGATCCGATGATGGGATCCCGAAATTGAGGAAGCACTCAAATTCTCACTCGAAAACCGGCATTTGGGGAAGTGCACTGGCTGATGAGAACGAGAAAATTATAGCGTATTGTTTTTTGAAGTAGGTTTTATTTAAGGTTCGTTAAGTTATATCATTATGACTGCATTTTGACAGTTAGAGCCTTATAGTACCTAAGCCACGTTACACTTATCAGTTTGTCAAGCCAGTAGGCCGAGCGAGCGAGCGGCGAGATAGATTACCCGTCCCTCTTTTATTAACATAGTAAAAGACGGGTAAGTCGGGTAGTCCTCGCCGCGAGATACCTACTGTCCCGCCAATCATGTGCTAGCTCGGCAGATAGGCCACCTGTTCTTGCAGTGGTGTGGAGTTATGCTACTTATGGCGTTGCTCGAAAACATGTCGCGTGTGTGCTATGCCTTATAGAGCGCAACGTTGATCTAAATTGCCGGGCGTATGTTCGTTAATCTTTTAATGCGCTGGTCGAGCCCATGGGCTGCGAGCTGATCACAAACGCTTACCGATCAGATCAATCGGGCTAACCATTATAAAGTACGATCTCTTTTGACGTGATAACGTCTTATAAATCGATGAACACCGGTAGCATGCACGAAAAAGTGTCACGTTGTGGACAGATCTCCATGGTAACGTTGTGGACAAATCTCCATGGTAACGTTGTGGACTAAGCTCCATGGTAACATTACGTAATGTCATGGTAATGTTTTCTAAAGACGTTATCACGCAAAATTATCGTCCGTAAACCGACTTTACAGACAACCATATTTTTTTTTACATTGGACAATCTTATAGCCGGAGAGCTAGCCACGGCAATAGGTATGCAATTTATAGAGCAACGAAAATCCCTCTAGTTAGTGTGCCATACTATCATTATTAATCAATTCGGGCGCCTAGCAGCTGTTCAGCGGTGGGTGCACCGATGTACAGTTTTGTACATCGGTGGACATTATTACAAAAGGCATAAGGTCTACCGATGTACAGTTAACAGTGTGGGCGATGGTACAAGACAACGGTAGACAACTTCATGGAAAGCTTCTACACTGGTTAACCACACAGCCCGGTTCACCCACAGTCGCTCATCCAATCACAATACACATGGTAATGTCCGGCTCAACGTATCTATGCCGCCGTCGGGGGCTAATTGTTTCGGAATAATTGCATATTAAGCTGATGTTGGTATTGGGCATTACGGCGAATGATCAAACAAAGATTATTTTAAAACCTTTCTGAATCCTCTTCATTGTATGTTTCCTGGGGCGGTATTCTGATTTGAAATTCTGTTTAGGGTTTGATACTTTTGATACGATCGCGCTGATTCCTGTCAAAACTTCAACAAATTGTAATATCTGAATAGCTCTGCTGGTTGATTCATCGCCATCTTGAAAAATTCCAAACATCAGAAATAGGTAGTGAATATTCAAGACGAACAAATTTCATACAACACCGCGTTCCTCGCGTGCCTTTTTACTATTTTGCCTTTTAGCATTATACGGGACATTTTTACGGGCTTTTATAATGGCTTAAAATAGCTAAAATAAAATAAAATAGTTAAATGCTTTATTCATGTTTTAAATCTACTTTAGCTTCCTATTTTACGTTTTGAAATTGTGAATAGCAAGCTACCACGCTATAAGTAGTTTACATACGCAAATAACTAAAATGTAAAAATGCGGCGTCTGGGTATGTAAAATATATGTCCATAGCTCACAGAATTTGTCGATAATTGGTTGGCACAACACATACACAAACCAAAACAAAAACAGTGGTTGGAATCATTGAGTTATTATTACTATAGAGAAGTCATACCAAACAATTAAATTGTCGCAATCGCAACCTGAACCACGCGACCAAAACGTCGTAAGCGCCGCGATATTCATGGCACTTACGCGTTTACGTCGCGAGATTCTACAACAACTTATGGCGCAAAATACTGGTTCTCTGTGCCGGTTCTATTCGTAGTTCAATGGTTGGAAAACAGCCGGACATATACCGTTAAATGGGATGAGTAGGGAGAAAACTGACATTCAAACCTTGATAACATTTTATTTTTACATACTTATGTAAACTGAATGGTATATATAATAAATGTTCCGGACGTTTGTATTTTAGTTTTTTTATGATTTTGGGTACTTAGTTCCATTTCATAACTTTACCGATAAACACAAAATCCCTCCTCACCCCGTAGTACCTCGTAGTTGGGGTGAGATGGGATTTCATACAAAGGTGATTTAGGACCATTGTTGGATCGATTTTTTTTTTATGAATATTACTATAGCTCCATTTGTAATACGAATACATTATTTAGGTAGCCGTAGCCTTAAACCATCTTACCCCCCTGGCATACCTTCTCTCCCCATTCATAACCCAACTCTCCACGCAATTCCTACTCACCCCATTTTACGGTACATAAACATTTTTGCACAAGCAGAAACGGAGACCTTCGCTTTTGATCGGACAAAGACTCTCGTTAACCATTTTGGTCATGTTTCCTTTATTGGATTTTATTAAATTATACATTTAACCTACAAAATATCTCTAACAGACTAAACTACTTGAAGTTTTAATTTATTTTACATTGGAGTACAATTGTTGTTCAACTCCTCTTCAGCCCTGAACTAGTTTGTAATAAATTTAAAACTGGGTTTTTAAGTAAGAACACAAACAATATTTTTTGGAAGTGTAAAGCCAGATTTATATTTAAAATTATGTAGATCCATACTTTTCTTATTGTTTTTAGCTGTTTATTTGGAATTTTATTTTAATTTGACTTTGCAATATTATTATTTTTTCTGACATTATATGTATTAACTAGGGTGCCCTAGCACTATAAACAAATCAAATCAAATCAAATCAAAATCAAAATATACTTTATTCATGTAGGCCTAGCAACAAGCTCTTATGAATCGTAATTAATCTTAATCTAATTATCAGAGCAATTTATTGATGTTAATATTATTCTATAATAAAATTGGATTATTATGCATATCAAATTTAACACTAAGAATTTCACAAAAGGATCGTCAAACATTAAAAAGATTGTATAAAAAAATACTAGTCTAGAATTTCTAGAATAAAAACTAAATGTCAAAAAAAATACATTTAGTCTTTTTCTCATTTAACAATAAATTATTAACATTGAACCAATTTACTACTTTTGAAATAGCATTGTTTACATCATTGTAAGCTTGTTGCTGTCGTTTGACTTTGAAAATAAGTGAGGTGTCGTCTGCAAACAATACTATATCATGATGGGTCTTAACAAGAAATGGCAAGTCATTTATGTAGATAAGGAACAGGAAAGGCCCCAATATTGACCCCTGTGGTACACCCATAGAGACCAATGACCCAGGTGATCGCTGTCCATTCACATCGACCCTTTGTATTCTACCATTTAAGTAAGACTTAAGTAAATTCAGTGCCGATCCTCTAACTCCGTAATAATGAAGTTTCCTGATTAATGTTTCATGACAAACACAGTCGAAGGCCTTAGATAAATCACAGAAGACACCTAAAGCATCTCGTGACTCCTCCCAGGCATCGAAAATATGCTTAATTAGCTCAACACCAGCATCGGTTGTTGAGCGACCCCGTGTAAAACCAAACTGCTTATTATGCATCAAACATTTTGACCGCTTTATTTTGACATAGGTACATAGGTAATTTTTTGACATTGTATTTAGTATATGTGTTTATTACGCTATCTGAAATTTGATTTTATTGTATTTGACCATTACTTTTAATTTTTATTATAAATAATAAATAAATAAATAAATAAATAAATATAGGACATTTTTTATTTTTACACAAATTGACTAAGCCCCACGGTAAGCTCAAGAAGGCTTGTGTTGTGGGTACTCAGACAACGATATAATTATATAATATATAAATACTTAAATACATAGAAAACAACCATGACTCAGGAACAAATATCTGTATCATCATACAAATAAATGCCCTTACCGGGATTCGAACCCGGGACCATCGGCTTCATAGGCAGGGTCACTACCCACTAGGCCAGACCGGTCGTCATTATGATTATTTGATTGTTTTATATTTTTTACTTATTTTTAAATTATTTTAATGTATTATTATTATTGTTTACAATTTGACGATCTTTTTGTGAATTCATGTTATTTGGAAACATAATGACATTTATGACATTGTTAAATAGTTATCATGTAATTTTCAATAAGAAATAAATTAATCTAATCTAATCTACTTCAAACTAGATGTATAAAAAGCGTTTTGAGGAATTAATTGTCAAAATTTCAGAGAATCCCGCAGACTATTTATCTCGAGGGCTAGCTCCGGAGAAACTAAAATCAGGCCTTGTGGTTTCATGGGCCACCATGTTTATTAGACCCAAAATTTGATATAAAAACGCGTCCTACTAAATTTAGTAGGACACGTAATGTACTAATTATTTATTCAATAGTGGCGTGGCGTAATATAATTGTGGCGTTCTTAAATATAGTCATAGCCCGCAAAACTCAACAATAAGACAGTCTTTATTGGTAACTCATATTTATATGAAAAGTGCGAAAAGTAGGAAATTCGCAACGAGTGGCGATAAATTGAAACGACCGAAGAGAGTGTTTTAGATCGACACGAGTTGCGAATTACCTTTTCGCACTGTTTTACCTACCTATAGATCTTGGGTCAGGATTGTCAAGAACTACTTTCTTGTATCAAATAACATATTATCCGATAAAAAAGGTCAGATTTGATTCAATACAAAAGAAAAATATATCAAGACAAAAGTAGTTCATTCTTGTCACAAAACTTTAAATCTTGGTATGAATATGAGTTAAATTTTAGTTTTAATATCGACTCCATAGTTTTCTTTCATCTTACCATGATATTGTGATGAAAACTCCGAGGCTTGCAGATGAGACATATCTGGTTCTTGTTTAAAAAAAATTTTTTTTTTCTGTAGACGTCTAAGAGTCACCTGTATGTATAAATGTGACGTTATCTATAAAAAGGGACCTTATTGTCAATGGTGCTTACGCCATTATTAACGATGCTCCGATATAAATACTTACAATGCCGCGCGACGCTGTGCGGCGTAAGCGCCATCGACAATAAGGTCCCTTTTCAAAGATAATGCCCCAAATGGTGTCCTTTTGCAAGTAGAGCATACTAAAGTGACTGCGATGTACGCCTCAAACGCTCGGGTTCTCAAAGGAGTAAACCGGCAATTAAACACAATAGAATTGGGACATTTGGGACAAGTGGCGAATAAGCCTAATATACGAAAACAAACGCCACTGGCAACACTTAGCCGGGATTCTACGTATCTCAATTATCTTTGGAGTACATTTGCCTTGTAGATAATACGAATAACGAAAATTCGACGCTCATTTTGAGGATACAGTGTTGTAGTGTAAATATAATAATTGTTTGATCTTATTGAGATTGTACGACGATTAATACAGGTAAAGGCACTTTTAATCGGCCTCTACGTTCGGTTTACCAATGCTGCCCAGCAACACTGCACTTCTGAAATACTGCAGCCTGCTTTAAGGATTCCGGCGCGTTGTATTCTATGGAAAACACCACGTGATCACCGATCAGCTGTCATAGAAAATGACATGTCGGACGCCTCGGCCCGGGCTCGGCCCAGACTAGTGTGAGTCATCCCTTACTGCAGCGGTCGGCAACCTTTTAGCAGCCAAGGGCCATATAGTAGTTAACGAAGTTGACGCGGGCCGCACTTTGTTAATATTTATGACTTTATCAGACATTGTCGTTTGTCAACATTGTAATATTTCCATACAAAATAGCCAGGGAGTCTGTTGCCGACCGCTGCTTTACTGTATGAAACTACGGAACTCAAACAGGAGCTCGATTCAGATTTAAAATTGTGTTAAAAAAAGGGACGCATTTATGCGTTAGAGGGAGCAAGTGATATTGCTATCTCATTCTACCGCATGGCTGCGTCCCTTGGAGTGGCCGGCGCTGGCCCATCGTGTAGAGGAGCCATCATTGGTGATTCGACCTTGAAGATCCCTAACGCTGATTGGTCCATGAGAAATGAAATGAAAGTCGTGCGTGAGATGCGCGCCAATCACCAAGACGATCGTCAAGCTCGTATCAAAACCAGTTCAAATCCAAAACAATTTGTTATTAGCATCGACCTCCTGCTCACTTATTATATTGAATTTGACGCTTGCACCGACGTGGTAGAGAAAATGTATGAGAGCGCTATACCATCAGGTATGGCGCACGTGGTGTGAAGGTCGAACACTAGTATTGAGCTCAAATGACTTGACTGCCACTGAGATTGGCTTCTTTTGACTAGCTTTCTAGGGAAAGTAAGTAGCCGTCACATTTGTCACTTTACTGACTCGATTAAGCCCCTGATTTCTGAGAGCCACCTTTTCTTGACTACGCAGGTAAAATATTTCAAGGGAAAGAAAATAAATTACAACAAAAAGAAGCTCATTTAGGGTACAAAAGTAAGCCTCTTATGTTTCCCATTCAGAATTTGCATTTCAAATAGACTTTCTTTCGACCTTTGCCCTTTAATTTGAATAAAGTAATGCAATTAAAAGACATGGCTCCGGGAAACACCTTTACGACGGTGCCATAGGGTTACCACTTAAGTAGAAATTTAATTTTATGTGTAATGCGGGGACATAAATTTAGCCTTCTGCGAAGTTTCCCTTCGAGGGTTCATGCATAATATATTTAACCCTTAAATGCATAGTGTTGCCAAATGTCTACAAAGCATTAGACAGCTCACAGATTAAAAAAAAAGGCTTACGTTCTTGATCGCACCTTTATACCAAACGTCAAGTAGTAGGGTGATGATTTAAGGGTTAAATTTACGCAATATTTTTAATTTATAAAAATTGCATTCGTTTTAAGACGAAAAGTCGGAAAGCTTGGAAAAATCCAGAAGTTGATAATTTTTAGTACTTGATTTTGAACGGTGTTTTCGGGGTTTGTAATTATTTTATATTTAAAAACTTTATCATAGGTATATCACAAATAGTGTACCTGTCTAATGGTAGTAAAAAAAATCATATATCTATTACTGAAAATTACATATTTACATAAATATGATTTAGCCAATTCAACTTCTAACACTGATTTCGCAGTGAAAATCGGAGTTATATATTTTTTTACTATTATTCCTTGAATCGGCAAACAATTAATGTGATACATATATTAATTTCAGGTAAAAAGAAAAAATCATGCATTTAAGGGTTAAGTTAATCACACAATGGATACAGTTTAGTAACGACGAATATTTAATGAAGGAGTGTATGAAATATCAAATGAAAAAAAAATATACAAGAGAAGAAAAGAAGTCCTGCTACCGCGACCAATATGTAGAAAACGACAACTTTTAGAAAAGTCTAGTAGGTAGATAGAGTCTTAGGCAAGTTTGAGTAATAGTGAGACTGTAAAATAACTATAAAGTTGAAAGTTATGTTAAAAAAATTACATATTTTCTTTTCTAGTAAAACGCATTTTAAAACGTCGTAGAAAGGCATTTCTCAACTAGTAGCGTTGTTATCTCTGCTTGTTGGAATTTCCTTCTTTTAGAATTTTATTATATAGTGTTCTTTCTGTTATAAAGTCATATAGTTGAATGACAAAAGAAGAATCAACTGGATTCCCCGTTTTTAATAATTATTTATGCCAATACAGGAAATAAAACTTTATTTCAATATTTGATGTTTTCAAATATTCCTCCACTATACCTGTGTTTGAAATACGAAATCAAATATACCAAAACTAAACTCGTGTCTAAATATCAAAGGTTTTCTCATCCTAACTAATTTGTCCTCGTAATTGCCACCGTTTTCTCTCATTACGGCACAGACGGCGTTTAAAAAGGTACACTTTATCTATTCTGGAACTAGTATTACAAGTCTACGGTGAAATCTTGCCGACCCTAATTCCGCATCTCTCTTGCTCAAACTTCATGAGCAGGAAAAGGATGCAATCCGAAGAAATTTTGAAAACCGGGAAACTGAATTGGCGGTTCCGTACGGCGAAGGCGGAATTGCCTCCAAAAAAAAGAAGCAAGAAAATATTGGAGTAATTTGTATCTAGTCTCTTCAGCCCGAAATGAAAAACTCGAGAATGAGTTTCTTAAGAATTTGAGATGTTGTACCTACTTGGCTAGTCATTACTATACAGGGTGAAATCGGGGTCGTGTAGCAAGAAAGAAAAATAAGACTTGCCACTTAATTAGGAACACAACACTGTAGATTAGAGTGCATTAATTTGTATCTTTTTCGCACATACAAAAATAAAATACAAAATAATTTCTGATTAAGAGTCATGGTCACCCTACAGACTTGACAAGGCAAACATCTAGTAAAGAAAGTAGTGGTAACTTACGATAATTATCTGATAACACTTATCTTCGGTTTTACATTCAGTGTAAAAGCAATTGAAAAGTTTAAAATTAATTTAAAGACTTTATTAAAATTATTTACAATCACTGGGACGGAAACTCCACAAAACTTTTAACAAATACGATCACAACTTAAACATACTTCAGGAGCTGCTCAAAGTATGATCCGTTTTGCTGTCGACACAATTCGGCTCGTCGTCTTATGTTATCTTTTAATCTGCCGAGAGCAAAGTGATTCATTTTCACACTTTCAAATGCTCGAATAACTCGCTGACAAAGCTCTTCAATGGTACAGAAATCTTTTGATTCCGCCCCAGAAAAAAAATCCAAGGGCGTCAGGTCGGGACTACGAGGAGGCCATGCCACGGGTCCGCCGCTGCCGCGGCCAATCCAACTTCCCGGGAACTGTTCATCGAGGTAATTGCGCACTGTGTTTAAAATGAGCAGGAGCACCATCGTGTTGATAGTGTAAGCTATGCAGGTAATGTTCCGGCACTTCTCGCGGTAATTCAGGCACCACTTGTCTCAACATATCAATGGATAACGTTGGTGAAATAAATCCCGAGCAATGGTAGCACGACGTGCTTGGTAATAAAACATTACCATGTCAGACCGCTCAACATTTGAAAACGGATATGCCGCGGGCATTTTTCTGCTTAATTATCTTTAGAATTGCCAGAATTAATGAACTCAATGTACAATCTTGGAATGATTTTATTTATTTTAAAGTTTTGACTTTGTCATAACAGTGACGGTTGACATTTCTTACTCATCTAATCAGTTGTTTATTACATAGGTTTTAACATGAATTGTAAGGTGACCATAATTTGCGTTTTTAACTGGGATACTTAAATTGTTGATTAATTAATGAATGGCAGCAATTATTTAAAAAATAACTTTATACCTAACATCGCGTTAATTTACCGAGTTAAGTACAATAGGTTTGAATCACGACCCCGATTTCGCCCTGTATAAGGTGTTCTGACCTAACTGGAAGAAATTTAGATTTAACAACCTATTAGGGTTTTGATACGACCATGAAGATCTTGACATGAACATTCAAGTAACATATCTTCTTCTTCTTCTCCTAAGCTTTTTTCCAATCATCTGGGGTCAGCTCTCCTTGTCTGTCTTTTCCATTTTTCTCACACAACACAAATCATAACAGAAATCTATATTATTAGAAAAAAAGTATTTTTCAGAAAATATTAAATTATTTTCAGGCACCTGCCGCGATATCAGAGGACGCTGGTTCGATTCCAGCCTGGGGCACTTGAGGCCTTTGTAATTTTTTCTTAGTATATGACATTTAGTTATGTCTGGTGCTAGTTTTCGTTGCAACAAATTGATATACCTACAAAAAAAAATGAGGGACTGGAAGTTTTACATACAAAACTTGTACTCGCTCTATTTTCCTTGTACAGTCAGCAGCAAAAGTTGCTAAGTGGGCCAGGTGTTCAAAATGATCTTGACTTTATTGTTAAGCGAATAAGAGCGTGTCAAGGTAATTTTGAACACCTCGCCCGCTTAGCAACTTCTGCGGCCGACTGTATGATAATTTATTAGCAACGAAAACTAGTACCAGACTATGATATATGTTAAGTAAATGTTCAAACCAAGTTTAATGTTATTTAAGCAATTTAAGCATGTCGTTTTAAAAATAAGAGCGTACCTTCGTGTCACTCTAAAATAAATATGAATATCAATTATACAAAAAAATGTCAGAAAGAATTGCAAAGGGTTGTTTCTCGAACCTTTTCTTGCAGTCTTATTAATTTTTGAATGAACTTAAAACACGTTTCTAAATATGGAAAAATAAAATACAGTTAATTTATTAGGTGCCAGAAAAACGAAAAAGCCATTAAGACACCTATTATTATAACGACGTAACTTTGCCGTTTGTTAATGACACCGACCTTTACAAAAACATAACAGAGCCTCTACCATCAGTTTTGACAATGACATAACGCTCACGTCTACGTAATTTACTTTCTGTACATCTCGCTTGCACTAATATGCGAGTACGAGCGAGATGCATAGAAAGTAAGTTACGTAGACGTGAGCGTATATGTCAATGTAAAAAACTGATGGTAGACGTACAGGAGGGAAATTCAACTTGTTTAATGTCAGTTCGAAACATGAAATGGTGCAATGGATTCCCTGCCAAGGTTTCGTAAAGGGACTACATAGGGAAGTGTGATGAATCAAAGTCCTTCGTACAATCAATTACCTTTATTTTACTCTAAGTTCTTACTTGGACATTCTTAACTTAACAAACAGTAAGCCTTCCTACTCAATGTTACCGGACTTACCGGTTCAAGCGCCAGAGCGAGAATGAATCTTCCACCCCATGGTAAATTACATTTATACTTTTTCATCATTAGATTTGGCGGGTATCAGAGAAGGGTCATTTTCGCGACTACCGACAGATTAATTAACAAATATTCGGGTAAACATAAATCACATTTTTAATTACTATTACCCACTGAATGCCATAAGTTTAACATAACCCACACAAAATAATTATAATTTATTCTTGAAATCTTATGAAATATCACATAAGTATAGTATAGGGTCTTCGGAAATACACGGTGGCCAAAAAATAAGTGCATTCCCATTGTCAGTGAGGTTTTGGGATTATACTGAGCAACTTTTACTATGGGACCAACCCCGAAATCGCGAAAAAAATTTTACCCTCCCATAGAAAATGGACCAGCCAAAATGTATGAAACAGCTAAATTTTTTTTCGCGATTTCGGGGTTGGTCCCATAGTAAAAGTTGCTCAGTATAATTCCAAAACCTCCCTGGCAACGGGAATGCACTTATTTTTGGCCACTCTGTATATGTTAGTATTACCAAAGTATTACGCATGTTACGTATCTATTTACATGCGTTGCGTTCATTCTCTGTAAGTCGTAATTCTAATACAGTACCTACTGAGGCAGGTCGTGGGTTTGTTTACCACCAAGGTAAAGAAAACCATGGCAACCATATTCAATACTCCATGCGATATATTGTTTGGTAGAATTACGAGTAACTACCTATATATTGACTGGTGGGAGCGTCGAATAATTAGATTTAGGCTGGATTTAGGCAATGTTGACTATCACTCTCGGCCCGATTCGAACTTTAAGATACGTCAATTAATAGATCTGGAATAGATATGGATTAGATATGCCAGTGTCAATTGTGACGTTTTTTCAAACAAAAACGTCACTTTTGACAAGGACACATTTAATCCATATCGTTTCTAGATCTATTAATTGATGTATCTTAATGTTCGAATCGGGCAGTATGACTTTAGACCACTTTAGCGACTCTCTTGTGGAAGACCATAAGTTTAAATATAAGATAGTATTACTTCCACTTAATTTTAAAGACGGGCACCTAAATTGCCGTTTTAATTACATGCTGTATCACTTTAAGCTACTCCGAGACTATAACTAAAGGCCGGTATTAATTAGTCTTGGCGATAAATTTTATCAATATTTCATTGGGGACGCACCCGGGACTTCTCGGCCCCGCTGAATAAGATGTCAATTAATTATAACACTGTAGACCGTTATTTGCAAATAAAAGTTGTGTAAAACTTTTCTTCTTTGGTACAGAATTAACTTAGTAATTTTATGGCAACATTGTAATGAATTGTACTTACTCAGCTAAATATTTTCGGCACAAATCTTATACACGGAGCTATCAGTAACTTAGGATATCTTTTACCCGAGCCGCATAAAGTTAACTAGATTTTGTCCGCAACTTTTTCTGCGTGGAGTAATGATATAATGATAATAAAAACCATTCTATGTCCTTCCCTGGGCCTAAAATTATCTTCCTACCAAATTTTACCTAAATCGGTTCACCGGTTTAAGCGTGAAGAGGTAACAGACAGACAGGATTACTATCACATTTATGATATTAGTTGGGAAGTAGGGATAATAATTGACTATATCTAGTCCCGCAACGGAATTATTTCCTAGTTCATTCGTACTGTTGGCTTTGCTGACCTATAGTATATATTTGGTGGACCTATTATATATATTGGTCAAGCAAATCTTGTCAGTAGCAAAAGGCGGCAAATTTGAAAAATCGCGGGTCAGCAACACCGTTTTCGAATAATTCCAAAATGTGGAATGTGGATCGTGAATGACAGCCATCATCTTGTCTTGTCTTGTCTTGTTTGTTTACATTCTGAATCGTTGCTATTTCAGGAGAAATTTTTGCTGTCACCATTAAATACCAATATATTAAATATGATTGTGCATGAACTTAAGCAAAGTCAAGGTAAGCCTACACTGCCTACAATGTACAATCATGCTCATTGATCGTAAATATTTGTAAAATTTGAGGTTATGATAATTACACGTTTGGGTTCGATGTACATTGCTGCTTTTCTTAGCGCAATACTGCTCTTTGAGTGTTGCCCTGCTTCACTTTGCTGTACTTACATTGCTACTGACATACTTTGCTTGACAGACTATTTATAAATCGATTTTTGCATACACGGTAGATATTTTTTATTTTTTACAACCCTTGCATATCAACAGACACCTATAGTACAGGAAAGAAATCATTAATATCCCGCCAGAGAAGCAAAGCATCATTAATTTTAGTAGATTTCAAAATGATAAATGGTTCATGGCTTACGCCTTTCGGAGCTGAAAAACCTTCTTACAAAATGAAGGCACCATTTAATATTATAGATTCTTAAGTGGTAGGTACGTCTATTCTCGGATGTGCGATTGTTAGACTAAGATGGTATCAAAATCTAATTAGTTGGTTAATTCGCAGCTTTCTGCTTACTAGAAAAACACCGCGCAACTACTTTGCCAACCGCCTGATACAAGTGGTACAATTAGACCTATGATAACAATTCGAATATTTCATTGTGTTATTGCAATAAAGTATATACAAGCTCAGATTGATTTCCCAACGTTACATGCGATTGTTATGCATTATTGCCAAGTTATCATTTTCGTGTCAATTACGCACCAATTCGGTTGTGCCTGCGAAACTTTATGAGCTTTATTGACATTTGGCAGTAACCAATTGGTTAAAGTACTACAACTGTACCCCTAATGTAAATTTCATTCGATCGCGTGACGTATCGTACGTGTTTGCGTTAAGTGTCAGTTTGTATGGGATTTTGAGTTTCCAAAACGTCCCGCTTGTTGCGCTGTTCAATATCCCATACAAAAATAGACATAACGCAAACGCGAACGCTCGACTGAAACTATCGAATGAAATTTACATGATGATTTTAATTAAATGAAAGTATAGTAGATACATGTCATGTTACATACGATAAATAAATAAACAAACAGAAAGACAAATCATTTATTTGACTCATAGGGGCTAGAACTGATAATACTCATTTATTGTGGGGCTTTGTAGATTTAATAATGTACGCAATTGTCATCTATTTTACTCGATTTGCGATTTTTGATTTATATCTAAAATATTTCACTTTTATTTTCCTGGGCGTAATACCTCAATCCCTGGCGCCTGCCGGTCTCGCCTAATTAGATTGTTGGCTTTCGACACCAGATCCTTCAATTATTTAGGGAAAATCATTTCGGGGTGTTAAAGTCTATAATACAATAAATTTTCCATTATTTATAGCGTCTAATGCTATCTCATAATTTGCGTAAGTTAAGTATGATGGAATAATTAAAACTCTACTACCTCGCACAACGTATCAGCATTGCGATACAGCGAGGAAATACCGCCAGCATCCTTTGTACAATGCCTCAGGGGCCTATTTTAGATTTAAGCTGGTTATTAATTTCGTTTAGTAGTACCACTGTATATATCTTGTATGTAAATAAATGATTTTTACCACCAAAAAAAATGTGTGTACTATTTACTTATCTTCAATCTATTTTAAATGTAATATTTTATAAAATTTAATATACAAACTCGTATTAAAACACTCGCTTCACCATCCACCATCATCCGCTTGAACAGTCGCCATCAGATATATAGGAGCGGCCAAGGTGTTCACAATATCTGAACACGCGCTCTAACGCCCTGACAATAGAGGCGTGTTCCGATATTTGTGAGCACCTTGGCCGCTCCGATATATCTGATGGCGACTGAACATTATTCAATAAGTAATTAAGGAAGATAACCAATTTTAAAGTAATCAGCAACATACACACCTGTACCTATACCTTTGCAGCTTTGTAACAGCTGCAAAGGTATCACGGAGTTATGCTGGCAGCACATATAACTTGGGTAATGGGAACAACTTTCGAAGTAAAGCTAAGTAGTACCTGGAGGTAGTCGATCTTGTTAGGGCTGTATACAATTATACAAGCACTTACCTAATATGTTGGTAAGTTGTAGAAAACCGTGTTCTCCAAATCGATATCCGAATGAAGTTTCGTTGCTGATATATTTTACCTTTTTAGTTACTGTGTAGATTTTTTCCAAAAAAGCGTAATAATAAGCTTAGTAAAGAGTGATAACTGAGCAACTTTTTCGTCGGTTTTGACATTTGAAATAATTTCTGTTAGATAACCCAGATGTTGGACAAAGATTGTGTTGCGTCAATTACATGGCACAGTTGCAAAGGATATAAATACGTATACATACTTAATTTATATGACAGATAAATATCTATTACACTAGAGAAGAATAGGGAAACGACATTTTAATGAAACAGTAAATGTATATTAGGCAACTATCCTATTTACTTAGGTTCAGACACAATTCGTATTCGTCATTGGTTTACCGAACACAACTTCGTTTTATGTAAATGCGGCGTCCTATTTGAGCCTTTTAGTTTTTGGTCGGAATTAACATAAAAGCTAACATTAATGCGGGTAATTGCAGCGTGGCGGCGCCACGTGCGGCGGACACAGGCATGTATGTAAATAGACGTGCGACTTGATTTGTGTGAAAACTATGCTGTATTGTACGACTAATATAATTACAGATGTAGTGCATAGTTGTTTTCCTTCGTATTTTCTAGGAAACGTTCGTATTTGTCATGCTACTTCAGTCAACCTCAGTACTTTTTGTACCGATACTGACTGAAATAGCAAGACACGTTCGTACGTTTCCGTGAAAATACGAACGAAAATAATTATGCACTACATCTGTACCTACCCTTGTTCAGAATTAGAAAGAGTAGACGCATATATCGCTCGCGATACAAAAAGAGAATAGAATAGAATAGAAAAAAAATATTTCTATTCTATTCTATACAAAAAGGCAGTGCGTGCCCGGGTATTTGTCGGCTCTGGTTAATACTTTTAGGTTAGTTACAAAAGTATTTTTATTATTTTATTATGTTCCTAAGTATCGTATTTAAATCGAGAACAATCGATTTTTTAAAGGAATTAATTAAAAAATACATTCAAACAAACGCACTTTTCTAGTTTTAAATCATTCATTCAAACTCTTAAACAATTCATTTGCGTTCTGTATACACCGTACCTAATAATCGTTCGGCACGTGAGTTGCATTTGCAATGTCTATTTATTATATATCCGTTCGGGTGTGGCATCTGTGGCGGCTGCTGGCAATTCGTTTTATTAATGAAACCGATAAAACCGGGAAAAGTCAAATAGACAAATAATCACACGTGGGATATTTCAGGCTATTCGGGTAAATTCATGTAAATGAGGACGATGGCTTATTTTTACATTTTCGAATTTTGTTTGCATGTAATTAAAATTGCATGGATAAAATATTTAAGTATTGCATGCAACTAATATTCTACCTATATTTGTATTTTGGTAATTTGCAGTATGTTTAGGATTTGAAGGTAGGCATGGTTCGTATAACTTTAATTCGATTTTGATTCATTTCAAACTGAAAAGTACAAAAAGAAAATAAAGTTTTGACAACTAAACTAGACTGAAATGAAAATTTATCATGGAAACCTTTACAACAGGTGACGAAATTCGCAAGATGTAATACTCGCACACCTCACTAGCCCACTTCCCTCCATTAAATCTTCAGCAGTAATAAACCGTAATATAAGACCCGTTGCATAATTGTCGAGGGATTTCTTCCGGGCTCGGACACAGAGAATTGAACTAACCAGAGCAACAGTTTCATATAAACATGCTTTGATAGTATAAACTTTTAATAAGTTCTGAGCGCATTTACAGTAGGGTTTTATTCGAGTGGTCCGTATGTTACGTAGGGCATTTCCACAGGCAACAATACAGGCAGGAAAACAGCGATCGAGAAAGGAAACGCAACGTAGGAACAGCTCTTAAGTAACATTCTAAGAACTTAAACTGCGTTAATTTGTTATCATAGTAGTCTAAGAGCTAGCCACGAAAATAGGTATGCAATTTATAGAGCAACGAAATCCCTCTAGTTAGTATGCCATACTATCATTATTAATTAATCCGGGCGCCTGGCAGCTGTTTAGCGGTGGGTGCGGGAGTGGATGGGCAACAAAGGGGTTGTAAAATCAATTGAAGGTGTGCAATTTATAGAGCTCTGTGTTTGGTGTGATATAATAGCTAATTATGTATTTAATTCAAATACAACAATGCCAGGCGTTTTATTTGGGGAAAAAGTAGTGCCAGGTGATGAAAGTACACAATCACTTGAGCGCCTGCTGAAGACCACGAGCAAAGTGCACCTGACTCACAATTGCTTTACGCATAGTGTCGTATATGTCTTCTACTTTTTGTACTCTGTCACAGAATAAATAATAGTACTTCTCTGTTCAATTACGCCTAGGTAAGTGTTAGGAAAAAGACGGGCAACCGTCCACTCCCTCACCCACCGCTGAACAGCTGCAAGGCGCCCGGATTAATTAATAATGATAGTATGGCACACTAACTAGAGGGATTTCATTGCTCTATAAATTGTATACCTGGTTCCGTGGCTAGCTCTCCGGCTATAGTGTCAAATAGTTATCTGTTGAAAGTCTGTTACTCTGGTTAGTTCCATTCTCTGTACTCAAGCTATTGCTCTTGGTTCATAAAGTTTATTATTAAGTTGCTCGACATAACACGCCGACAAAGAGGAAGGAAGTAAACAGTTTATGCAAATCTCACATGTTCCTTATTTTTTAGGGTTCGGTATTGGCGAAGTGTGCTAATAAAAAACGAAATATAAACATACATTTTGCATTAGGGTGTGTAATGTTTAATATAATTATAAAAAAACTATCATACATTTGTTATAACGCCATTTGATATATTATTGTATGTTATAATGTAATTTTTATTATACGTTTCCTTTATTATATAGTGATTTCATCTAAACTGTCATTGATATAATGCCTAATGTAATATAATTTTCAAATAGCGTATAGACATCTTTTATAATGACATTTGTTATATTATATTTTTGTATAACGTAATTCTTCATACAATTTTATCAAGTATGAATACATATATCGTATAACATTTTTTGTCATATTTCATTTACTGATAACGTAGTTACATACTTTTTATAACTAAGTAGTACGCACTACGCAGGCCTACTGGTTTTGCTAGCTATTTTATTTTAGGGAGGTCGCAGTTCTAACCTAACCTAACCTATTTTTTCACGGTTTTCGTTCTGCGGGGCCGCAGTTCAAACCTAACCTAAACCACTTTTTTGATAGAATATTTTATTCTACGGAGGGTTAAAGTTCTAACCTAACCTAACTCTCCTTTTGTTAGGTAGTTATTCGTTTGTGCGGAGTCGCAGTTCCAACCTAACCTAACCCATTTATGTTATGCAACTATTATGCTACATAAATAATTATGTGATGTCACTTGTTATAACAAATAATATGCTTTAGAGTATGTAATAATTATGGCAATGTATATTAGACGAAGTATAAATATACCTTATGACCATTATACCAATAATAACATTATGTATACCGTTAATTAGGTATTACGGTAGTATGCCATTTATTACGTTATTCAAAATAACGATATATCTAACTATAATGTATGAAAAGTAATTATAACAAATGTAATGCACCCTCTGCATTAAGGTGACAGTCCATTTCCAATGACAGCAGAACTACCATTCATTTTACTATGGAAATTAACAATAACACCGACGCAATTCGTACTAGTAGTGCAGCTGCGGTCAGAAATGGAATGCTACCCTTAGAGTCACACAAACTTAGCCGCCGCCATAAAATCGAAATCACGCTCTCATTTAAAAACGACATTTCGAAATAACATGACACAATTGAACATTCAAGTAACATACCGGATGCGACCTGTAACAGGAGCAAAAAATTAAACTGCAGGATGTACTACTCCTCAAACTGACCAACATTTATTCAGAGACTTTTAAAAAGAACTTGTGTTTTGATTTTTAGTACACTATTAAGTTTAATATACGCAACGTATTGCGAAATTCGTTATTGTTAAGGCGTGATAAACAACGTCAAATACAATGATAATGGCGTACATTGAAGATGGCGTACATTGAGACTGTTCTCATCTCTGGTCTGGAATACCGATATTCCAACTTCTTCCACTTGACTCCATCCAACGTCGGGCAGTTCGTATAGTTGGTGATCCCGATCTCACAGCCGGTTTGGAACCTCTCAGCCTTCGGAGAGACGTTGGCTCTCTGTGCCTGTTCTACCGTCTGTACAATAGGAAAAGGTGTGCCGCACCTCCGATCTCCGACGGCGCACAGACCTCTTCTTCTTAATAAACTGTCGCTGCAACAATCATCTGTCAAGATGCTGTGGCCAATGATGACAATGGGAATGTTCTGAAGAACGTTTTGAATTGTTGCCACCGTCGCGTTTTTACCACCGCACCTCCCGCTAAAGAAACAAAGCTCATTACATAGCTCATACTCACTTCCTCGACACGTGGCAAACCAAGAACAACTCGCTCGTTGTTGCCCGGAACGAGCCTGTTACAAAATTGCATGAAAGTACGGAACCTTCCCGGAATTTATTATACCGTCTATCTTCTTCTTCTTCCTTGCGTTTGTACGGTGAGTAGGCACATGACGTGTTGAGTATTAGGGTCAACACGTCATGTGACATTTAAGGTGACATTTAATAAATAGAAAATATATTTAATAAAATAATCAATATATCTAATTACATTTTCATAAAGGTCACCTAAATGCCACTCACGTAGGCCACTAGTATATAAGCACCAATTTACTCAATAAAGATGTTCAGTATTCAGCAGACTTTCATAGTATTCATTACTACCCGAACGCTCCACATTACACGTTATCCCGGCATTTTGCCACGGCTCATGGGAGGCCGAGGTCCGCTTGACAACTAATCCCATGATTTGACGTAGGCACTAGTTTTTACGAAAGCGACTGCCATCTGACCTTCCAACCCAGAGGGGAAACTAGGCCTTATTGGGATTAGTCCGGTTTCCTCACGATGTTTTCCTTCACCGCAAAGCGACTGGCAAATATATTGGTACTAGTAGGGGTTTGAAACCGCGACCTCCGGATTGAAAGTCGCACGCTCTTACCACTAGGCCACCAGCGCTTCACCGTCTATCATATATATAAAATTGAAAAACCAGAACGGGATAAAAAACGAGGGAAGAAGCGAGATGGCGCCTTACAAATTTCTAAAAAAGTTTTTGACACGTTTCTCGAATACGACACACGTATGATAAGAAAAACCTGTTCAAATCAATTATCTACATATGGGAATAGAACTAGAGCATAAAAACTATCGCTTCCGATGCGTATTTAATTTACAATAAGGAAAATAAATTGTCATAACAATCTTCATTTTACGACATCGGCCATTTCTCGGCAATTCTCGGTTGCTTTCGTTTGGCGGTGCTACAGATTAGACCAAATAATCCGTAAGTTAAAGTAAACTAAATTATGTTTGTCATGTTGGTATACAGGTATTTCTGAGTTTTTTACACGAAGTAAAATAAAAAGTGCTGTCAACCTCAACCTTAGTCTATAGAGCCCATACGAGTGATTTATGTCATATATGACTTATCATTCTTATCAATCAAAGTAATTACTATATTATTATGATCAATTTGTATTTTGTTGTTTTAAATTTATTTTTGAGTCATATTATTCAGATTGACTTTCACGGCATCGGCAAACATTGCCATTCGTCCGGGGAACGGGCTAAGAATGCTGAGATGGGCCAAAAATACAAAGTTGATAGTAAGTTATGTAGGTAGATTAAAGTGCATGTTCAGATATTATTGAGCGACCTGATAAAAATAAGCAAATGTACAGTCAGCAGTCAGCCAAATATCGTAATATAATTTTGTTGCCATAGAAATAAGGATGTGGTCCGATATAGTGGCGAAATATTGAGAGACAAAAGCGGCTAAATTCAGTGGTGGCTCGGACACTAAGAGAGAATGGGAGAGGATCGTGCCGTGAAGAGAGCGCAGGTACTTGGGACAAAAAAATGGGAGACGCCCGAGTGGACGTCCTAGGTACCGCTGAAACGACGTAGTTGCTCAAGACCTGCTCAACCTCGGCCATGGCGACTGGCGAGAGCTATCGCAAGACCGAGAGGACTAGACTACCTATGTTTGTATGAAAAGACGATTTAAGGGCGGTGGTCGTCCATATTCGTCTTAAGGCGAAAATTAATCTAATGAACGTTTTTGCAACTAGGCTTATAAGAACAAATAATAATTGTATCTTGAAACAAGTTTTAAATAAATACGTGTAGATGAAAAAATACAATCTTGCCTTTTATCAAATCACATAATTTTTTGATAAATTTGCGAATTGAGTTATCCAAATAACGGCTACAAATAAGAAATCCCTATCACAGTTTTACACCATGGCAGGGTTGAATACATAATAATGTCGGTATTTAACTAAACATATTTAAGACGAACTCTTTATTTCATTTACGCGAGCGGAGCTGCGGGCCCGTCTAGTGTTAAAATAAAATTCTACTTCAGTTTAATATTAATATTTTTATCCTCACTTCAACGAAGCTTAACGAAATGATTTAATACTTAGAATATAAATGGAAACAAGGAAATATTTAGAAGAAAAATAAATAAATTCAACTGATCTTTTTAATAAGGAAAAGAGGGTATTGTACACGTAAGGAAATAAAATGGTTGAAACATAATAAAGATATTAAACTTGTATATGTGACGTCCCACGGTCAAAGGTACCTTATGGCGGGTATGGAGTTATGCATACCCCAGTAATCTACAATAAATAAGCTATCGATAACACAAAAGATCAACCTTCTAGGTTGCGTAGTTACAGAGATATGATTTTTTGAAAATAATGTTGTGAAATGAGCAACTTTACGATAGAGAAGTTTTAAGTTTAGGCGCCTAAAAAACTATGTTCCTGAAGTAAGTTACATAGTTGACTACAAATAATAATACCTTATATATCTGAGATTAAAAAAATATTGCGACTTGTTCTGTAATGCAAATAGAAACTTTTGATATCGACTGATTTATGTGTATACTAACCAATCTCTTGAAAATAAAGTTTTATTTCATTTTCACGATTGATTGCAATGAGCTCTCAAGATTTAAATTTTATCTATTAGAAAACGACACTGACAGACCGTTTAAGCAAAAAACAATACCGATTTAGAGGTGAAAATGTATTTGCGACTTTTTCATATAAAATCACAAAATTGAATATTATTACTTTTAATGTGACACACAATCAATTTTTCTGAGCACATATGAAAGAAATTCTGTCATTCAAATGAAATAAATCCTAAAACCCCAACTAAATACTATATTTAACCCCTTATGCCACTTTAAACTTACATAACAATAACAGTATTTGCTCCATACATTTACGAAAAGGTACCTTATGGAAATAAATCTAATAATACATCACTACAAAATATCAATCATATTACAGTTTATCTTTTATGAATAGAAAATATTAATTTACATTAAACTGTCCCCAATTTAATTAGTTCTTCGTCATAATAATCTTAAAAAAGACCAATAATTTGTATGTAATGAAAAGGTACCTTGTGGTCAAGTTACATGATGAGGCATGATGATGATGGAACAGTTAGGATAAACTAATAATATTTTGAGGTTAAGATGGTCTAAATCGTCTATTTCTTATCAATAATATATTTCGGTTGCTATTGAAGATAAGCGGCATTGAGGTTCAATGACCTCAGATATTCCATAAGGTAATGCGTCAGGTATTGGCATTTTTCAGCAAACCAATGGCTGATTTACTGCATGCGACCAAACCAAATGAAGATTATTCTAGTTAAGAAAGACTTGACGAGAGTAACTTTGGTATAATAGCAGTCTACTTGGATTTGTGATGTCGGTCTATGTACGGTTATAATATTTGCGAGGCGCCCCAACCAGAACTGAAATTATCAAATTAGTTTTGCAGAATGCTAATACAGTTCTCTACCAAACTTCTTTTCCCGTATTAACTAGTTTTTTTGGGAATTTTCAATCTTTTTTCCATAAGGTACCTTTTCTACTAAACTCTGAGACGACATTACTAGGCTTATAACTAACTTATAACAAAAATAAAAACAGGTAAACAAACGTTACGCATTAAGGTTTCAGATCACACAATAAAAAAAGATTGAGCAGTTTTTCACCTCTTTACAAAACATTTAATATCTCCGAAACTAGAAACCCTCATAAGGTACCTTTTCCCGTGGAACGTCACATATTTTTCCTCGATCTTCATACCTATATTTTCGATTGTTCACTAGTTCTTAACTTTGAACTGTCGCCAGCGGCATTTTCGGACCGATACGGCCTTCAAACCTTCAAGAAAAGAGTGTACTCCCATCTTAGAGGCCGGTAACGAACTTACAACCCCTCGGGTGCACCCGTCCATGGACGGTAATCGCTTACCATCAGGCTTTTCGTCTGCTAGTTTGCCTCCTATGTCATAAAAAATAACTAAATTATGATAAAATCTAGCCTATAATTGGTTTAAGTATACAAGTTACCTTCGCCTTTAACTTATAACAAGGTGCTCTCAAACTTAGTTTCACAGCACAATGAGTAACTACTTACGTACGTACGTGCAAGTTGGGAATTGATTAATTATTTATATTTGCTAGCACGTGGCCTCATTCATTCGGAATTGTACTGAAAACGTATTAATAGTCTAAATATAAATAAATAAACGTGTAATTAGAAAAACCGGAAATGTGCGAGTCGGACTCACCCACCGAGGGTTCCGTACTTTTTAGTATTTGTTGTTATAGCGGTAACAGATATACATCATCTGAGAAAATTTCCATTGTCTAGCTATCTCGGTTCACGAGATACAGCCTGGTGACAGACAAACAGACAGACAGACAGACGGACAGTGGAGTGGGAACGGAACCCTAAAAATACAACGTATTATAATTTACTACATTTTTTATAATATTTACAGATATATTCAAAGGATAGCCGTAGTCGTATGCCACGATTATAAGCTTTTATTTAAAGCGGCATACGACCACGAATCCTTTGAATCTCTGTAAATATATAAATAAAATAGTAAACTATAAAACTTATTTTTTCAGCTTTAAGCTATGCTCGCGAGGTCTAAAGGTCACAGAGCCACTAGTATTTATTTATTTATATTTATTGTCAAAAGACATATAACTATTATTCGTTTTCAAAAAAATGTTTTGCTGTGTCATCGTCTCATCGTCATCACTACTTATCACAAAATATGGCTGATATGCCACTTTCTCGGTCTTATAGTCTAATTCGACTTATATACTTTTACTCGTAATTTAGTCATTTATATTAATAACTTATATTTTACTCGTATGTCAAATTGACATTAGTTAGTGATGAGTTCATGTTTCTGAACATCTATAGGAAATGCCTGCATCACCTCTCGAATATCTTAGTGTTCTGGGTAGGTACTTAAGTACTAAGTCTAAGTTCTAAGAACCTATTTACCTGACGGCGCAACATTTAGTACGGAGTAAGTCCTATTCGGATAACATCTAACAGCAAGAATCATATGAAGTAGGTATTGACAGTGCAAGTGTAATGATAAAAATATGTACATTCAACAAGTAATATGAAATTAAACTGGAAGAATGTAATGACAATAATTGTGGCTTTCCATCACAGAAGGGTCCTTATGCTCCAGTGCAATAAGGACGATTCCATCTAAAACTCCAACATAAATTCTGATAGAAACGTCGTTATGGCAAATGAAAGCCATAACAATTTTGCATGTCATATTTTTTTCAATACCACAATGTTATCTGGCCAACAGTAAAAGAATCATACATGTTTAATCGTTTAAACTGCGTTAACGCCTGCTGGTGTGTCCGTCACACATAAATGATGCACATGATATATGTTGCTGGTTGCTAGACCCAATATTCTGGGTGATTCGGGAGCTCACGTCCGACTGCGATACATATTTCATCCTGGTTTGCGGCGCATGGGACGAACTGAGGCGTTTATGGGTTATATTTAGCAATGCACTCACGAGAACTTTCCAAAGTTGCGAAACTTTCCACATGAGAATTTCTCGGTAACTTCTGAGAATGTTCTCGAGAACGAGAATTTATTTATTTATCGTAGTTTATACCATGAATATTCACGATAGTTTAGGTGTAGTCCTTACCCCCAGAAAATTCCGACTTTTGGTCTACCGCTTCCGGTCAGAAAAATGTATGACGGCCCGGCCAAACGGTCAGACGTAGGTGGGGGGTGCTCGACCAAATGTCATAGACGGACCCTGGCAGTTTTTGACGCCGTCATGTTTTTTTCAATATGGCCGACTTTTTTTAAATTTATTTCAAGTTTGTCCACGCTGAAATTTTGGTCACAAAATCTCGGGGTCCCTTACCTATATCTTACCTACGAAAAATTTTTTTTTGGAAAAATGCTACAATTGCGGGAAAACTGACCACTTTTATTTTGTATGGCAACTTTTAAACGGTGCGTAATAGGTGGGGGGGGTGCGCGACCAAATGTCATAGAGGGCCCCGAGACAAAACAAACTGCATTAAAAAAAACAAAATGGCTGACTTTTTTTTTTTTTTTTTTCAAGTTGGTCCGAGCGCGCTGAGATTTGGCATGGCGGGAGCTAGAGGCAACTAGATTCCTCTAAAAAATTTTTTTTTGGAGAAAATCCAAGATGGCGGAACAATAATTTCCATGTTGCAGGAATGTTCTGAGAACATTCTCGAGAACGTTTCCGCTTTTTGGGAATGTTCTGCAATTTGTACATTGCTAGTATTCTCTATTAGATGGCTGAGAATCGTGATCATTTCAAGTCAATCAGCCTTGGAGCAGCATTCGAAAATTTCAAATCTGTATTTGATTTTATATTTATTAAATTACGCATAGATATTCACTGTGAAAAATAGGTAACATACGAGCAAAATGCACAGCGAAAAATGATATTATTAGAAACTAAATCAATTTGTAAAGTTCGAAATACCTGGTGATGATGTCATTGAATTTACTTGAGAAGTTGGTTTTGTGAGAAGTCTATTTTCAAATACTTTATTTCGTAATAGTCTATTTGAGAAGTTATAACAGTAGGTATATCATTCAACCCCCATTGTCACTAGCTAAATACTTGTACTGATGACATTAAATAATAATATGTACATATAAAGCCCCATGCAAGAGACTCGAGGCCGAAATTGACAATTTTTTCGCAGAAAAGGTGAACTTGCTTGATTAAATTTTATTTAACGAAGCACCGTAACGAACAAAAAATACAGTGCTTCAGTTTTCCATTTCGGACATATTGAAAACATAATCACGTAGTTTTTGGACCAATCGCCGACAAATTGAATTAAAGCTTGCGGGTGTCGCCCCTTAGTTCCATGCCCCGTCGTCACAAGACCTTCTTCCTTTGAACTACTCCCCCATTTATAAATGACTAACGTTCTGTCACTCAGAACTATTCGAAATACTTTTTTTCGGCTCTGGGAGATATTTGAAAGCGAGTAACAATAACTTCATAGTGATCAAACGTGCATGTATCAGACTGCCTCTTTTTACGTACTGCTTGCTATTATGCACGGTGGGGCTGATTGGTGGGAATATACAATTTATTATAAATATATTTGTTACTATTATTATTTCATATGTTGTATGGCGGTCAGCAAAATATTATCAGCGCGTGACGATAGTTTGATATTCGTTAGCTCACGCGCTGATCCAGTTCAGATAGTGTTTGTACCTAGGGTTTGCACGACGGATCCGAAATGTATGGGAAGATCCGCGGATCCGGATCCAGATCCGGATAATTGCATACATTTCGGATCCGGATTGCAAACCCTATTTGTACCTATAGCGTAGATTAAAGATGTACAATTACGATCACTCAACTGTATAAATTAGTCCAAGTCTACCCGTCAACGGTACCTTTAACTCACCCAGCTACGTGCCTCTATATATTGTTTTTAAGCATTCTGGCAAATAAAATAATTCTAATTTTATTATATTGAAATCCAATTAAGAACCCGTGAACAGGAGGTTCGTATTATTTTTAAAGCGAAGTGTAGTGTTGTTATAATTCTTATAATATATTTAAGGTTATGTGGGGTAAGAGAAATTTTGCTCGGGGTAAGAAAAACTGTTTTAATTTTTTTTATATATTAAGTGTTTCTCTTGCCCTAGTGTTTCTCTAAATAATCTTATCTATAAGTCTCCATAACTTAAAAGGACTGTAAAGCCCAATGGGGTTCAAAGTTTCTATTCTGCACCAAAACCGGCACTAGAATATAAACTCATCGTGTGTCATCCAAGTTTAGATTGCTCGGAATTACAACCTGTCTGCTAAGCGACTATTATGCGGAGCTGTGTTAAGAGGATAGTGGACGACCTCTGCTTCAAAAACGTGGTCCTCATTTTCCTCCCTGGATAGATAGATAGAAAGATTAAATTAGTATTTTATACAATCGTGATATGCTGAGTTGCCTAAGTAAGGTACGAGATTGAAAAGCTTGATTATATCACTATTGTATACAATAATTTTTTTACTTAGTCAACAAAAATAATACTTTAAACTAGTAGAATCATAGAAACAAACCAAGCCAAAAGTATACAGCTAAGATTCGCGAACAGCCGCGATACCTTCATGCTGGTACGTGCCCCGGCCGCCGCGCCCCGCGCCCCACGGCGGGCTGGTCAACGACACCTTCTCGTAACTCATGAGGCCCTGGTACTTGCTCCGCGCTAAATTCAATTTTTAGACAGTTGTTTTCTCGATTTTGGCCACCGTAGCCTATGGAGACTAACAAGCAACACTAAGTGGTTTTCGTAGTCTATGGATGTCGCTATATTAAGGGTGTCACACGCGCGTTTCTGACTTATGAACCAATTGTTTCTACTATACAACCTAAAATAATTAATTTGAGCTATGGTTTTGTTCCGTCCTCTTGATCGCGGCGAGCTGTGATTGGTCAATTTCATTATAGTTGACTAAACTGTATCGATATGAATATTATAGTTGAGTTGGGAGCCCATACATTAAAAATACCCATTTGCAGTTTGGTATAAGAAATCTTAATTCAAGAATTACAGTCGACTAGTAGAAAAACTCTTTATTGGCACACCTCAGTAAAAGATACAGCTTAAAGAAAACAATTAATTAAAGATCTTATAGCTCTTATAGCTGAAGAGCGATTTGGATATTGATATTATGGAGAGTGATTTGGTTTTTTTTTAATTAATATAATATGCGCGCGTATGAGATGCACATGACTCGAGGACGTATCAAAACACGATAAAAACCTTATCAATTTTTTATACTGAATTGGCCTCCAAGCTTGATTAATCTAATATGCATGTATTCTGTATTCCACTAGGATGTAACGCCCCAGGGCATTAGGTAATCGTATATCTACTAATCATAATATATTAGGTACCTCGCCATGCTACATACAGTCGAACATTGTTATTAGCAAACCGTAATTAATGGTAGGTATATGCGATTGATCCAACCATCGGCAATCAAACAGCTTCTGTTCAAAGCCGGGTTTTGATTATAATGATTATATTATACATTGTTATTGTACAGTTCGCATTAAATAGATATGAGGCAATAGGTAATGGGCAAAGTGGCCAAATTATATCGAAACTAATCGTTATTTCTATGTTAACAAAGGTAGGTACTACTTAGATATAATCGCAATGGTTTCTAGCAGCAGCGACCGGCCGCGGCACGCACACCACGAATAGGGTAACATTCAGTTTCTGACCGCAGCTGCACTACTAGTACGAACGCGTCGGGGTTATTGTCAATTTCCAGAGTAAAATGAATGGTAGTGCTGCTGTCGCTGGAAATGGACTGTCACCTTAATATAAGCTGAAGTGCACGTAGGAGCGATCGTAGTTGAAACACCTTCAGTTCGTAACGGGTTTTCTAGTGAACATACGTATCGTCTGCCGTGGCGTAGCGTGATATGCAGGCGATATATATATGTCGGACCCTGACACCAGAAAGACGTATTGCAGCGTTATAGTTCATTATTTTAGACGCCTGTATAAAATCGATTAGCAATGTTGAGCTACGTATTATTTGGTTGTAACGAAATAAATAAAGTTGCGTAGAGAGTAACGCCGTCTATTGGCGCATTGTTGAAATAAAGTTGCGTAGAGAGTAACGCCACCTATTGGCGTGTTGTTGAACTGAGATGACAGGTAGAAGGCTTTGGAACGTCGAGAGGTTTCTCTCGAGTGAGCGTAGGCACGAGTTGGCGTTTTTGTCGGTATGTTGGTAGACTGGCCGAGCAGGTTTGCCAACTTGACTGAGGCGGGAGCGGAGAGGCTCCGCCGCTGGTAGTTCTTCTTGATCGGACCGCGCTAGAGATCGGACATACTCGTTAGCCAACCTCGTGCCTAACTCGCTACGTTCCTGAAGGCTTATACCTAAAAGGATTATTCTGATAGCTTATAGAATCCCGCGTTGTTTAACCATTTAGCTAAGTGTTTTATTTCAAGTGTTATTTTGATTTCTTATGTTTCACTAGCTTTTGCCCGCGGCTTCGCACGCGCAGGAGAGTTTTTTTAATTTTTTTTTTTACGGACTGAACAGTGACTGACCTTAGTCTCACCTGCTGGAAAGTGATGACAAGGCCGAAGGTGTAGGGTTGTAAAATAACGGTTTTTTTTTTCTGACTTGAGAAAAAACATGAAAAAAAACCGTGAAAAAAAAAATTTTTTTTCTGGAGTACGTTTTTTTTCAAAAGTATGAAAACTCAAAATTTGCAAGGCAGTTAATACTTTTATACGGTTGTTTTACTTGTTTTAGACTTTATGTCAGTTTATGTTAACCATTTAACCAATTTAATTTAACAACTTTGATTAATAACAACATAAATGAAATCTGTAGTGGTAGTTATCGCAATTTACTGTTGGCAACACCAACGCCTCTCGTCGCCGCATCGGGGAATTCAGGGATTCCCCAAAAATTACTTAGTTTTAAGTTACATATACAAATAAATCACGAAAAACCGTTATTGTGGCATATTTTTGTTCATCTGAAAAAAAAACCTAATTTAGAAAAAAAACCATGGTGCCAGGTTTTTTTTTCATGTTTTTTTTCATAAATTTGAAAAAAAAAAACATTTGGTTTTTTATCTATTTGCAACCCTACGAAGGTGTAGCTCACTATTTCAGTAAAAGCGTATTCACAGTATTCACTCTTGACTTGAAGACACCAATTGTAATTATATCGATTAATCGAGCTCGACTTATTTAATATAATCTAATGTACGTTTTGTACCTAACACCTTTTAATTTATATTTTTTATTTATGTAGTTGTAGCCTTTTGTACCTATAGCACCTCCTTATACACTACATTAGTGGTTGTCCCTTGGATTGCTAGAGGACGGTAAACATTGGGACTCAACTTTAGAGGAAGCTGTGTTGTGCGATTCTCCCTTCAAGCTGCGTGAACTTTTCATAATAATGTTAGTTTTTTGTCAACTTACTGACCCGTTAAGTCTCTAGGAAAAATATAAGGACAGTTTTTCAAGGAGAGAATTGCAAAATGGTGCGGAGTTTTACATGGATGAAGTGTATCAGTGTGTGTGATTTGCTGATACCTAGCGGAGGTGTCACGGTTTACCTCGGGGTGGGTTTGCTGATACCTAGCGGAGGTGTCACGGTTTACCTCGGGGTGGGCTTGCTGATGCTGATACCTAGCTACTGCTTCTCTGTGTACATCAGGGTTAATTCTTTGGTAATTGCTTACGGCAGCTTGGTGATCTGATGATTTGTTTTGCATATATTTATTTGCGGCAGCTTTTAGTTGTTTGTTCCATGTAGTATTCGTGAACCTGGCACGGCGTTTTTTAGTAACTGTTTTGGTAGCGGTAAGAGATAATGATGAGTCTGATTCTAAATGGGGTGGTAATCTCCTCATTCCTTCTCGTGGTAATCTTCTTGGCAACCACAGAGAGGAGTCAAGAAGGGGGGCTCTGATATTGTGGGTCTTACGAGTAATTCACTGCGAATATATACGTCAAAATGACCGCTAGACAAATCACTTGAAAATCTTAGTCGGCCCACCGGATTACCCACAGTACCAACTCTCATATATAGCGGCATTGTTGCGGTAAACTTCGAAAACCCACGGAAACAGTTGTCCTGCCGCTACCAACTCGCAGAGACTACCGTAAGTAAACGGGCGCGACATATCAAGGCAGTATTCAACGGAGCTGGAGTAATTATCACCGTTACTGTTAATGAGACATAATAACAAACTCCTCCCAGTTGGCCACCACGTGACTAACGATTTGCTCGCGCACCTCCCTGGCCATCACCTGCGTATCATACAGAAGATAGGAGATGGCGCGAAACAGCCGGCCTAGCCAAGGTTACAATCGCTATCGCTTCGACAACGAAAAGCATTATGTCTCTCTATCACTCTTCCATATTAGCGCGACAGTGACAGTTGCGTTTCGATCGCTACGGAGTGTAAGCGATTGGCATCTTGGCTACGCGGCCTGACAGGCTCCATCTCCAATTATAGGTACTACGGTGTGAGCCAACATGGTCCCATCAATATCCAACAATTCAACAGCCATTGTAGGTATTAGTGAAATTTTCCCTGAGCTAATAGCTAAAAAAAATTACTTTAAGGCATTGCATTCTCAAAAGTCTGGATCACGTGTGGCTGTAAATCAGCGTGTATGTTACAACCATCTATGCTATCTTCGTAATTAGCATTCCCCACCAGGGGCCATAGTTCACGTCGGCTACGTTATATTTTAATTTTGATCCCATTTTTGTAATTAGCGTCCCACAAAACCATGGAAATGATACCCATATTGATATTTTGAAATTTCAACCCCATTGCACCCCCACCAGGGGGATGATTGTTCACTTCGGCTACGTTAATTTTAATTTTGATGCCATTTTTGTTATTAGCGTCTCAAAATACTATGAAAACGATACTCATATTGATATTTTGAGATATCAACCCTATTGGGGACTTTTCCCCCTCTTAGGGGTTCAATTTTCAAAAAACCTGAAACACGTGTTTACTCATTTATCTTTAGGAATACTCCTGTGAAATTTGGAATAAAATAGTCTAACTAATCTTGTTTCCCCATACAAACTTTGGACCCCCATTTCACTCCTTTAGGGGATGAATTTTGAAAAATCCTTTCTTAGTGGACCCCTAGACCTTATAAGGAATCTAGTTGCCAAATTTGGGCTTTCTAGTCCCAGCGGTTTGGGCTGTGCGTTGATTTAAGTCAGTCAGTCAGTCAGGTCTTTCACGTTTATATATTTAGATTAGAAGCTTACTTTTGTGAAATAAAGAAATGATGTGTTATGTGTTGTTTTAACTTGTTTTGAAAAGATTTGTCCCGCTGAGTTTGTTGCCGGTCCCATATAGGGCTAAATCTTCTCATGTTAGAGGCGTAGGGTTGGAGCCGGCCTAGTTTGACTTGAATAAAGATTTAAACGGTTTCTTTTTACTTTCATATCGCTCCCAGATGTTAAAAATAGCAATTGGTTCTTTTAAACATTTAGTACTGAAGTATAGTAGGCACTAGTATGGTTAACGAGTCCTAATGTTTATTTCATGCACTGGTAGCAATGGTAGCATACTGGTTTAGCTGTGAAGTAATACATCGAGATACTACCCCACGCGCCCACCGCTTTTAGGACCATCGGTATTCGACATATATATAGCGCCGTATTCGGCGTGGCATCCCTCAGACTATTAGAAAAAAATTATACGTACTAATACACATCCAATCGTTAAATATCACTTATTTACAATATGCTTTAAGATCTTTAGCTGCCTTTAATCGATCCACCGCATTTACAGAAACTAAGATAGGTATACATCATTAACATTGATCCGGGATTACTCAAAGGCTTTAATTGAAACGACATTTGCCGATCAAACAATGTTAGTGCTTCGCTGAAACTCAGTTTGTATTTTATTTGCACCGACGTGCTTTCTTGTCTTGGCGTTTGCCAATTGTATTTTAAACTGGAGTTTAATCTATGTACGTGTTGTTGTTAGTAATGATATCGTAGTTGTGACTATGTATAAACATTAGAGGGTACATTGGGTAATAGGAGCGATATTCCAAAAAATATCAACGAGAGTCAAATAGAAACACGATTCGCCATACAGAGATTTTATCATAGTTGAATCACCGTATTTTCCCCTGTTTATCCCGCCATTTTGATGATTTTTGAAGTAAGCCATGAAAGGTACTCAAATGTTTTCTCATAAATTCAGTATACCTATTATATTTTAAAGATATTTTGCAATTTCGCATTGCAAGAATTGCCAGCCACGTAGACCTACGTCTAATAACTGCATGGCTGGCAATCTCTACTTTCTCAGGTTTTGTAGTAATGTACTATGAAATATACACAAAACTAAAATGAATAAAAAACACTTTACCTCCATTCATAAAACTTGTCAGACTTTGATTTAATTTCTTCACCCGTCGAGCGCAATTTCATATTTTAATAACGGTGCCCTTAAAACACTCCTGAAACATTTTTATCACTAAAGCTCCTTTTTTAATGCCCAAGAGTTCTTGCCTTTTCCAGGAAAATATTATGTGATATGAATCTTGGAAACTAAATAAATTGTGAATGCAGAGAATTGTGCAAGCAATAATACTGGCCATTTTTCAAAACAGTTTGGTAAAAAGATAATGAGTAAACTCTGGAGTTTTTTGAAAGTTTGGATCCACTGCAAGATATTTATGGCTTTTCTGTTAAATTACGAATTTTTAAATATTTAATTTCAGGATAGAATTTAATTTTTGTCTTGACGATGCTAGAAATCTTCTTTATTTAGAGTTTCTCGGCACATGAATGTAGGCTCACGACGTGTTTCCTTACTGAAAAGCTACCGGTCGTAGGTCGGTATAGGTAGGTAGGTCGTAGGTAGGCAATGACCTTTTATTTATGACCTCAATTTACTTACATCTATGTAGGTAGGTAGGTTAAACTCTTTGGGACGAGCCGGGAATAAAACTTATGACCGCCGCTTTAAAAACACATCTTATAGTTCAACTACCACGTCAGTCCCGCTTTATTTTACAAACCCTAAACCCTCTCGACTGGGGTCCCAGAGGTCGCGTCATGCAAAGTTGGCTGGCTTGATGAATAGCGTGTTTCAGACAGTTGGTGATTGATAAACGCACTTTTTGTTGCGAATCCACAACTTTCTATTTAGGAATAGTAGCCCTAAGTGGGGTTACAAATTAGGCAGCAATTTAAGCCGGGTAGTGATTAAAATATGTGAGTAAAACCACAATTATTACAGTGAAAACGGTGTATGAGTTATGTTCTGCCTAACCTAACGTAGGTACATTTCCCAGTGCTAAAACATTCAGACCAATTCGAACGTACACTGACATCAAAATGTGGACTTGAATATACGACCTCTGGGTAAGGCGTGTAGTTTTAAAATGATTTGTCTCTATATAGTGCAAAACTCAGTCAAATGAACACCAATATAACATTTCAATCACGCATCTTCCAACATAAACCACATATTATAAATTGATATCGCAACATAACATGTCAAAGGAAGCAACGTGTCAAGCAGGCTCCCAATTATTCCTGGTTCACTCGGTCGTGTGCGCCTCTGACGCCGATAATAATTAGTTACCGCCACGTACGACATCGACGCTGCAGCAGATTTGCCCGCAACTCAGCTGTGAAACAGATAAAACAAGAATTACGCAAAACTACGGACACGCCGCGGTCTTCTATTAGGCGTTTTATTGACCGCTGGAAATGGCTAATAGTTACTTAAATTTCACATAGACGGGAGAGATTATGTCAAGGCTGGAATCATAGAAGTGATATCGTTTAATACCATACAACCATACAACATTATACAAAGGATTCTTTTTTTCGCTCGGAATATTATACTTTTACTTCTATATGTATACCTACATTGACGTAAACTACCATGGTCAATTGGTCATAAAATTCATACATATCCTTCTTGAAAAACTCTTACCAATACGTTATTATATACCTAATGTGCAATGTGATTATACATGGATGAGTCAGTGTAGGAATGTTTTACGTTTCAATTCTTCTTCTCAGTGGTGTCAGAGTGGTCTTAGATATATGGTAATAAATACATACACCACTACTCTGTTAAAAGTGAACGACTGGAAAGTACTAATGCGGAATGTTTTAAGCAAGGACAACGGGACGAAATGGAAAGTACGTGTAACCAATAGACCGACGTCGGTGTAAAAACGCGGCATTTATAAACCAGTGCGAACGTGTGCCACCGAGAAACGCCGTCGTGACCCCAATAGTGAAACATTTCCAACAATTTTCTGTAACAACGGTAGTTGACGATAATTCTGTAAAAGGAAATCATTCTTTGGTCGCATGCCAGCGTTAACTGACTTTGGAGGAAAAATTCTGCAAGGCAGTCGTTTATTTCTTCGTTATTACTTAATCTCACAAAGAATGAGTTTTAATTTTACCGAAGCTATTATTTTCAGCGCAATGTTATTTTAAAAGCCACAAGATGAAGTATGGACTGGGTTGCCAGAGCTCAACGAGGGTGCGGAGTGTTAGGGTCGGCAACGCGCATGTAACACCTCTGGAGTTACAGGCGTCCATAGGCTACGGAGACTGTTTACCCGCCTGATGGCCGTATGCTTGTTTACCACCGACGTTTTTGGTTGAAGGAATGTTACTTTTGACCCTGACAGTATCGTATCACAGTGATCTCTTAGAAGCATTGTTCGAATTGGGCCGTAAGTCACACTTAAGCATCGAAGATCAGTTTCAGTACAGGTTGTAACTAAGGGTAACTATTTCGAGGACAAGTTTACCTACATTGTACCGATCTCACTGCTATTCCATTTTTCACTCCTAGTTCCACAAAACTAACCTTACCCTAGCCTCGTAAGGCCCACCATAAAAAGTTATAATTTGAACCCTGTTATATAGTAGATATTAGGGTGACTTTCGTTTGTTGTAGAAAACAGTGAAACAAACGAAATGCTACTTTATCCAGTTTTTGAAAGGTACGAACTAGATTGAAAGAGAGTGTATATTGTAATGCACATTGGGCCTTTCGAGGCTAGACTTATATTCAAGTTTAATTTAACCCATCGCCTCGCTGAGTGCCCCTAGAGCCACCTAACTTGATTCCGCGGGCTCAGGGGCTAGTACTTTATCCGGACAAATTCCAATTTATGACTCAGGTGGCCTTTTTAATCGTTATTCTTTATTTATTTTAAATTTGGATATTGTAACGTCGTTTTATTCTTTGGTAGCATATTCAACTTTTTTAATAACAAGTCGACAATTTGGAGAGCTAGTCTTGTCAAGATTATTCTGTGAATTAGGACGATGTCAAATTTATAAAATCTACCTATACCTCGTTTTCTAGCATTAGAAAAAAGGTGAGTCTTTTACTGAAAAACTCTGTCTCTTCCTAGCTATCTATCCCACGTGGTGGTGGGGTCAGCTTTCCTGCTTAACCTTCTCCACTTCGCCCTGTCCACGACATCGTCCTCGGATAACTTGCACTCAGCCACTCACTCATCTCCTTTAGCACTACATCCTTCCATTCTTGTTCTGGGTCTGCCCCTGGATCTTCGACCTGGGATGGAAAGTTGTAAAGTGTCATTCTATGGAACTAATGGAACTTGCTAACTATATGTAAACAAAAGTCACTAGTAAATTCATGATTCAGAGACAATTTCAATATGGCGATGGCGGTTTGTTTACATAGTTAGTAAGTTCTATAGAATGACACTTTAGTGCCAAATTTCCTACGTAGCCAGAGGGCCTTCTTTTTATGTGACCATACCATCGCAGCCTGCTGTCCTGCATTTTATCATTTTACTGAAAAACAATTTTGTTAAATAAGTTACAGCTAATATGTAACGATTATACCAAACCAAGGTATAGCAAGGATATAATTTACATTTTTTTGGTTTCATAAGTAATAGATACTATTTTTTAAGGGTTTTTCAATAAAAAGACATGTCAAGATTGTTTACCATTGTTCTAATGCTAAAAAAGCGAAAATGTCACAACATTTAATGACACGTGGACAAAAAATGTAAATTGCTCCACTGACATTGAAAGGTTAGGCGTACTCGTTAAGGAAGATAAAATTAGCGTTTTAATAACAGTCTCCTTTTAATCGTTTTTAATAAGCATCTCTTGGAAGTACGAGTACAGTCCTTGAGTCAGCAGTGCTAGTCAAGTAGCAATATACATATAAAATGTAAAAGCAAATAATAAACTGATGTTTAAGGCTATTATTATTTTTATTTGGGAACAACACTTGTACTTAATAATAACAATTCAATACCTACTCGTATTAGGTTACATAGAGCGATAGCCTAGCGGTAAGACCGTGCGACTGTCAATTCGGAGGTCGCGGTTTCCCCGAATCGTACCAATGAGTTTTTCGGACCTTATGTACGATATATCAATTTGATATTTAACAGTCGCTTTATGGCAAATAAAAACATAAGTATTAGGGGCTCACAAAATACTCCTACCTTCCAAATTCCGTTAATAGTAGTTTGTGTTACAAGGGATCAAAATGATATATTTCCGTCAAGGGCGTACATTGAATCCTGAATGAAGCGATGGATTCTACAATAGAATCCCGAACGTAGTGAGGGATTCTAAAGTAGAATCCTGAGCGTGATGAGGGATTCAAGAGTTAACGCCCAAGACGAAATAATTTTGATACCATGTGACACATACACACTTTCACATCAACTATGAGGAAAATAAAAAAATCTCAGTGTTGACACTACAGTGTTGCCACTTTTTAATTTCTACTCTTTTTTGCCAGGCTGTACATATGATGTTCATAGTTAATTATATTAATATTTTATACTGGCAATGAAATGTCCTTGAACAGAAAAGTGCCACTTTGATCCCTCCTAGCAGGGAAGAAAAAACCATTTTCTGATTAGGTGATGTGAAAAATATATTTTATAGTTTCCGTGTAAAATATAAGGGTTCCCTTTTTGTCATTTCGGCTACGGAACCCTAAACAGTAAAAAATATATATGATCCTCCATCCTTTGTCAGTCGGGTAAACTCAATCACTGTTTTCAAACTAGTTAGTACAGAGCATTAGCCATTCGTATACAGTTTCCAGATTCTCCCAATCGAATGTTTTATTGGACCGTTCGCAATCGGTATTGTTGCGCTGATGACGCCCGGTCCGGTCGATGTGAATCGCTACTATTAGTACTTGTTGGTTCGTAATCCAGTTGTGCTAATTTCGTCTCTTTCCTTTATAAGTCAAGTCAAACGACTGACACAGGAGCATACCACGGGCTGTCCCGTACAAACGCATTTTATTTCCTGTGTTGCGACTTTTTTTTCGGCATTTAAAGCAGGCAATTATATTTCTGTGCATATTTTTGAACATTTGTCATAGAAAAGGAAACTCTTATACCAGCAAATCTTCAGAAAATTCGCGTTTGTACGGGACAAACGGTGGACAATTTCATGGAATGCTCCCGCAGCGACGCAACGCAACCACAATGTTTATTGGCATTACGTTGGTTCGCTTTACGTCATTAAAAAAAATAGTCCGATGTATTAATACCTTTCTTTTACTTAAGTATTAAAACAAACGAGTAATATCTAATTGAAGCTTGTACCGCATTTACGAATAACGCCATATGTATGTATTGAGGGTAAAAGGACGCGTTATTGTGTCACAAAGTAAATATGATATTTTTCTCCCAACGCTTGGTATGTATTAGCATAAATCGGCAATAATATAGCAACTTTATATCTTTCCCGAAATGGTATTGCATTACGCTTGTATGACCTCGGGTTATGACTTTGAAAGGAAAACGTATTGAAGGAATATTATATGTTTCTAGCAACGTGTTATATTTATTGTATCTAAATAGAAACTACCAAGACAAAGGCTCTAAGTAGTACCGTTTTTGGGTGGGCTTTGTCATAGTTTCGAACCCTTATTATTTCAGTCAAAACATAACACATGACACGTGTTGTGTTTTGTGTATGCTACAGAAGCCATACGTTACATGTATCAATAACGGAATACGAGTAGATGACTGCTTCAAAAATATCGCCCTGGCAGCCAATAGGTCATGTCAAGCATTCCCATAGGCGCATAAAATGGGTCACGTCATGATTCACCAGTGTAACATGATCTTCAACTCTGTAATATCGAGGATGAACCATGTTGAATATCTATATACGAAATGTTAAAATAATGAACCATGTTGAATATCTATATACGAAATGTTAAAATAATGAACCATGTTGAATATCTATATACGAAATCTAAATATATAAACGTGAAAGACCTGACTGACTGACTGACTTAAATCAACGCACAGCCCAAACCGCTGGGACTAGAAAGCCCAAATTTGGCAACTAGATTCCTTATAAGGTCTAGGGGTCCACTAAGAAAGGATTTTTCAAAATTCATCCCCTAAAGGAGTGAAATGGGGGTCCAAAGTTTGTATGGGGAAACAAGATTAGTTAGACTATTTTATTCCAAATTTCACAGGAGTATTCCTAAAGATAAATGAGTAAACACGTGTTTCAGGTTTTTTGAAAATTGAACCCCTAAGAGGGGGAAAAGTCCCCAATAGGGTTGATATCTCAAAATATCAATATGAGTATCGTTTTCATAGTATTTTGAGACGCTAATAACAAAAATGGCATCAAAATTAAAATTAACGTAGCCGAAGTGAACAATCATCCCCCTGGTGGGGGTGCAATGGGGTTGAAATTTCAAAATATCAATATGGGTATCATTTCCATGGTTTTGTGGGACGCTAATTACAAAAATGGGATCAAAATTAAAATATAACGTAGCCGACGTGAACTATGGCCCCTGGTGGGGAATGCTAATTACGAAGATAGCATAGATGGTTGTAACATACACGCTGATTTACAGCCACACGTGATCCAGACTTTTGAGAATGCAATGCCTTAAAGTAATTTTTTTTAGCTATTAGCTCAGGGAAAATTTCACTAATACCTACAATGGCTGTTGAATTGTTGGATATTGATGGGACCATGTTGGCTCACACCGTAGTACCTATAATTGGAGATGGAGCCTGTCAGGCCGCGTAGCCAAGATGCCAATCGCTTACACTCCGTAGCGATCGAAACGCAACTGTCACTGTCGCGCTAATATGGAAGAGTGATAGAGAGACATAATGCTTTTCGTTGTCGAAGCGATAGCGATTGTAACCTTGGCTAGGCCGGCTGTTTCGCGCCATCTCCTATCTTCTGTATGATACGCAGGTGATGGCCAGGGAGGTGCGCGAGCAAATCGTTAGTCACGTGGTGGCCAACTGGGAGGAGTTTGTTATTATGTCTCATTAACAGTAACGGTGATAATTACTCCAGCTCCGTTGAATACTGCCTTGATATGTCGCGCCCGTTTACTTACGGTAGTCTCTGCGAGTTGGTAGCGGCAGGACAACTGTTTCCGTGGGTTTTCGAAGTTTACCGCAACAATGCCGCTATATATGAGAGTTGGTACTGTGGGTAATCCGGTGGGCCGACTAAGATTTTCAAGTGATTTGTCTAGCGGTCATTTTGACGTATATATTCGCAGTGAATTACTCGTAAGACCCACAATATCAGAGCCCCCCTTCTTCACTCCTCTCTGTGGTTGCCAAGAAGATTACCACGAGAAGGAATGAGGAGATTACCACCCCATTTAGAATCAGACTCATCATTATCTCTTACCGCTACCAAAACAGTTACTAAAAAACGCCGTGCCAGGTTCACGAATACTACATGGAACAAACAACTAAAAGCTGCCGCAAATAAATATATGCAAAACAAATCATCAGATCACCAAGCTGCCGTAAGCAATTACCAAAAAATTAACCCTGATGTACACAGAGAAGCAGTAGCTAGGTATCAGCATCAGCAAGCCCACCCCGAGGTAAACCGTGACACCTCCGCTAGGTATCAGCAAACCCACCCCGAGGTAAACCGTGACACCTCCGCTAGGTATCAGCAAATCACACACACTGATACACTTCATCCATGTAAAACTCCGCACCATTTTGCAATTCTCTCCTTGAAAAACTGTCCTTATATTTTTCCTAGAGACTTAACGGGTCAGTAAGTTGACAAAAAACTAACATTATTATGAAAAGTTCACGCAGCTTGAAGGGAGAATCGCACAACACAGCTTCCTCTAAAGTTGAGTCCCAATGTTTACCGTCCTCTAGCAATCCAAGGGACAACCACTAATGTAGTGTATAAGGAGGTGCTATAGGTACAAAAGGCTACAACTACATAAATAAAAAATATAAATTAAAAGGTGTTAGGTACAAAACGTACATTAGATTATATTAAATAAGTCGAGCTCGATTAATCGATATAATTACAATTGGTGTCTTCAAGTCAAGAGTGAATACTGTGAATACGCTTTTACTGAAATAGTGAGCTACACCTTCGTAGGGTTGCAAATAGATAAAAAACCAAATGTTTTTTTTTTTCAAATTTATGAAAAAAAACATGAAAAAAAAACCTGGCACCATGGTTTTTTTTCTAAATTAGGTTTTTTTTTCAGATGAACAAAAATATGCCACAATAACGGTTTTTCGTGATTTATTTGTATATGTAACTTAAAACTAAGTAATTTTTGGGGAATCCCTGAATTCCCCGATGCGGCGACGAGAGGCGTTGGTGTTGCCAACAGTAAATTGCGATAACTACCACTACAGATTTCATTTATGTTGTTATTAATCAAAGTTGTTAAATTAAATTGGTTAAATGGTTAACATAAACTGACATAAAGTCTAAAACAAGTAAAACAACCGTATAAAAGTATTAACTGCCTTGCAAATTTTGAGTTTTCATACTTTTGAAAAAAAACGTACTCCAGAAAAAAAATTTTTTTTTTCACGGTTTTTTTTCATGTTTTTTCTCAAGTCAGAAAAAAAAAACCGTTTTTTTACAACCCTACACCTTCGGCCTTGTCATCACTTTCCAGCAGGTGAGACTAAGGTCAGTCACTGTTCAGTCCGTAAAAAAAAAAATTAAAAAAACTCTCCTGCGCGTGCGAAGCCGCGGGCAAAAGCTAGTGTTAAAATAAAATGCAAGACCCCGTAGCTTCTAAATTCAACTTATGTTTCATTTTTAACTTCAATTTGATTGCATGTAAACATGGTATTACTTAGGCACTACAAATTGGTCACATGTAGGGTATGCAATCCGGATCCGAAATGCATGAAATTATCCGGATTTGGATCCGGATCCTCGGATCTTCCCATACATTTCAGATCCGCCGTGCAAACCCTAGTCACATGATAAGTAGGTTAGACCAAGAAAAGTCTGCAGCGATTTTTATAGCCCACGCAGTGCTAGTGTTATTTTAAACGTCAAACTTCTATGAAATTATGACATTTATGACGTATAAATAACACTTGCACTGCGTGGGCTATCAAAATCGCTGCAGACTTTTCTTGGTCTAACTCTATATTTATTTTGAACCTCGTTAATGAAAACTGAATTGATTGAGACGGTCAACAAAAAATTACCATGCCTACTATACAATCTATACTCATGGACAAATTTAGAGGAACGTAAAAAAGAATACAGCATTAAAGTAATTTCAAAATAAGTAATTAAACTTTTTTTTTTCATTCCTCTAGCTAGTCCATGAGTAGTACCATCGCCCACGCTGTTAACTGACAGTTCATAAACCTTATTACAAAAGGCATAAGGTCCACCCATGGACAGTTAAGAGTGTTGCTGTTTGTACACTAACCCCCTTATTCATAAAACTTTACGGGCCTATTATGGATGGATTTATCCACGTGACAAAATATCAAAATAATTTAACAAAGCGCGATTGAAAGTGACAGATATCGGATTCACGCTGTCACGTGGACAAGAGCGACCATCATATCCGTACTGATTTAGTTAAATTATGTTTTATCCCTTTCTGCCAAATACATAAGTCAAAATGACAAATAAAGGCAAACGATCATTAGCTAATTCAGGCCAGTAACTCGTTTATGAATAACGCCATAAGTCACAATTAAAAACGGTATTTGCTTTTCTGTTATAATTATATTTTAGCTGGTTCATCGAAGCATTCATATTCGGTAAGCGGTTGTATTAACCAGGCGCGTGCCGTATCTCAGGGAGGCATCTTGGGGCCGCTGCTTCATCTCAAGAGTATTGGCGGTGCACAACCGAAAGGGTCTGCTTGTACCGTTAGAGGATGTTTGTAGGCAATTTGGAGCTATTTATTGCGATTTCGAGCATTGGTGCGGTTAGTGTATTGAAAGTAGATATAGGTACTCATATTTGAAAAATCTACGTCTTAACATTATTTTTATGTGTTACGTAAAATTTACTTGAGCAAGTTTATTTTTTAGATATTCGTAGTCAACTAAGAACCTTTAATACTTTCTTTCTTTATACTTAGGTATGTCTGTCTGTCCGTCCGCGACTGAGCTCTTGTATGTATCCCAGAGAGGCACCTTGGGGCCGCTGATTTGCAAATTTAAAACATCTACCAGATTATTTAGGTACCTATGTAAAATCAAAGGAATTTAAGACAGAGCATTTTGTGGATTGATGAAACCCGCAAAATCCTTGGTTATCCCAATATCTGTCCGGTAAATAAGTCACAATAGCTGTTATTATATTCTCAGTAATGATGTCTGGTTACGATCCGATTATTCACCAAGGCAATCGCACAATTCATACTCCATATCTTTTCATTTACCTAACGTATTAATACAAACTCTTTTTAATCTTTTCAAAGGGTTCAATTCTGTTCTGATTTCAAATGAAAAGCAGTTTATACTCGTGTAGGTAAATGAGTATTTATTTAAAAGTATTTTTCATTTTACCTTCTGAAGACCGAAAACAGTTCATTTCGTCCGTAGGTACTTATTATTGATGTAATGATGCATCTGGGGTACAGGTGTCCATGTGCGACGGAAATTGCTTACCATCAGGAGATTCGTCTGCTAGTTTGCCTCCTATATCACCAGAAAATACAAATGAGGTTTTTCCTGAAACAAATCATGTTTGTAAATAAATAAGTATTGTAAAACATAACTTATATACCTACCTAGGTAGGTAAATTATGTACAAAAGACAGGTTTTCAATCATCGCTACTATATGAATGCTGCTAACATATATGTAAACACATCGCAAACATACACGGCGCTCGCTCGCCAATTCCGTGCAATAATGTGCCTGAAGCACAGATGACTGAACTAGCCAGAGTAAAATGTAATGGAACTTTTAACTAATTTTAAGGTTTAACTCACATATTTTTAGTCACTCCCTCGACATGTTTTAGAGAGCCTAGCACTATGCTGGGCGCGCAATGAGATAACCCGTGGTCCCAGAGTAACTAAAAATAACCGTATCATTAGCTAAATGTAGTATTACTCGCGAAAGTTTAAATCGATGTAGGGACTTAGTAGAACTTTCAACACTGTCTGACGCCGTTACTCTGATCACTTCAACCCTCTGGGCCCGTAATACAGATTACACCGGCTCATAGATTACCATCAACGAACTCTTTATGAAGCGTTTGCCAAAGTAACGTAATAAATAAAGTCATAAAGTGTAGGTTACGATACAAGTGCGAAAAGTAGGAAATTCGCAACGAGTGGCGATAAATTAAAACACGACCCGACGACACGACGAGGGAGTGTTTTAACTTTTAAATCGATACGAGTCGCGAATTATGTTTTGACATTGGAAATGTCTTTTCGTTCGCTCCAGTATACGGTCCGATTTCACGAAAAAGTGCGATCCCCTTATATCTCGGAAAGTTGTGAAGATATGATATTAAAAAATAGGCTCAAAAGACGCATAATCACGAGAGCTGTAAGGTGCAATAATAATTATTCCAGAAAGTCAAAAACAAAAAAAGTTATGGTCGAAATAGTGAAAATAAAATTCAATTTTTTCCGAATTTTTGATTTTGGTGCTCGATAATTTGGAAACGAAGAATGATATCAAAAATTTGAGAAAAACGGCTCTGGACAATTTAGTCAGCTACAATTTGAGCCTAAAACAAAGACGATCGGGTTAAGGGTTTGCCCTGTAGCCTAACCTTAAAATAGTCAAAAAGTCAGAACGACATTTTTCACATGACATTTATGACTTCATGTTTCGCAGAGTTCGTTATCGGTGTTTGTTGTGAATTATCGGGACTATGACGGCAGAATAACACTTGCACTGCGTGGGAGAGGGAGAGGGAGAGGGAGAGGGAGAGGGAGAGGGAGAGGGAGAGGGAGAGGGAGAGGGAGAGGGAGAGGGAGAGGGAGAGGGAGAGGGAGAGGGAGAGGGAGAGGGAGAGGGAGAGGGAGAGGGAGAGGGAGAGGGAGAGGGAGAGGGAGAGGGAGAGGGAGAGGGAGAGGGAGAGGGAGAGGGAGAGGGAGAGGGAGAGGGAGAGGGAGAGGGAGAGGGAGAGGGAGAGGGAGAGGGAGAGGGAGAGGGAGAGGGAGAGGGAGAGGGAGAGGGAGAGGGAGAGGGAGAGGGAGAGGGAGAGGGAGAGGGAGAGGGAGAGGGAGAGGGAGAGGGAGAGGGAGAGGGAGAGGGAGAGGGAGAGGGAGAGGGAGAGGGAGAGGGAGAGGGAGAGGGAGAGGGAGAGGGAGAGGGAGAGGGAGAGGGAGAGGGAGAGGGAGAGGGAGAGGGAGAGGGAGAGGGAGAGGGAGAGGGAGAGGGAGAGGGAGAGGGAGAGGGAGAGGGAGAGGGAGAGGGAGAGGGAGAGGGAGAGGGAGAGGGAGAGGGAGAGGGAGAGGGAGAGGGAGAGGGAGAGGGAGAGGGAGAGGGAGAGGGAGAGGGAGAGGGAGAGGGAGAGGGAGAGGGAGAGGGAGAGGGAGAGGGAGAGGGAGAGGGAGAGGGAGAGGGAGAGGGAGAGGGAGAGGGAGAGGGAGAGGGAGAGGGAGAGGGAGAGGGAGAGGGAGAGGGAGAGGGAGAGGGAGAGGGACAAAATAAAAACTTATACAGAGAAACATAAAAAAGAAAAAGTGCCACGAAATGGTCTCAACTCAGCATGTTGCTGGCGGCTGCTAGCAGATAGCTGATGCTGAACCCTGGCAGTACCTAGTGGAGCTCGGATTTAATACAACATAAGCACACGCGATGTTTTGGTCATCGGACTCGTCTCGATGAGCACTTAGGAGAGTAGTACCCAAGATAGAGCTGATGCTGAACCCTGGCTGTACCTAAAGGAACTCAGGTTTGTTGCAACATAGGCACACGCTGTTTTGGTCATCCGGCTCGTCTTGGTGAGCACTTAGGACAGTAGTACCCAAGATGGAGCTGATGCTGAACCCTGGTTGTACCTAGCGGAACTCAGGTTTGGTGCAACATAGGCACACGCTGTTTTGGACACCCGATTCGTCATGATGAGCACATGGTAGAGCATTACCCAAGATAGCTGATGCTGAACCCTGGTAGTACCTATTGGAACTCAGGTTTGGTGCAACATAGACAAACGCTGTTATGGTCATCTCTCGTCGCGTCAAACTGCTGTCAAGAAAATTCCATATCTTGCAGCAAATGGGCCGCTGCCGATCACCACTTCTCGAGTTGACTACGGATTTGCCGTGTAATAATTTTCTTGTACTTTGAACATTAATATATCCTGCTTATTAATCGAAAAATGAAATATGTACCTATACTTATGCGCCACGGCGACAATTATTCACACTTGGATACGCGAGTGGAAATTTTGCAATTTGTTTGTTCACATGCGTTATGTCCAGGATACTTGTGTTAGTCTAAGAATAAAATAATTATCATTCAACGTTGTAGTTTTATTTTGTAACTTTTTCCTTATCCAGACTTTCTCGTCGCTCAGCGACAATATTTTTTCGAATTCCGTAGATTCATTTCCAATGTGCTCGATAGTCGTGTGAGGCACGAAATCTGTGAATTTTTGCACGTGTATTGTACAACGTTTTACATTATGTACATATGGCCCTTTAAATTTTCGACATAGGTACGCACGAATAGTGCTAGTTACCGCACTAAGGCGGTAAATTAGCACCATAATATTTTACTTCTCAGTTGCATCCTAGGCCATTTTATAATACAACATTCCGGTCCTATAGTAAATCGGTCTTGTGTGTCTATCTATGGTAACTATGCTGGTCCTGCATTGGCTTATACAGTCACGAGAGACGTTGTTCCTCGCTTACAGACTCTGCATAAATCATCTGTGAAGATGTTACAGGCCTGAATGATGTGTATCTAGAGTGAAGTGATCTGTGAGTCGGCCGCTGCACGCTCGCAGCTTTAACGAGCTCGTCTAACATCGATGAGACCTGTTGCGCGTATCTATCGGAAATTGTATGCACTCTTTGGTATTCATGCATCTAACTGCATGATTCCATTTTTTGAAATTTACTTGGTTCCTGTTGATCAAAACTTAGGGCCACTTGCACCATTCACTAACCCGGGATTAACCGGTTAAACCTGGAGTTACCATGGTTAACTACCGGTACAATTTGACACTGGGGTAACGGTTTAAGCACTTAACCCCGGGTTAGTGGGATGGTGCAAGTAGCGCTTATGCTAAAGGTTTCTCATGACGGCTTGAAATCCGCTATTTGCCTATTGGTCTAAGATCCAGTATATATTATTATATAAGGTCGACCTTCACCGATACGTCTGATGGATAAAACTTATATTTTATGAAAGAAAATAAGTCCCAGAACATAAATAAATAGGGTTGCCTAAAGAAATATGGTCAAGACTATTTTTAATAAATTTTTGAAAAAAATATAATTTTTCAAATTTCACCGACTTGTCTGACGAACGAAATAAGTTCCAATGGAAAGTATACAACTTGTACAACATGATTCATTATAATTGCACTCATCTGTCTGACGCTTGAATTACATCATTCATTCCTTCATGTTGATGTCAAATCGCCAGACAGATGGAATATTCGAAAAAAGTAAAAGTTTGATTGGTAGCTCAACGAGTTTCTATATAAAACCCATCAGTGTCAAAGCTCTGAGTACTTACAACATCGATAAAAAAAATCATTATTAACTTTATAGGAAATGCCGATTCGTTTTTCTCAGTACCTAAGTTATGATTTTAGCTGTCTATACACCGTGGCTGGTAAAACCAGACAGATTTTAAAGATGTAGGTATTCTTGAGTTGAGTTCTTGGCCACATTTAGAGACTAAAATGTCATACAAAGTTTTCTGTAGTCGGTCTTATTTTAGAGCTATTGACAATTCTTGTGAAAATTTGTTTCTGTAATAACTTATTGTTAGTGAAAAACGTATACGTATTCAGATTCAGTCCCTCCGATTTCAGGGTTGACAATGTGCATCACAAAAGACCCTACTATATGTTCAAAACTCACATTCTCCTAAAGGCTGTTTAAGACAGCAACCAAGCGACTAAATAATTCATTTTCAAATACCTATAACATATGCTAAACAACAAACGAACTCCCATACATTACTAGTACGAACTCATAATGGGTCCTTTTGCGACTCTCACTTGCAGGCCAGTTATAATATAATAGGTACCTACAGTTGTTCGCAGACAAAGGTAGGCCTGCAGGCACTGTGCGCATAATGTGAAAGTGCCTTAATGTAATTAACTACTTACTGCTGTCATACACATGCTAAGACTAATGTGCTTGTACTACGAGTAGGTATATGTGAAGTAAAGCGCTCTTGTTAAGAGCCCATCAACGTGCACATTAGCGCCACCACTAAATAAACGTAATTATTTAAATTTAATGACAGGTATTTAAAAATGGGGGCCGCTACGGACTGTATTGTGTATTTAAGTACCTTTTGAATACATCAAACTAGTTGCGTGATGATAGTGATGCTGGATTCGTCGATCTATGAACTCAAAACAAAAACGGCCGTTTTTACTTTGGATGCATAGATTGACATATCCAGCAACACAAAAACTAGTTTGATGTATTCAAAAGGTACTTCAATACACAATACAGTCCGTAGCGGCCCCCTTTTTAAGTGCCTGTCGTTAAATTTAAATAATCACGATTATTTAGCAGTGGCGCTAGTGTGCACGTTGATGGGCTCTTAAGTCGACTAGATTTATAGGCAATTACAGTAGTCCTCGAGAGTCAATAGAGCCGAGAAATTAGTTTTAAAACTTGTAACAACACTTGTAAATTAAACCACTTCACAATAAAAACGGTTGAGAACGCACTTCAAAATTGAAATTCCGAAATGGCGCTCATAAATGTACATCATACTTGGTTGGATTGGACAAGTTGAAGGTGGGCGTCTAGTCGGGACAGTCAAATTGACTATGTGATCAGAAATTAAATTGGCGACAAATTCATCTAGTGTCTTTCATGTACAATCTTACAATCGTATCAAATGATATTAGAGCCAATTGATTTTTTGCGTCCATACCACACAATTTAACTGACATGTTATCAGCTTTTGCAAAAAGTTGTCCCGTCCGGACACCGCTTAAGTCATCATAGTTAGTCCTACATTCAAACCCCGAAACGCATATCAATCAAATCGGGCTTTAACTTTTAAGCCAACTGTACGTATTACTTCTTTGAGCAAACATGGCTGCGTTATTTTCGCTCGAAAAATAAAAATGGCTTAATTAACTTTTTATTGGCAGATTTTTTAAGCTCAGCCCTCTACTGATGTGGGCTGATTTAAAACAAATCCAAATCGAATTATACTTGATTATACTATAAATTTATGTAGTATAACACAATACTATAGGTAACTATGTAAATTGCTTAGCAACCAATCGATACCACAAGCACGTAACTGAATCACACAAGGGAAATATACTTTTTGCAAAACGAGACAAAAATCTAACGAACCCTTATCAGACCGCGAAAATAGCAAAAACCCCGCGAATAAAATAAACGAGGAGAGTAATATTTTTTGTCGCCTCCGATTCCCTCCGAACATTACGCAACTGATAACAATAAAAGAACATAACATATATCACGGAGAGATAACAAAGTGAACATGCTTTCTAAGTAACTAGGAAGGAACCTAGGGTAGATTATATAAGGGTGGACTAGATTCGTCACTATCATCAGGCGTGGCTCACTCCGCGATTTTGTCTCTTTGCTACAGGTAGCTAAATATACATCGGTTCCACACCAATTTTGGTGGCTAGCCATAAGCCGCGCGTGGCGCTGTCGCCACCTAGCGTCCATATCTGTCCTGATCGTAACAGACGCGTTTTGTTAGAGAGTGAGTCTTCTGTACCTAGTACTATTATTTATTCTGTGCTATCATACAAATTACGAAGGTCACCACACCGGAATGTTAAGCCATTTAGGGTTCTAGCTAAATTGGACATTCCATAGCGCAAGTATTGAACAACCAATTATGCTAGGACCCTAAATGGTATAACAATCGCGAAGCGTGATGGTAGGTACCTATGTACCTACATCATTTTCTTACCTTGAGAAATTCTTTCTATATACCAAAAACCGTATTTCTTTTACAGTATAAAAAACGAACAGCAGAGTAAAGGATCACGTTAGAACGGCCCGGGTTCGGGCCGAGGCATCCGGCATTGTTTTCTATAGAAAGCATCACGTAATCACCTGTCACCTGTCATAGAAAATGAAGTGTCGGTTGCCTCGGCCGGGCCGTTATAGCGTGAGTCATCCTTGTAATTAATAGCTGTGGTATTAATTACGTATACTTTTATTAACCCACTCTACCTGACTATCCCTAGCAAGTTAATGAATGTTAATTATGGCTGAAATCATTTTTCTCACGATACAACGAATGCTAAATCAAACACAGTAGGTACGAACGCGGTCTTTACCATAAAGTGGTGTATCTAAAGCAAGTAATCTGTGAATCAGTCTCCCGATGAAATATGAGTCCCGAGGCGAATTGGCCGCGACCGTTAGGAGACCTGTCAGTTTTGATATAACTTATGAGTAACTTGCAGTTCAGGCCTTATATCCCCGATGCTAGCGCGAGTGCGGCGTAAACACAAAAATATACATAGTTATGCCTACTCATTCTCTTATTTATAAAACTCAATTACATAGCTAATTTGGTCCAGTTCCATATTGGGATACCTTCCTCCAATTGAGGGGGGACTTAAATCTTCTCGAGGCAGAGGTGTAGGGTTGGAGCCGGTGTAGCTTTATTTGACGTTCATAAGCGCATTGTAATATGCCTAATACTTGAATAAATAAAATATCTTTATTTTTATGTATGTTTTATCCCTTTCTTAAAAATACATGACAGATTAAGACAGACTATTAATAACAATAATAACGCCATAACAGACTGCAAAAATCGTTGGCCAGCGAGAGATAAATTAGCCATAAATTAGTTGGTTATAAAAATCATAATAAGAGCATCCAACTTACTACGTGATCTTATCGGAAGTCAAGGCTGAGGATGAAGGATGACTCATGCTAGACCGGCCTGGGCCCGGCCGAAGCGTCCGACACGTTCTATGACGGCTCATCGGTGATCACGTGAGCCCCGGCCCTCTAGCGTGAGTCAAGCATAGTAGAACGGTCCGGATCCGCGCCGAGCCGTCCGTTCTGTTTTCTATAGTGATCGTGATGCTTTATCACGTGATTACCGATTACGCGCCATAGAAAACGAAATGCCGGAAGCCTTGGCCCTAACCCGGACTGTGCTGCGCGCGTGCTGGCCGGTATGGATGTCGCTGCCAGCGCGCGTCTTTTATTTTTTGTATGTATTTTTTGACTTCCAGCGTGAGTCATCCTTAACTCTAAAGTGTTTTTGCAAAGCCAGACCATATGAAAGCACATATTTTCAAAGATTTCATTTACCTGAATTGGCGTGCGCCGAGCTTGCGACTTGCCCGTGTTCGCTATGCGATGGGCATGACACCCAAGCAGATGAAAAGTTGCCTGTGCGGCTGATGTGAAAAGAAATGTAACTTCCGCGACTCAAGTTTCCAAGCTTGTGAATTTATGAAGATAAATAGTGTTTTCATTGCGGCTTCTTTGAAGTTCGAAAGTTAGCGCCTTACAGAATGGGCGTATTGTTCGCTGGTTCCATTTATAGAGTTTACTTATAGTTTACCTTCTTTTTTAGGATTCCGTACCCAAGGGGTAAAAACGGGACCCTATTACTAAAACTCCACTTTCCGCGTCTGTCTGCCTGTCACCAGCCATCTCATGAACAGTTGAAATTTACACAGACGATTCATTTCTGCTGCCACAATAACAATAAATACTGAAAACAGAATAAAATAAATATTTAAGTGGGGCTCCCATACATCAAACGTGATTTTTTTGCAGTTTTTTGCATAATGTTACGGAACCCTTCGTTTGCGAGTCCGACTCGCACTTGGCCGGTTTTTAGGGTTCCGTACCTCAAAAGGAAAAAACGGAACCCTTATAGGATCACTCGTGCGTCTGTCTGTCCGTCTGTCACAGCCTATTTGCTCCGAAACTACTGGACCAATTGAGTTGAAATTTGGTACACATATGTAAGTCTGTGACCCAAAGACAGACATGTGACGTCAACAAATGAATTTTTAACATAGGGGCTACTTTTGGGGGGTAAATAAGAAAATTAAAAAACAAAGTTTAGCAAACTATATCGTGTTATATATCAAACGAAAGGGCTCATTGTGAGAATCTCAAGCAAATTTTTTTTATAATTTTAGGATAAATAGTTTAGAAGTTATTCAAGAAAGTAGACAAAAATTACCATTCCCCCCCTCTATCTCCAAAACTACTGGGTCTAAAATTTTGAAAAAAATACACAAAATAGTTCTTTACCTACCGAAAGATGACAGGAAAACCTATTAGAAATCTACAGTCAAGTGTGAGACGGATTTAGGAACAAAAATGCGTTTAGGTAATTTTAGGTACGCAGCAGCAATGGTTTAAGTGAAAAGTGGTGTAGACAGCTATTGCGAAGGCCCTAGGCCGATATCTGCATAAGGCCGAAGGTCCGAAGCGTCCCGAAGAGGCGTGCCTTTAGGTTCAAGCGTGAGTCCGATTGAAGACAAAAAATGTCGACTAGGCTGTATCTGGCACACAGCCGCAATGGTACTTGTACTATTGATTGATTAGGTACTTGTACTGTTGTTTTAGCACTAATATCTGGGAGAGCTTTGTTCGGAAAACATAAAAACTCAAAGATGCACGTTTTTCCAGAGATAAGACATCGATTTTTCGCCCCCGCAAACTCCCATATAGCAAATATAATGGAAATCGTTACAGTCGTTTCCGAGATTCCGAAATATAAATATAAATAAATATATAAAATAAATAAATAAATAAATATTGGGGAGATATTACACAGATTGACCTAACCCCAAACTAAGCATAGCTTGTACTATGGGTACTAGGCGACGATATAAACATACTTATATAGAAAAATACATACTTATACATAAACATAGAAAACACCCATGACTCAGGAACAAATATCTGTGTTCATCACACTAATAAATGCCCTTACCGGGATTCGAACCCAGAATCATGCACAGAATTGCTCGTTTAAAAGTATAAGATATGTATTATCTCTTTTCGACCTTCGCTTTTAAAACACTTGCGGAAGTTTTGGGAAGCGCGAACCCGCCGGACGCTCCGTGCTTTCAGCTCTACGCGGAGCTCGGCCTTCAGTCTTCGCATTTGGAAGGACACTTGTAGTATTGTTCGGCAATTAATATTCCTATCCAAGCTACTTTGCATAGTTGCAGAAATATACGCCATCGCGCCATAACACTTCATGTTACATCTGGATTTTAAACGGACCCATTCGGGTATTTCAAAGTTTCACTTACGTTACACGTACAAAAAAAATTGCTATAAATTGTGTGATGTACGGAACCCTTGAAACGCGAGTACGACTCGAACTTGACCAATTTTTTTAAAAGGTGTTGCTTTGCTATATTTCACATCGCGACATCATACAAGAAAATACTTTTTTTTTTTTTGGAAGCCCGGCTGTTATGAAGATCCAAAAACCGGCCAAGTGCGAGTCGGACTCGCGCACGAAGGGTTATTATTTTTTTGTGTATATTTTTGAGCATTTGTCATAGAAAAGGAAACTCTACCTGCAAATCTTCAGAAAATTCGCGTTTGTACGGACAACTGTAAACAATATCATGGAATGCTCCTTTGGCAGTTTTATAAAAGAAGCTGATTTAACTAGTCGGTCAACCTATTGTCATGACCACTCCGGGTAAATCTCGGCACTCGGACGCTTTTAATTTACCCTAATTGAGTCCTGAACCTGTTATTTCCCATATATAAAGCTTGCGTAACAAACAAGTTGCTGAAAGCCTGTCCGGCCGCATTATGTGGAGTGATGTAGCAAATTGTTGGAGCCACGGAGCTATGATTACTAAAATAGTGGTTTTTTGATCATCGTGAGAATTCATTAAAATCATTGATTTTTCATTAGAAAGGAGTATTCCACGAAATAAATACCGTTGTCCCGTATAAATGCGAATTTTCGGAATGTTTTTTTTCTGTGACAGTGGATGTGAACAATTATCAGCAAAATAATCATCATGGTTAAAAAAATGTATGGTGGTATATAATAATTAATATATCATATACGAAATAAAATGCGTTTGTACGGGATAGCTAATGGAATGCCCCATAAAAGACACGAAAATATATAATGCAGCTTTGTATGTTTGAACAGTTTAAACGAGTCATGAATTTCTTAACACTAGCGACCCTCCTCGGCTTCGCACGTGCTGCATAAAACCTTAACAAATTATTATACACTTAAACCTTCCTCAAGAATAACTCTATTGACATGTGAAAACCGCGTGAAAATCCGTTTAGTAGTTTTTGAGTTTATCGCTAAACACAGACAGACGCGGCGAGGGACTTTGTTTTATAACGTGTCTAATCTGGTACTTTCTTGGTACTGCAGTCGAACTTGTTTTTTTTTTTTCAATGTTTTTCCTTGTTTGATTTTAATTTTAAATCCCGAGCAAATTTGCAAACCAATTTTTTTTATGAATTTTATTCTACATAGGTACGTTTTACGATTTTCAAATAGGCGTCGGTAATATTATTTCAATTAACAAAACACACTCAAATATTATGAACCATTAGCGTAGTAACGCCGCGTCTGCTTAATTAAACTATTTTAACTGTTAATTAATTGTGTGTACTGTGCAGTGTGCACAAAATGTGTACTATGTGAACTTTATTAATTAAACCGGATATGTACTAACTTAGGTTAATCTGAAACATTTAGGGCGAAACTTGAGGCTGTGCTAATATATTCGTAGTAATTGTATGAATTAAATAATATTATGGTTTAGGTATATGTACATAGAGGATTTTCATAAAGGCACAGTCAACCTATACATATAGAAAACATGAAAAATTCGTATACAATTGTCAATGTAAGTACATGGTGGCCTAAAAATATTTTTTTTTAATGCGGCACATTGATGACAATATTAATAAACGTTTGAGTTTGTGACGTTTGTGTATCAAAGTTATAGTAGGATATTTTCAATAACACGTTTTGTTTTAGTTAAATGCATGCAGAAGAAATAAAAATTCTAAAAATTCTTTGTGATGTATTTAATTTTCTCTGTAATGCTTAACTTCGTTCAGTCTAACTAGAAGATAATAAAAAGCTTAAAGGCGGCAGAATTTAATATAATTTTAATTAAACGTACCACTTCCAGCAAGGCTAGTGACAGGACTACCTATAAAAAGACGCGGGTTTTTCCATATTATTGTCATAACTTACCGAGCCTGCCTAAAGGTTCTAGGATTTTCTGAAGCCCTACCGGGAAAAACGAAAATCGATTTTTTTAACTGCCTCTATCACTCTACAGGAGATAGATGATAGAGAGGCGGATAACGAAATTTCGATTTCCGTTTATCGCGGTAGACACTCAGCTTGCAGCAACGCTTAAGCGATCTTTAAATGGGATGCGAATTCGCATGTCGGCTTTTTATTCACACCAATGGGCGAAACAAGAAACCCAGAAACACTAACATACTTATATATAAAGATCGCAGTGTACTTGAAATAGCATTGTAATTGAATTACTTACTCATAGTTGCTACGTGTCTCGAGGGTACATTTTATAGAAAGAAAGAAAGAAAAATAATTTATTACGACAACTAAAAATATAAATTACAGTTTCTACATGTGTAAGCTATAGCCCACTAAGCTTTTAAGTATACTTAACTTAGAAAATATCTACGTACTTAACAATAAACTTAAGTATTTTTATTTAAAACCATAAACATAATTAATATCAAACTTATTACAATAAACTTAATTTACAAAATAATCAGCTATGTGCTCGAAGCCTCGCCTTTATGGCGTAGTTTCAGCGTTGGTGCCGCTGGTTTTCTAATTCTCTAGTTTGTCTGCGGCTCGGTAAGCTATGAGAACAGACCAGAGAGTGGCCACTCCGTCACGTGTTCCGCCATTACGTTGCACATCTCATATGGGCGCCGTCATCTCGGACCACTAGACGATTAATACGTGAGTGTGCCTGGAGTTTATAACTAAATATATTACTTATATATACAAACTACTGCAAAAAACAGCACAGTCAAGTATGTACATACTCATATTATTATTTTATGCCTTATTATATTTTAGTATAACATTCTTATGAACAGTATTTTACACTCTTAAGAAGATCATACTCATGACGGGCTCTCAGGCTGAAATTCCACTGTCTCTTTTAATATAGGTAGTACATAAGCAAATAGAGTAAACGCTATAATAAAGTTATAAGTCCTAAAATATCAATGTAAAAAGTCAAGTAGGTACATATTTTGATTTGCGATGTGTTAAAGTAAAAATTTTATATTAAGGTACCGTTCGAATTCAGACTACACTGCTGCAGTAGGTATTGAGTGCGAAATTACTGCCGTGCGAAATTAGCTACATACAGCATTGCTGCCGCAAAAGCAAAAAATCTGGGCAGCAATATCGGATGGCGAAACATTGTTTCTAACCAACATCCACTGATCCTACTGCCGTATTCCAACTTCAAGATATTCACAAGAGACGACACGTACTAGATCCACTCTAGATACGTTATAGTTTAGATATCAACTAGTTCTCTTTTGCAGCGCAATTCGGGCAACCAATGTCACTTTTACGTTAGATAGAGTAAGATATCTATTAGATGTGAATTGGATCTCTAAGTCATATCCTGTGGAAATCGTTCAAGAGTACCTATCTCCAGAATCGCGCAAATGTCAAATTTGACAGGTTAGATCTTAAACATATCGTTATCGTACCTATCTTGGTGATGTCTAAAAGATATCTAATAGATGTCTATTTCAAAATCCGAATCGGACCCCTACCCTACGAGTACCTATTCCTAATTAAAACCCAAAGTAAAGTACCTAGGTAGTACAATAGTATTTTATATGTGTGTCATGCATGTACTGGTACTTATTGGGATTATAAATAAATGAAATAAAAATCCAGGAAAATTCCATGAAAGCATAAAATATAAATGAAAGGACAAACCTACCTACATTGCATCTGATTGGAAAAATATTAGCCCGGATGCAAAAATTAATGCAGACTATTTGCAAATTCAATTTAAAACCCCGCTGACTGTGTGTGTAAATAACAAATTCATTCATTTATTCTATTGATTACAATAAAAAAATATATAAAAATGAGTTTTTGTATCGGATTTTCAATGTATTGTTATTTTAATACCTATTGTTATCCTCATATCCCAGGGTTTGGGTGTGGAAATCTTCTATTCTGTCAAAAAATAAGTAAAACAGAAACTGTTTTAACATTTATAAGTACATTTCTGGAGCTTGCTTCCTATTTTTAATTCATAGTTTCGTAACTTACTTACAATAAACAAAGTTATTAAGTACACAAAATCATTCCCGCACCCAAAATGCCGGGGTATGAAATGGCATAATACAATTTCTTTAAATTGTGGTGATTTTTCTACATACTTACTTAAATAGGTGTTTGAACATATGCTGGGATGTTAGTTTCTTTAAATATTTATATAGGTATTTTCAGAGTTGTAGTACTGAGATTGACATCAAAAAATATTAGGGGCCTACATAAACTTGATGGCGGTAATAAACACATGAATCGTCTGCGCGATTGATTAGCTAAAAAGCAACCTTTAGGAGGCCTGGTGAAATTATGCAATATTAGTTATTACCTTAGAAACGATTAAGTACGAGATTTTCTGATTTTGGTCCTATATAGCTTATCCTCGAATTATCGCTCAACCAGCTTATCTTTAATAAACGCTACGCGATAGAAAATCGAAGCCTAAATCAGTGTTGTCACATACAATTTTGTCTAAGTGGTAGAACACGATGCAAAAATTGGTAGAAATAGGTAGAATTTAAAATGAAAAATAGGTAGATCTACCTACTCAGCTTAGTCAGAAAAAAACCCGCCGCCGCCGCCGCAGCCTACTACATCTTAATTTCATGGTGTTCAACATGATAGAGTACCTAAACTGTGAAAGGGATTTTTTAAGGGAAACTTGAAAAAGCTCTCTAATTAGTAAAATGGAGCCGAGCACTACCAATTCAGCCCTGTGAGGGCTTGGGTCCTTACCAATTGTACCTAAATCTCTTAAGCATTTATTCCACATCCCAGGCCGAATTTATGCGAACAAAAACTGTGTTAGGCGAACAGCGGATCTGTCCTCCGGGACTCGACGATGATATATTGACCGCATTACGTGGGATGGAGGTATAGACGACCTGCCGTAGATTCCGAACTTGAGTTTTGGAACTGAGAGACTTGAGCTTTGGTATGGGAAAGGTATCATTCGGATTCAGACTACATCAGCTGTCTCATCGAAAGCTTTTACATGTCCTTAATTTTCTGCCATTTGAATTCCAATTCTTTTTCTTCTAAGTCGGTCCCTCACTGCTGAGGATCGTGACTCCGCTTACTAATTTTCCTATGGCAGCTCTCCACTTCTCCCTGTCAGTTTGCTTTGTGGAAAGCGTTGCTACAAATTTAAATAGCCACGAGCATCTAACATTTTTATTTGAAGAAGGGGGAAAGATTTATTACAACACTATTAAATAAATATAAAACATTAAATTAGCTTAAAAATAATAATACAAACTATCTCTAAACTAAATAAACTTAAAATAAAACGCCTATAAATAAAAAACGTCCCCCAAGTCACTGCCGATGGGCAGTGTGCCCAGAAGGCTGGCCGCATTGCCACGTTGTATGGCAATACTAACGCGTTGAGCAAAATACAGGCCAGCCCTCTGGTCCCCTGCGGCATCTATAAGGCGCTCCGCTAAGGCCCTGTATATACGGCGCGCGCTTGGCCCCCACGGCCCCAGCGTTTCGACCCCAAACGCCTCAAAAATATAACTACTGCCAAGGGTGGCATATTTGCGGCGTTTGAGGTCTTCTGCCATGGACGCGGCATGACCAGCATCTCTGCTGGTGCCCGGAAGGTGGGACGGCGCGAGGGTGTCAACACATGTGGCATCCCAGACTAGAGGCCGTCCCATCTTCCAAGGCACCAACGTCATACCGTCGGGCCTCTTGCCATCGTCCCTAGCCAAACCGACGGGCTCGAGTATGGCCGGGACTTTGATGCTGACAAAGGCCCTTCGGATGACGTCGTTGATGCTGGCGTGTCTGGGTATGCGTCCGGCGCTTCTGCCGCAGGAAAGCCCATGATGTCCAAATTTGTCCACCATGGCACCACAACGGCAGTGATGGGGGACGTTTGTTACAGTCCCTATGCGCAAACAAGTCGCCAGTCTGAAGGTGGTGTTGTCCAATAGGGTCCCTATGAATGGAGAGGGTAGGGCTTGTAGCCACAGACCCGACTCCCACTCCGCAGTGGCAAGAAGACGAGCTCGGTCTGCCGTACTAGTTGACGTATCAACGAGATTATTCCGTACTAGACGGCAGAGCGGCTCGTCCCATTGCCTCTGCGAGCATGGATTGGCAGGCGGGTCCGTGTTGCTGCAGGTTAGTGACCAAACATTCTTGGCCTCGGTGCAATGTGCTGCCTCTATGGCCCCGAGAGAGCGAGATAAAATGCCTCCAATCAGGTTTTGAGCACTATGCACCGAGGACAAGAAGGCAGGCAGCGACACACTGGAAATTTTGCGGATACCCAGGCCACCGTGCCGAATAGGCAGAGAGGCCTGGGTCCAGGACCTTTCTTCAAAACGTATGTTGAGAACAGATGACAGAGTATCCTGAATTAAGGAGTCAAGTTTTAAAAGTAGGGTGGGATGCTTCCAAAGGTGACTACAGCGGAGAACATAAGTAAATTTGGGTACGAATAGGCAATATCGAATGATGGAAAAGGCGGTATGCATATTAATTTTTAGTAGGCGTTCCGAAACAGAATTAAAATTTTGGATTTTGGCATTGACATATTCGTCGAAAGATTGATCTAAAATAGGGCAACCAAGAAGGTGAAGCTGATCGTCACTAATAATTTTGATTCCGGGGGCTATCATAGCAAAGCTGTCCTCTATAATTTTGCAATCGGAGGAAGGATTCAAAATAAAAAGTTCGCATTTCGAAAAGTTCAGAGTTAAGCCGATTGATTTTAACTCTGATGTTAGTTTTTTTAAATCGTCTAAAACAGTATCGGCTTCACCTCCAAGGGTTCCGTCGTCCAGGTACCAGATATTTAATTTAGAATTTAGATTTTTTATGATAGAATGAATGGCGAGACTGAAAATGGCTGGGCCTAAAGGATCACCCTGCTGACAACCAACGGAGGAGGCCAAAAGGTTTGATTTATATAAAAGTTTCGTAGGTGAGCTGTAACATTGCCATAGGAAATTGTAGGTTTCCGGGATTTTTTCTTTGATTTGGGTCAGCAGGGCGCCTCGGTCCACGGAGTTGAAAGCGTTAGTTACATCCACCTTCAGCAGTACCTCGCCGGCCCGACGCTCTACGTAAGTACGCACGGCGTGGACGGCGGCTTCACAACCGCTTTTGGATCCAAAACCGAGTTGAAAAGGGCTAAATTCTCGGCCTAATTTTTCGAGAATGGCACGGCAGGCTATTTTCGCAGTGAGGCGGCGAAAAGTGCATCCAACAGCGATTGGTCGGATACCGCCGTCTTTTTTTTGAAGGGCGCATAGGTTTGCGCCGTACAGGATGTCGATAACGTCCTCGGGTACTTTTCCTGTAAGCATAAGGTTAACGAGTGACGTTAACTGTACAAGGAGCTCGTCACGCGTTCCATTGCATTCACTACTTAAAACATCCTTTAGGTGTTGCGGTGTGAGACCATCTAGGCCGCCAGCCGATCCATTCGGGAACGACATGACGGCTCCTAGGACGTCTTCTGCTGTAGCCTTAAGCGGAATGTCAGTTAATTGGGGAGCGTCGGGCAGGACGAAGCTGGCTGCTGGAGATGGATGCTTATTAGATAGTGCTGAAAGCGTGTCTGTACTGTTAGGTGCTATTACGTCGTTGGAGAATATGATGCGAGCGGCTCCCCTAATGTCACCATCGGCTACCTTGCTCTCTATTATTTTAGACATGTTTTGACTGTTAGTATATTGTTGATGTATGTTGTTAATGTGATGCATAGGAGAATCATGAAGGCAGTTTGCTTTAATTTTTGTGGTAAGGGACATATGCGCCTGATTATTGGCATTAACGTGAAGAACTTTGAATGAAAACGTCAAAAGTTCTTCCCAGGCATGTTTTGAATTTTCGCTCACTGTATTTTTTACCGTTTCAGCGAGGCGTTTCGAAACTGCGACGCGAGCGCCTCTGGGTATGCGTTTAACAATAGGGAGCGTATTTTTGAGGTTACTAAGAGTTTGCCAAAAAGGCGGGTCGGAAGGTGGGGATCGTGGCTGTAAAACTGGTGTTGATGGGGGAACCGATATTACGGGAGCCGAACATGAGACCTGGGGTTTATGTTTTTTGGTGATGTGGATATTCAAGCCTTTTGAGCCTTTGAAATAACGGGGTTGGGGACATTGTGGGCACCGTACATCTATATCCAACGACGTAGTAGGGACGACAACATTGGATGCGGATAGGGACATTCAATAATTACTCTAAAACTACTTAATTAATACAAATAAAGTAAAAAAGATATAAAATAACTATAAGAGCACACGCGAGCACAGAGACTAGATCCCAAGTACTTTGAACAGCGGCGTCAGGAAGAACAACACTCGAATTATTACTTATATCGCATATATCGGCGTCCGGCTACTCCGGCTACCGGTTACTCCAAACCGGGCACTCATCAGTTACGAAAAAAGCATCTGTGTCCAACATTTTAAAAAGATTGAAAGAATTTCACATAAACATGTTTGTTGATATTTTCATTGACATCTTGTCATGTCAGCCGGCCGTGGAACGGCGCTCCTTCTTGGCTCGGCCTGCGGCTTGCGCGGTCTCCATAGAGAAAATAATAACGGCAGAACGATGTCGATGAATAAAATAGTACTTTAACTGTATTACAAGATTAGTAGATCGAAAATATTGAAATATTTTATTTTCCAGAAAATTTATTTTAGGAAGTACGTGTTATTCGGTTGCTAGGTTTTTTGGAGGAGCGTTGCTTAGTGTGATGTCCATCTGGGCGGATATTTGGTCACACCATCTCGTTGGACTCGGTCCTCTAGGCCGTCTGCCGTCCACCTTTCCCATCACCACAAGTCTCTCCAAGTTGTCAGGGTCTCTGCGAGTTATGTGAACGAAGTATCTCAGTACTCGTTGAAGACAGATGGTGGATAGTCTAGGTTCCTTTTCCAATTTGAATTCCAATAAAGATGTTGTTAAAGTCAATACGAATAAGTGTTGCTGCGGGGTAAGTAAGTGTAACTGGCCTTCATACTGGGGCCTGTTTACAGATTGATTAGTCGAATTTAAACTGTTGTGAGACATACTAACATTGAATAATTTTACGATGACTATTACGAGATTGATTAGTGTTAATTGCGAGTTCGTACATTTGCCACTAGCGCAAGTATTAACAAATTGTATGCAATTAATGGGTAAATTACACTAATTAATGGGTAAACAGGCCCCAATGCGAAGGCCAGCAACACTTATCCGTATGCCATACTTATCCGTATTGACCTACCTAACTTATATTTTCGGTGTTCGTTAAGTAGGTAAGTACAGTCACCAGCAATAATATGTTACACAATGAAGGCCGCAAAAAAATGTGACGTGCTCTTATTGTACTACGAATAAGACCGTGTCAGATATTTTTGCGGTCTTCGATTAGTAACATATTATTGCTGGTGACTGTACCTATTACGTTACAACCAAATCCTTCAACCGTCATCACTGTCATCAAGCTTCAATAGCAAGTGCTCTGTGGATGAAAGCGAGCACCTATGTCATGTGCTCTTTGTGTGTTATGTGCTTTTGTGTGGAGTGCGTTGAGATTTCCGAGGCTCTGTAAATCATGCAAAAAGGTTGGAGGTGTATTTATCTATGGAGATTGCTGATTATATTGAACTGCCTGCATATTTCTTTTAGTAGATAGCGGTATTTTGTTTTAACCCCTAAGGCAGAGGAGTTTTATAAAATATGAGGAAATATTAAATCACTTTCCACGGCCTGTGCGATTGAAACAGTGATTGAGTTTAAGAAATCTTTTGTTTTTGACGGTCTTTGTACACACAAATAACGTATTAAGTTTAATACTATTAACTAAAAGATAAAACGGATTTTGTGATTTAAGGATGACTCACGTTAGACCGGGCCGTGTCTGCGTCCGGCGCTTACTTTTCTATGACATGACATGACAGGCGACCACGTGATGCTTTCCATAGAAAACGATGGGCCGAAAGCTCCGGCCCGGACACGGCCCGGTCTAACGTGAGTCATCCTTTAGTTCCGTATTTCAGCAAAATATACACACAACAACGATGATTGTAATTGTGTGTTGATAATTGTTGTGTCGATGGTAGCAATGTACAAATTGCAGAACATTCCCAAAAAGCGGAAACGTTTTCGAGAATGTTCTCAGAACATTCCTGCAACATGGAAATTATTGTTCCGTCATCTTGGATTTTTTCCAAAAAAAATTTTTTTCATGGGAATCTAGAGGCCTCTATCTCCCGCCATGCCAAATCTCAGCGCGCTTGGACCAACTTGAAAAATATATAAAAAAAAGTCAGCCATTTTGTTTTTTTTTAATACAGTTTGTTTTGTCTCGTGGCCCTCTATGACATTTGGTCGAGCACCCCCCACCTATCACGCACCGTTTAAAAGTTGCCATACAAAATAAAAGTGACCAGTTTTCCCGCAATGTAGCATTATTCCAAAAAAATTTTTTCATACGTATCCAGGGGACCCCGAGATTCCGAGACCAAAATTTCAGCGCGCTAGAACAAACTTGAAAAAATTTAAAAAAAAGTCAGCCATATTGAAATAAAAATGGCGGCGTCAAAAACTGCCAGGGTCCCTCTATGACATTTGGTCGAGCACCCCCCACCTAGGTCTGACCGTTTGGCCGGGCCGACATACATTTTTCTGACCGGAAGCGGTAGACCAAAAGTCGGAATTTTCTGGGGGTAGGACTACACCTAAACTATCGTGAATATTCATGGTATAAACTGCGATAAATAAATAAATTCTCGTTCCAGAAGTTACCAAGAAATTCTGATTTGTTAGATGTACTCGTACAGATTATGATTATGATTATGATTTACATGTATGATCATTTGATTGTGTCGGTCGATAGGTTCTTTATTGATCGTTTTTTTATAAATTGCTGAATGTTTGTAGAATGTTAATTACTAAGACCAATACAGTAAGTTAATTCTCTTCATTGATCCATTATGTTTGAATTGTGTAGGTGAAATGAAACTACTTTTTCCGCTTTTGATTTTATTTTGATATGACCGCTTTGATAAGATCGCTCGAGCTGATTGGTGCATGCGAAATGAAGAAAGCCATGCATGAAATGTTACCCGACTACGGCAACGCAAAAGGAGGGTTATGATTTTGACCGGTATGTATGTGGGTATGTATGTATGTATGTTCATTTGTTCCCTTATAACTTCTAAAGTACCTACTCATTATAATTTGACATACGATGTGTTATTGGAATCGTCTTAAGGCCAGTCGCACCAACCACATTTGACAGACTGATCAACGTCAGCCGGCGCGCCCCGGCGCTTTACTATGAAACTTTCCATACATAAAAATTTAGCGAACTCTTTAACGATACGAACAGTTTGGTGCAACCGACCCTTAATCGTCCGCTGGTTATAGGCTATATGACGTCACAAAAAATAAACACGGCGCCCTCTAGAGGTCACAAAGATAGACGTCACGGTCGTATCAAAACAGTTCTAAACCGTAACAAGAACATAAGTCAGAATCGGGCTCAAGAAATTCGAAAGCTTTGACACTGAAAACCTCAAGCCATTTCACAACGTCGTATAACGATTACACAAAGATATGAATCAGAATCACACCTTACGCGTATAGACTGCTCCCTGAAGTAATTATGGAACCGATTTGCTAAATTTATTTGCATAAGGGATTAACGTTGTTTAATTAAGCTGGAAGGCTGAGCGGAGATTAGATGGTATCTTTGGAGATAACGCGTGTTTCCAGTCTTACCTGGATTTGTAAAGTTTGTATATTTTCGGTTCCATAAGCCTATTACCGTTGCTCATTTATGGCAATGGCAAGATGTGGGTGTATGCCACTGTACTTGATAAGTAAGTAAAGTTAGTATATAAACACTTTATTGTACGAAAAGAAAGGAATATTGGTAACATCAGATAAAACATAATCGGTCTCATAAGCGCTGGTCTATCGGTAAGGTCAGGGGTTCGAACCCCGGATCATACTAGTGACTATAGTGGAAATATGATGTGTGTAATTTAATTTTATATTCACCAGACCTGCTAGCATGAGTTGCGTTCTCGCGCGCGACTCTATACTTCTAGCGCGACTTCAAGTATGGACTCGCGCACGAGAAAGCAACTAATGCTCGCAGGTCAGATACCGAATCGAATTAATCCCTCTTGAGGCATATATACCAGAGGTTGGAAAATCACATGGATATTGCTATCGTCAAGACTCTATACAATATAAGCGCAATATCCTAAAACAAGTTCCACTGAGTTACAAAAAATCGTATTTTGCTTTCGTATTTATCCCGCCTTGAAAGAAGTGTTCTTTAAACCCCTTATAAACTTCGAGTGCGCAGTGCATATTTAAATGTAAAACTTAATAGACTTTAATTAAGACTGCGTAACCAGCCCATTATCATAATGTGTTAAGTATAAATATACTTAGTAATAGTATAAGGTTATCGCCTGTATTACCTTTCTGTACCGCTTGTTACTTTCTACAAAGAATTAATAATTATAATCGTACGCCTGCATGCAGGTTGAATATGCATGGACAACTTAACCATAAGATCTTACCTTGTTACCATATTCTAGCAAATAAAGATATTTAGATTTTTGTTTTTCTTTTGTGTCTCAAGCTCAAACAATAGTTTATTTTATCTCATTCTAGATTTACCTTCTTTTGTACGCTGTACAGCGTGCTGGCGCCCAGTTCTACTTACTTTATTCTATATTCATTTAGTTAATAAAAGATTTTTTTAGGAATTTCACAGACGTGTAGTGTGACAACAAAGCATCAAACCCACGAACAAACGTCAAACCTAATGAAAAATAAATTACAACAAAGTAAAAATCAGCCCATTTACTGTTTACACAAGTATCACAAACAAATATTCCCTCTCAAATCTTATTATAAGAAGCAAAATCCTAAATTACACTATACTGATTTAACGTCGGAATGACCCCCACTGAAATTGGATAATTCCAAGGCGCACGTCCCGGTAATAAAATCGTTGTGAGCTTTATTCTGTGTCCGTGTTTCGACTTAGCTATTTACTTACAAAGTCTGGCTTAGTGCTACAATATACAGTTGTTACGGCCTTGTCATTGCGTCGCTTTCCATCCCCATTTGTGTCGCATATGATTGCACCTGCCATGACCTGTGCGGATTCTGTTGAGGCGGCACCAGTATTTTCTCTGCAGTGAGAAGCCCTTCGGCTTCTGAGTAGGGTTTTGGGTACTTATGTGGTGACCATCAGCCGCAACACACGACACAAATGGGGATGGAAAGAGAGCCAGTTGTGTGACTGCGGCGTTGAAGATCAAACTACCCAGCACATTGTAGAACGGTGCCCAAAGAGACGTTTCCAGGGCGGCCCGGAGGACCTCTACACCAATCTGACACCTGATGCGATCGATTGGCTACGTAGCCTGGATGTCGACTTATAATTACTTATACTAGTAGCATGATTATATTGCCTACAATATTAATACGCCATACGCTTAAATAAAGAAATTGCGTCGCTACATGTTCACGACGGAGTGTATGGTCAAGAAATTTAATTTCAGTACCATTTTGTGACACTGCTGGAGACAGGGCCTACTTGGGGCGACCAACTGGACGCCGTCCTGTTGGTCACCCTAAATACCGTTGGGCAGATAGAGTGGAGGCAGATCTCCTTGAGCTCGGCTGGCGGGATAGGTACCGCTCTGGACCGATCAAAGTGGCGTGCTGTTGTGTTGGAGGCCAAGACTCATTTTGGGTCATCGCGCCAACCAAGTAAGTACCAGTTTGTAACTCACAGTGACAATAGTATGAGGTCCCTAGCGACTTTAATATTGACTGTCACTGGGTACGAAATGGTACGGCAATACCGTAAAACGGGGTGAGTAGGTTTCGCGGGGAGAGGTGGGTTATGAATGGGGAGAGAAGGTTTGAGAGGGGGGTGAGAAGGGATTTTAAGGCTACTGCTACAAAAATAATGTATTCCAATTTAAAATGGAGCTATAGTAATACGCGTAATAAAAAAAAATCGATCCAACAATCTTCCAAAATCACCTATGTATGAAAACCTCTCTCACCCCAAATACGAGGCACTAAGGGGTGAGGTGGGTTTTCCTCTTTATCGTCAAAGTTATGAAATGGAACTACCCAAAATAAAATAAAAACTAAAATACAAACGTCCGGAACACTTATTATATACACCATTTAGTTTTCATATGTAAAAATAAAATGTTATCGAGGTTTGAATTTCAGTTTTGACCCTACTCACCCCATTTTAATTTTACTCGTAAGTATTTGGTCACTATAATATCTTTCACCATCTCATCTGTTTGATGCTGTTTGTCCCGAGCAACAATCGCGGGGTAAAAAAATTAAAGACATCGGATTTAAGGAGGCAAAATTTAATGCAGGGTAGGGAACTATTATATCGATAAACTCAATTATCGATGGTTTTCCTATATACTAGTAATCCCTCCAAGTTTTGTTTGGTATAATATAATTTTGTTGATAGTATACCTACTCGTAAAGATGAAACAAATAATAGCTCATTTTCGTCTTCTTTATTTTAAAAGAGTATTTGCAACATGGTATCTACATCATCATCATTTAAAATATGCTAAAATTTATCACCGTCTCCAAAATAGAACTTCCAACAATATAAGTACGTACGCACTTACCAAAAAAATATGGATAATCAAGTTTATCGATGTAGGAACTCCCCTGTCATTAAATTTTGCCCCCTAAAATCCGAAGTCTGTACGAGTATATGTATAGGTAATTAGAAAAGAGACTCGTGTAGATTTAGACCAAGAAAAGTCTGCAACGATTTTGATAGCATACGCAGTGCAAGTGTTATTTAAACGTCATCAATTCATAGAAGTTTGACGTTTAAAATGACACTTGCACTGCGAGTGCTGTCAAAATCGTTGCAGGCTTATCTTGGTCTAACTCTAAATATGAACTGAATTCCCTAAATCCCTACGGCCACAGACGAGGCATCCTCCAGACTGAGCATTGTCGCGCTACCCCCTCTGCCACAAATATCATCATCATCATCATCATCTCAGCCATAAGACGTCCACTGCTGAACATAGGCCTCCCTCTTGGACCTCCATACGTGCCGGTTGGAAGCGACCCGCATCCAGCGTCTTCCGGCGACCTTAACAAGATCGTCTGTCCATCTTGTGGGTGGACGTCCTACGCTGCGCTTGCTAGTCCGTGGTCTCCACTGGAGCACTTTTCGACCCCATCGGCCATCTTCTCTGCGTGCAATGTGGCCTGCCCATTGCCACTTCAGCTTGCTAATCCGGTGGGCTATGTCGGTGACTTTAGTTCGTCTACGGATCTCCTCATTTCTGATTCGATCACGTAGAGAAGCTCGTTGAGCGACTTTGAGTTTTGAGATGAGGCCGATAGTGAAAGACCACGTTTCGGAGCCGTAAGTCATCACTGGTAACACACATTGATTAAAGACTTTCGTCTTGAGGCACTGAGGTATGTCGGACGAAAAGACATTACGTAGTTTCCCGAACGCTGCCCAACCGAGTTGGATTCGGCGGTTGACCTCTTTCTCGAAGTTGGACCTACCTAATTGGACTACTTGTCCTAGGTAGATGTACGAGTCAACAACTTCGAGTACCGAGTTCCACACGAGCCACAAATATACGGTAGTATTACTCCATTTTCGATCAAGTGTCTTTGTGTGACGCCCAAGTGTCTTTGAACGGACCAATCACGGCACGGGACTCGCTCACCTCGTCCCCCGCTCCCCTGTATTGCTTCATGTAATAATTGCTCTAAGGTCCGTCTAGAGGATGTCTTGTCTGTGCCTACGGCGAAAGCCAGACAAGTACACTGACGCCGCCATAATGAGCTCTTCTTAACAAGGTAACTTTGGCCATTGTCTCGTAGTTTTTAGAGTTACGGGAACTTTGTGACCGGCGCGCCGGTCAGACTAGTTTTGATACTTTTGGAATACATGGATAATTACTGGGCGGATGAAAGTCTTATTGTCAAGTTTGTACATAAAACTTTGTAATTTTTTTACAAATATAAATCATTTATATCCATTAATAATTATTTACATTAGGGTATTTTCGTACTAGTCAATTCAGTTACTTTTTTAGAACTGTCAAAACGATTTGCTAATATGGAAATATGGAATTTATATGAAACATTACATCTTGACGTCACGGTCAACTCACCTACTTTTTATATTTCTATCCGATTTATTAAATAGAACTTGTGTTTAAAAATAACTCCTATCTGTGTTTTTCTAATAATTATCTGGTGCTTTATTTCATGCATGGTGCAAAATAATTTGTTTTAAATACAGTAAGGTATAATACCCTATTAATGTAGGTCTTATTATTAGTTATTAATCGGTTGATTATATAATTTTATGATTATAATTTGATATTATTACTACTTATACTGTCTTATACCTATTTATTACTTTCCTTCCGAGAATTTCTGAACCTTATTGTATAGCCATATTAAGGTTCATTGTTGGTCAGCAACAATATTAGTATAAATATAGGCTGATATAGGCTAGGTGAGGCGTAAATTTAATTTTATGCCTCATTTCTACACCATTATGCATAATCACGTATTAAATACAAATTGTATCAAAATAGCAGGAATTACCGATGTATTTGTATTTCAAATATGAATGCAAATTTCGATGATTAAATATCTATATGATTGAAAACACGTGTATTTAGGAGCCGAAAGAGACAAAAAAATTAAGACTATCGATCGCCATACACGCCACTTCGGTTTGCCGACGATATCGTAGTCATGGCAAAGTCGATGGAGGAACTCAGCATGATGCTCGATGACCTCAACCGAGTTTCACAACGGGTGGGCTTGAAAATGAACATGGACAAGACGAAACTTATGTCAAATGCCAATGTTGTGCCCATCCCAGTCTCTGTTGGCAACTCGGTACTCGAAGTTGTTGACTCGTACATCTACCTAGGACAAGTAGTCCAATTAGGTAGGTCCAACTTCGAGAAAGAGGTCAACCGCCGAATCCAACCCGGGTGGGCAGCGTTCGGGAAACTACGTAATGTCTTTTTGTCCGACATACCTCAGTGCCTCAAGACGAAAGTCTTAATCAATGTGTGTTACCAGTGATGACTTACGGCTCCGATACATGGTCTTTCACTATCGGCCTCATCTCAAAACTCAGTCGCTTAACGAGCTATGGAGAGGGCTATGCTCGGAGTTTCTCTACGTGATCGAATCAAAAATGAGGAGATCCGTAGACGAACTGTCACCGACATAGCCCACCGGATTAGCAAGCTGAAGTGGCAATGGGCAGGCCACATTGCACGCAGACAAGATGGTCGATGGGGTCGAAAAGTGCTCGAGTGGAGACCACGGAGTAGCAAGCGCAGCGTAGGACGTCCACCCACAAGATGGACAGACGATCTTGTTAAGGTCGCCGGAAGACACTGGACGCGGGTCGCTTCCAACCGGTCTTATGGCTGAGATGATGATGATGATGATGATGATGACACGCCATTTAGTGCGGTTTATTTAAGACCAATTTATTTTACACCTCGCTAAAAATTATTTTATGTTTCAAAGCAAAATGTAAAAAGTTATGGTGTAAAGCGAAGATCAAAGTATCTTTGAATATGATTATGATTTATAACAAATAAATCCGTCGACATGGCTAACGTAAAGATAAAATGACGAAAATGATGTAGGCATTTTGCGTTCTGGACCGTTCGCGATGTAGACTAAAAGTGATATAGGCAAAATAAATAAAATGGGGCATTGTCTATGAAATGGGACCTTATCGTCGATGGCGCTTACGCCGTACAACGTCGGGCAGCATTGTATTTCTATCGGAGCATCGTTAATAATGGCGTAAGCACCATCGACAATAAGGTCCCTTTTCATAGATAACGTCACATTTATTTAAACTTTATTGTACAAAATAAAACTTTATCGTACAAAACATGGACTTAATGCCAAAAAGCATTCCCTACCAGTCATGATTAGGCTTTCATAATTTTTAACTCTTTAAAAGTATTTTATGAAAGTCGTGTTAGTTACCTACACCACTTATAATCCAAGAACGGCTAGACCGATTTTAATGAATCCTGATTTGATGGGATTTAGCAGGATAGCTATTATAATATCGAAACGGCTTCATAGGGATAGATTCGATCTTCTGGGTCTTTAATTGCCTGGCAGCACCAAGTTCGCTGGGACCGCTAGTCAAGTAGTGGTATTAAGTATATTGTATGGGTACTGCGAAAATAGAAAATTTCGAGCAACCATCTCTTTCACTCAAATTAAGGCGTAATTAGAGTGACAGAGACAGTTGATCGAAAAATCGGATTTTTGCGGTTCTAGCCCTGATGTAGTGTACTATGTAAACCATATAATATATTGCGACTAGATTCATCTTTTTAATAGTTGGCCTGTATGGGGTGCAATATGGGAATATTGCGTTATCCTTGGTGCGGAGTCTTTATTACATACTTTGTCTCTGACAACATGTAAATTAGGACACTAATTATTCCCGACAGTAACTAAGTTAGTATATTGTATATTAATTATTGTTATGCTTCAAGAAATTAGTTACAACAGAGACGTTTGATTTATACCATTAGGAATTATGGATGATCGGATGGATAAGCAATTAACACGTTACATGGCAATTAAGGATGTAAGTGCGATTTCCTTTTACCGGGTCAGAGGGCTCACCGTGAAAATTGAAAATCGAAATTTCTAATTACACAAGCGGGTCTACTGCGATATAATTCCGACGTTTCAGCTGAGTTGCACCAGCTTGAAAACAATCAAATTATATCGCGGTAGACCCGTTTGTGTAATTAAATATGTGTACAAACCGCGAGAGTTTAAAGTGTTACATGAAATTTCGTTATCTCCCTCTCTATCGCACTTGCTATAATTGAAGCAAAAAAAAACGCAGATAGAAATTTAGTTTTCGATGTTCACGGTAGCGCAGATTATTCAGAGTTGCAGTTGCATGAAAATAGCTTCCAACTCTTATTGGACGTTGGAACCCGATTCAGACCTAGCACTTCTTAGTCATGATTTTGAAATGGTTTTGATACGACCTGGAAGATCGCTCACGCTGAATGGTACATTCACCACACGGCATTGTTATGCCATTAAGGGTTCTTGCTAAATTGGAAATTCTATAGCGTAAGTATTGACCAATTTGGCTACGACCCTAACATGGCGCAACAACCGCGGAGGGTTGCTGTGACGTTTAGCGTCGCATAAGAAAAGTTAGATAGGTTCGAAAGAAGTAGAAAGATAGATTTACAAAAGATATTTAATAATAATTCAAATTTAAACAAAGTTCTAGCTAAGGCCGTGGGTCCTTTATAACTAACCAAGTCCTTGATAGAAGGCACTTTCCTGAGGCTCTACATGGCAGGCGTCGCAGTTGGAGATGGCTCCGCTGTGGTTCCGGATGCTCAGCAAACGGAACGGAATCCTTCCGGAATGTAGAGCTTGCGCATAGCGTAACCCAGGGTAGAGCAGGCTAGAGGGTTCCAATTTCAACCCCAGACTTGGTCCCTAGTATATAGGACATATTAGAACAGGCACTCAACTCAACTCAACTCACGACATCCGGCCCACAAAGGAAGAAATATTTTAATTAAAGTAAAATTATTCCTATTAGAAACTTAAATTAAAGATTCACAACACTTACCCGATCCGGGGAAATGTAATAGGTACACAGCATATTATCAATAAGGCAAGAGGGTTGGATCTTAAAATAAGTCGCCTTATTTGAGGATAACTGACGCTGTGAGGGGTTGTTTTGGGTTGTTTTAAATTGATTTAAAGCAATTTTAGCTACCGCAAATAAGTTTTTTTTTTTGGGTGATCATTGAATATTAAGACAGTCTAGATTCTAGAACGCAAAATGACTAGTGTAATATTTTGCCTATATCCCTTATAGTTTACATCGCGAACGGTCTAGAACGCAAAATTACCACTTTTTTATATCACTAGGGTAGGTTACCGTTAGTTATCTTCAAATGGCCGAAGGCCAAACAGCACAGAATAGGAGCCCCGCGACAGCGGGGCTCCGTCGACATGGCTAACGTAAAGATAAAATGACGAAAATGATGTAGGCATTTTGCGTTCTGGACCGTTCGCGAAGTAGACTAAAAGTGATATAGGCAAAATATTACACTAGTCATTTTGCGTTCTAGACCGTCTGCGAATAACCCAATCTGTGGCACTGTCATAACCTCAAATTATAACTATGAAATTATGAATAATTCAGAAACCAAGCATTTCCGCGGGGGGAAAGTTGGAGCCCCCCCCCCCCCCTCCCCCCTCCAACCAATAGCAGACCGTTACATTGCATTGCGAAAAAAATGGCTAAATCTGTATCGAGCTCTCGGTTTCTTTATGCTCTGCTGCTCTTTGACAAACCGTTTCATTTCTGATTATAAGTATATTGGTACGTTTCCGATAAGAGCTTCGTAACTTAGGTAGGTACCTAATGCGGGCTGTAGGTACACACTCGTCGAGAGACCCTGAGACGGGCCGAGAACATGTAGTGTGTACACACTGCTGTACATGCTGCTCCCTTCTCGTCTCGCTCTTCCTTGTCTCGTCTCGCGCTTCTCCGATTGGATCCTCTCGACGAGTGTGTACAGCCGACATAACACTCTAACGAAATAGAATTCTATGAAAAGATGTAAGTAACACATATGATAAAGGTACGGCAAATACGTATCTAAAGTGTACAGGAAAAACCGAAAAATGCTTATCAAAACGCGCAATAACGAGCTTTATTATACCAAAATATTTTCACTCGAGGCGGGAATTCTTTCGATATTATTTAAGTTAAGGATGACTTGCGCTAGACCTCACTCGCTCCGCTCAACGCTCGGTCCGGGTCCGGGCCGAGGCGTCCGACACTTTGTTATCCATGACGGACGATAGAAAACTGAAGTGCCGGACGCCTCAGCCTGGACCACAGACCGGCATATTGGCAGGTAGTAAAAAGGTCACAGACCGACATATTCGTAGTGCGACAAGTTACATTTGGATTTATAATATTAACAGGCTGATGTTAATATTATAGGCAGCTAATATTGTAAGTAAGGATAATAAGCACGTACCCGTTCCAGGCGTGACCGGGAAAATGAACGTCACTGGCAGATATATAGACTGACAAGAATGATGAAAACATTTCCACACACACCATTAAACGTGACCCAATCACATTAAAAAAATACCACAGTCATGACGGGCTCAAATAACAATGGCGAAATATCTGCCACCATTGATGCTGGCAATAAATAACGAAAACGCGGTCATTTGGCAGCTACAAAACATTCCATTTTCGTATTACTGGGCCGCTGCTCATCTTGTTATTTAGCTTTATGTAGTCTAGCAGCCGACGACCGCTAGATACTTACTTAGCCGCTTGTTAACATTTATTTAAACAAAAAACATACTTAATTTATGAAATTAAAATAAAATGTTACCTAAAACTTACGGACATACCTATCTACATACTTACCTATCATTCAAAACTAAAACTCTTTTCTTCTTTCTTTAAGTAAGTACTTATAAGAAATCATGACGTGCGACAGCTTTTCAGAATACGAAAATAAAAGTTACAATTAAGTAGAATTAATATATATTTTTAAATAATGTATTTATAATGTATATATGTAAAATATATAGAATATCATTGAATAGTCATATTATGTATTCAAACTATCGCAAAGATTTTAGAGTCACTACTTGATGTAAGAGTTATAAGTCACTTTGTCATTATTTTTATTGTCAACCAAAAATAGTGCCTGCATAGTGTACTGCAAAATAGTGACAAATACAATTTTGAGTTGCCAAAATAAAGGTTCAAAATACGATGGAATTGAAGATATTTAATATAGGTCTCTGGAGGATATGACAACGATGAATGTCTAATTTTTGTAGTGTGATCTCGGACTATATTACATGGCTACTCTAAGCCGAAGAGTAAATTAACTTCGCCGAGTAACTCAAGATCCCATCGTTCGCGCTTAGATTAAAACAAACAAAAGCGAATCCTATTTCTTTCTTGTATGTACTTATAACAGAAATAGGACGAGACATTAGTTTCTGGATAATGCTTTGGTTCCGTGTGTGTCATATATTAAAAGGAAAAAAACAAATTAAAAGGATAAGTATTCTTTGCTAATCCGTGAAGTAATAGTGCTTGTCAATCAATGCTAACCCTAATGCAATACTTACTATTTACATGCAACTATTGTTTTAGCTGCCAAAATAAATACGCAAATAAATATAACAAGCCGCCATCAAAAGTACAAAACTCGACACGTGTTTCGCATCTCTATGAGGCATAATCAGGAGATATTAGACGGTTTACCATCTGGCATCATGTAAATTAATTATTTTGCATTTCACTCAAATGTAACTTCGTACATAGTCCTAAAAAGTCTGTATTGTAACAACGGTGTAACTCGTTTTGTGCGTAGTCTCACGACGAGCCTAGAGACCCTATTTTAATCCTAAGAAATTTATTCGCCAAAATATTTATTTTTTACTTAGTCTATCTACTCTATTCTCAATTATTTCGGTGTGCCCCTTGTAATATGTTTTCTATCTTACACGCAATCTTATAATGCATGGACACTAACATCAAAGGCGACCCCATTATATTCCCATCCCTCCGTAAGTAAGAGGGGGAAACAGATATTCAATTTTTCTCCAAACCGCTTTGAAGAACCCTAGAGAGTTATAATAAATATAGCGGTCCATTAGGAGGGAATGCAAGGAACGTACAGACAGTATCGCCAATAAACATGTGATATTATGTCATTGTGAGATCGTAGAATTGGTTATTTTATGATCTGGCCAGCTAGCTCAGTTATGGAAAATGCTTCTCTATGATATAGTATATTCTAGAATTCCAGTTAAAATTGACCAGCAATTAAATAACATAAGGACGTTTAGGACATCTTGAAAAACAAAAAAAAACACTAATTTTACCCTTTATGATATGGCCATCAACGTTTGGCTTTCAGTGTACGATTTTAAAATAGCTTAATATTTCGCAAACGCATTCGATAAACAATTGTCATGCATTAAAGTCACTTCATAAATAATAAATACCTACATCATTTATTTTATTCTCGTAATAAACTTAAATTTCATACAGACGTACCTTAAAACATATTGAAATAATAATCTATATCTATCTATACGTCTTATAAAACAAAGTCCCCTGCCGCGTCTGTCTGTCTGTATGCTGCACCTCTATGTATTATGTTCGCGATAAGCTCAAAAACTACTGAACAGAGCTTCATGCGGTTTTCACCTGTCAATAGTGATTCTTGAGGAGGGTTTAGGACGTTTAGGTGTATAGTTTGTTAAGGTTTGCCCATGCAAAGCCGGTGCGGGTCACTAGTAATGTTATAAGTTATAAGCAAACAAAATATTTTTATTTTACCATTCTACCTATATGTATTTTTCTCGTACCTACATTTACCCATATCAAAGTACAGCTCACTAGTACTTAGCGTTTCTGAGCTAAGCCGCGGACGGACTTATTAGGTACTTACCTAGGTACTAAGACTGTCCGAAAAGGATCAGTATGTGGTCCTGGCACGAAAACAATTAAAGGAAAATCCAGATGGATATATTTAAGAGCAGTGTTAATGTCGTGCGTTTATTTGCTAATTCATAATATCAGGAACTGTTCGATATGGCTTAGGCTATACTTAATTGACTTTGATTCTTATAGGTAAGTATTTTAAGAAGCATAAGTGCTTTTATTTTATGATATGTTCCCTAGTATTAAATATCTTCTCTTATATGTAAATATTTTATCATTAAATCATTATTAGGCTATAAAAAGACTTCTGTAATTTTGCGTCACGATCAAAATAAATTATCGAAAGAAAAATGTTTCAGGCATTTATTATTTAACCTTATTAATTTCTAATTATATGGACAAAGGATAAAAGGGAGCGGTACCTTATCGCGTGCTAATCTACCTTTTCACAATTGACAGCACGCACTTGCCAGAAGGTGGCTCACTCCTTTGTTGTCAATAAATGGGAAATAAAACTGATAAGTATTTTTATTCTCTTTTAGATCTTTATAATTATTTAGAAGCACTAATAGCTTAGCTTAGCGGTAAATGAGCCGTGTCAAAGAAGCCGGGATTTAAAGCCGGAACGTAAGTATGATGATACTGTACTTATATACATAAATAGGTAGTCCGTGTTGTTATATGTTCGAATTGGCTTGTTATTAGACTTAAATTGCCGTGCTTAAGAGAAACCATAAAAAATCCGTATCAAACAAACATTTGTGTAAATATAGGTACGAGAAAATGTATGGGAGATACCGTGGAAGATAAATACGGCAATGGAACTGCTGCCTAATAACTTATTTTTGATCAGAAGTTATGTGAATTGCCTTATTTTATGAGTACCTAGGTACACTAAAGAGAGACTGTAAACGTGGAAAACCTTTACAGTAACGGTAACAGCAACAATTTTTATATTTCTGAAAAACTCGCACCACATTCATGATTCAAACCTATTTTCCATCCTTCCACCGAAAGACATCTGTCGTTAAAGCAAACAATCCTGGCAGCGAAGACAATTGGGGTTCCTTTAAAATTAAAGTCTACTCAGTTTATAGTTCTCGGGGGAACCAAACTAGTGTTGGTTAGTACTCAAGTCTTACGAGTTTAAAATTTAAAAAGCCCGACGTTCGCGACTCTGTGTTTTAAATTAGTTATCTGTTTCAAGGGTAAAATTATTGTTTAACCCGTCGTGCTAATATTCATACCTGCAATGAGATATTTAATTAAAAGTCAATTCTATCAGCTAATATGAGTTTTAGTTTTGTACGTAGTTTTTTTTAGGTTTGTTTTTATTGTAAGTTTTATATTAATTATGTTTATGGTTTTAAATAAAATCACTCAAAATTTGTATGGAATTAGGTATTTTGCCACTTTTGTGTCTTGTGTCAGTTTTTTTTTCAAAATAAAGAGAGCTTTACAAGCTGATGTGATGAAATAGTACATTACATACCTAGGGAGGTAAATTCTTAAATGCTCCAGATCGCAGGTGTTTGTGACAAAGGTTAAAGTTAAAACATTTTCGAGTCTCCAAAAGATTCGAATCTTCGCCAACACTAACCCTTACGCTACTCCCTTATTCTGACTATAATTACCCTAGTAGCATTTTCGTTGGGGCCCACGGTGCCAACGGTAGGGAAAACGTTGGGATGAGGTTCGTTCCGTAGCCAACATTAATTTTGTATTGGCCCACCATCGCATTTACCAACATTCGCTGTGGCACAGATGCCCAACAATGGGCCTTTGTGTATTTTGGTACCGTTGGCTAAACAACGATAATATTCGTTGGCCCAATGATGACATATATCGCATTTACCAACATTGGCAGTGGCAGTGATGCCCAACAATGGGCCTTTGTGTATTTTGCTACCGTTCGCTAAACAACGATAACATTCGTTGGCCCAACGGTGATGAATACCGCATTTACCAACATTGGCTGTGGCACGGATGCCCAACAATGGGCCTTTGTGTATTTTGGTAACGTTGGCTAGTCAAGGATATCATCCGATGGCCCAATGATGACAAATATCGCATTTACCAACATTGGCTGTGGCACTGATACCCAACAATGGGCCTTTGTTTATTTTGATAACGTTGGCTAATCGACGATATCATCCGATGGCCCAATGACGACAAATATCGCATTTACCAACATTGGCTGTAGCATTGATGCCCAACAATGGGCCTTTGTGTATTTTGGTAACGTTGGCTAATCAACGATATCATCCGATGGCCCAATGATGACAAATATCGCATTTACCAACATTGGCTGTGGCACTGATGCCCAACAATGGGCCTTTGTTTATTTTGGTAACGTTGGCTAATCAACGATATCATACGATGGCCCAATGACGACAAATATCACATTTATCAACATTGGCTGTAGCATTGATGCCCAACAACGGGCCTTTGTTTATTTTGGTAACGTTGGCTAATCAACGATATCATCCGATGGCCCAATGACGATAAATATCGCATTTACCAACATTGACTGTAGCATTGATGCCCAACAATGGGCCTTTGTGTATTTTGGTAACGTTGGCTAATCAACGATATCATCCGATGGCCCAATGATGACAAATATCGCATTTACCAACATTGACTGTGGCACTGATGCCCAACAATGGGCCTTTGTTTATTTTGGTAACGTTGGCTAATCAACGATATCATACGATGGCCCAATGACGACAAATATCGCATTTACCAACATTGGCTGTAGCATTGAGGCCCAACAATGGGCCTTTGTGTATTTTGCTACCGTTCGCTAAACAACGATAACATTCGTTGGCCCAATGGTGACGAATACCGCATTTACCAACATTGGCTGTGGCACGGATGCCCAACAATGGACCTTTGTGTATTTTGGTAACGTTGGCTAGTCAAAGATATCATCCGATGGCCCAATGATTACAAATATCGTATTTACCAACATTGGCTGTGGCACTGACGCCTAACAATGGGCCTTTGTGTATTTTGGTACCGGTGGCTAAACAACGATAACATTCGTTGGCCCAGTGAGCACAAATATCGCATTTACCAACATTGGCTGTGGTACTGATGCCCAACAATACCAGTTGAGTTTGCTTGTGGCGTGACTAGATGGCGTTACTGTCTCCAAACATCGAAGTTATAGTTATTTTCTCGATTATTCCGGATATAATCATAATATTTTTTAAAAGTAACTTATAAATATAATAGCTATAACTATAAAATTTATACATACATTTAAAAAATTGTATTTTACCAACATTTTCTCAATTTAAATCTCAAAAAACATAAATCTCGCTTACGAAGTTTCGAAGTGCGGTTAGTATATATACAAATTAGAGTGTATAGTAAGTGTACTTGCTTCGGCAGTACATATACTAAAATTGGAACGATACAGAGAAGATTAACAACAACTGATGCCTAGCCTAGGGCCTTCATGTGGATACAACCAATGCCTACCGTAGTGTAATTGTAATATTTATCAGCAAAGGCCCAACGTCGTATTACACAACCACTTACTTAACGTAGGGTACCTGTAGGACTCGTTAACAAAAGCCCATTACATAATTAGACTGTAGGCACACTATAAATTACACAACTATTTACCTACGGTAGTATTGTAAGAATCCTACACAAGGCCCAACGTTAAAGTTACAATGTTAGGGACAAGCTGTGTTGGGCCTTCAACCTGGTGCACGACTACCTACCGACCTACCTGACTTGCCGTTGGGTAATTGTTGAATTTGCAAACAGAAGCACAACGAAAAAATTGCCCTTTTTTATTTTTTTGCAGTTGGCCCTACAGCAAGCCATACGGCCAAATGTAACAATTAACCAACCATCAAACAAATGTGTATAGGCCCAACCACGGCCCAACCAAAACCACCACCGTTGAATAATTGTATGATTTATTTAAATAGGCCCAACAAAAAAATTACTCTAATGGCCCTCTGTTGGGAATTTTCGGGAGGCCCATTGTCGAGGGCCCTCCAGCAAATCGTACGGCCAAATGTAACAATTAACCAACCATCAAACAAATGTGTATAGGCCCAACCACGGCCCAACCAAAACCACCACCGTTGAATAATTGTATGATTTATTTAAATAGGCCCAACGAAAAAATTACTCTTATGGCCCTCTGTTGGGAATCTTCGGGAGGGCCTTTGTCGAGGGCCCTCCAGCAAATCGTACGGCCAAATATAACGGTTGCCCAACTAATACGTAAACAAAGGCCCAACAAAATCCCTACAAGAAAATGCTATTAGGGTACCTACCTACATGAATGTGTCGGATAACTCGAAACACGTTTTCAATTTACGACGCCTTCCCCAATCCAATGATGCATGCAAACAATTTGTGACTGTTCATATAAGATTGCGAACGTGAGTAGAGTATAATGTTAGTATACCTATTACGTGAAGGGAAATAAATATATTGTCAAGGAATAAGTACCTACTGCAACAAAGTTGTCAATTGCAACTTTTGTAGGCCTAAAGGGACCCCACTGATTAACAGTCCGCCGGATGGTATATATCAGCCTGTCAGGTGTTTGGAACTGTCAACTTTTTGTTCTAACTGACAGGCCGATTCCGTCCGGCGGACTGACAAATCAGTGGGCCCCTTTACAGGCAAACAATGAGAATCGCGTTTATCGACAAACAGGTGACTTGTCCCCAACCGAAGTGTCGCTTACAAAAGCTACTCATTTTATACTTAGTTCTGAAATTATTGGGATCTGACTTTAGTCTTAGACTAATATTAGCGCTTCAACTATAGGAATATTTACGGAATATTGTTTCATGTTGAACTGACCGCTTAGGAAATACAACGTTACCAAATAGGACTATACCTACAAGACATTCAAAGTCTAATTTAGGTACACTCTTTGTTGTTGGTATCGTAAGGGCTTAAATAAAAAAACCGGCAAGTGCGAGTCGGACTCGCGCACGAAGTATTCCGTACCATAATGCAAAAAACGGCAAAAAAAAAACGGTCACCCATCCAAATACTGACCCCGCCCGACGTTGCTTAACTTCGGTCAAAAATCACGTTTGTTGTATGGGAGCCCCACTTACTTAAATCTTTATTTTATTCTGTTTTTAGTATTTGTTGTTATAGCGGACAGAAATACATCATCTGTGAAAATTTGAACTGTCTAGCTATCACGGTTCGTGAGATACAGCCTGGTGACAGACGGACGGACGGACGGACGGACGGACGGACAGCGGAGTCTTAGTAATAGGGTCCCGTTTTACCCTTTTGGTACGGAACCCTAAAAACTAACATTAGTTCAACTGTCAGGATTAGCTAGCGAAAACTCGCTAAAACGAGTATTTCCAAGATTGATTTCAGGGTATCAAGTAACCACTCCGATATCGCATAAAATTGCAAACTTCCTTCTTGAAAGCCGCTTGAAAAACGACGAAAATAGACGCAATATACCCTCGAGGAGATCGAGTTACGATTCAATCATCTGACAGCACTCCGTATTATCTAGTTACCAAGTAATTTTGGCTCGAGTTCAGGCCAATCGTGAGGCCTTGGGTGCCAATAGCCAATTGCGGGCGAATTGATCGGTCGAATTGAACAAGTAAGAACGCTCTTTGATTTATCATAATCATAATAATAGCATAACAACAGTGCAAAAAAAAGAATGTGTGCCTATGTAATATGTTTTAGTTTATAAATAAATAATAGCCATCAGATGTCGATTGCTATGAATATGCCTAAGGTCAATGCGACCAAATCCGTCTGCGGTATATTCCGTACACGAGCGGTTTTTTCAAACAATAGTACCTACGCGATTCTTAACTTCATCCACAAAGCAGCGATTGCTTTTGTTTCAGCAGTATAAAGCAGATGGGTCTATTTCCTACTTATATAAAAGAAAAAGAAAACTATACGCTCGTATACGGAATTTCCGTCAGACGGATTTGGCCGCATTGACTAAACAAATGAGCTTCAGAAAAGCCCTCTTTTCGCGGTTCCCTGCCATAATGACCAGATCATCAGTTCTGTTCTTATAGGGGTGATTGCATCCTATAAATTGTGGTGGCTACATACACAACATTCCCGCCCTGTAGGGCTAAGATGGTCGGCTCTTTATCATTTATCACCATGCCTGTCACGTTCTAACAAATATGTAAGTGCGAAAGTGACGCCTGGCATGACAGGTGATAAAAATGCGACCATGATACCGCTTCTGGTTGCTATTTCGCCTACGAGTTGTGCCCCGCTATATAATAATATGCAATAGCGCTATATAAAGTGGCAATGTTATTGTGACGTAGGCTTGTGTCACTCTGGGAAGAGAAGACCATGTTTTATTAGACTATGGCCCCGCCATATTAGTGTGACAAATATATGTGCTATATCGACCACCTTCGTTCTCTTGCATTTATGGCTGGCTGGTCAAATTATTTGTTAATTTGGTAGCGTAAACTTGATTAGAGTTGATATATGGATTTACAAACAGATATTAGTTAATGATTACTAATACCCGGGTCCATCGAGGTCATAATCACAGTCACAAAATGTTTTCTGAATCATATCGCTGCAGCATCACGATACTATTGTGACACAGACAATGCCCATTCATTGATATAACGGACATGTCACCGGGTTCGTCATTGCATTGCATTTGATTATATTTTTGCTGTCGATCATGACCGAATTTGCGTCGGATTCAATAACAAAGGGCAGACGTTCGGAGCATTGAGATTCTAAGTGACAACTCTATAAAGCAGATTCAGCCGAGGCCTAAATTAGATCCAAAATTTTCCAATTTCAGATAGCTCGGGATGTATGGCTACGGGTGTCTATCGGCTCGATTCGGAAAATGAATTAGATTTCTACTAGACTTCAACTAGTAGTTCGCCCCGAACTGAGAACTCGCGGTTTGCCAAAAATTATATAGAGCGATTGACTTTGTTGCACCTACTTACTCGTATAGTTGGACATAAAATAGTAGAAAATAATTTTCAAGAAACAAAACCGACATCTATGGGGGCCGCTGAAAGATTATTGTACATAGATGGTGCACTATGTAGAAAAGGAGGTGAAACCACCCACTTTTCTAGTAGGTCGGATTTCGTTTCTGTAAGGGTCGCAGTTTTAGCCTCACGAACCCTCTTCTCTGATAGCAGTTCGGTTATGTGCGGATTGCAGTTCGAACCTAACCAAAACCAGTTTCCTAGTAGCATTTCGTTTCTGTAAGGCTCGCAGTTCTAACCTTTTTTTTTTTTTTGACGGAGTGGTAAAATGCGTTATGGGGGATATGTGGGACTCCCTCCTGCAGCCTCCCTCTCAAGTTGAGAGGGGGAGAGGAGGTATACCCACTAAAAGCCACTCCGGCGTCACCCTTCTTACCGTTTTGAAGGAGCCAAGGGATGCCTGGGATTCTACCATGACTCCTTCCGGTGGCCCTGGCTTATCTTACGCCAGAGTACACCACATCGATGGAAAGGAGAGTCAGAGACGCTTGACCCTCCGCCAATCGTGTAGCGCCGTTTAGTGCGGGCCCCCACAGCTCGCTGGCCCTGCTAGGGGTTTAGGCGGGCGGCAAATTGTGCCCGTCTTCTTCCCCGCCGTCTGCGTCGGTTCGGGTGCGCGTCAGCCCTGCTCTCACGCTCCCTTTCCGCGGCTTCCTTCTGTGAAATGACTATCTCACAGAAGGAGGCAACTGCCTTCCATTTCCTTTCGCTGCCCAACATAGCCGCTACGACGTTGCGCAGCGAAAGGTTTCCCACTTCAAGAGCTGCAGTCATGGTGCGACGCTCTACGGCCCAACGACTACATTCTTCAAGCGTATGTTGGGCCGTGTCATCCGGCGCGCCACACTCATGGCAAGCCGGGTTAGCCTCCCTCTTTATTCTGCACAGGTAATGACCGAAGCATCCGTGTCCGGTCATCACCTGTGCTAACCTAAATGTTACGGTCCCATGAGATCTCCCTATCCACTCCATGAAGGACGGGAGTAGTGCCTCTATGGTGTGAGTTCCATAGGGATAGTTCTCCAGGTCCTCCTTCCACCTTTGCTGCATCTGTTCGTGCGCTTGTTGACGCACCCTCCGCAGTTCTTCGGGTGCAGGAAATTCATTTAGGGCCCTGCACCTGACCCTCTCCCTATGCGCGTCGGCTAGCACCTGAGCCTCTAACTCCCATGGCAACGTGCCCGCTTAGGCGCATGCCGCTGCCCATGACACCGTTACATAGCCCCGGATCATCCGGATAGCCACCACCCTTTGTGGTCTCCGGAGAAGGGCCTTATTTGATGAATTCATCCGATGTGCCCATACCGGGGCCCCATACAGCGCCATACTGCGAGCCACGCCGGCGTAAAGGCGGCGACACGGGGCGCCTGGGCCTCCTACGTTGGGCAGCAGTCGACCCAGAGCCGAGGCGGCGCCCACTATTCGGGGAGCTAATTGTGAGAAATGCTCCTCGAAATTCCAGTTTTTGTCCAGTATGATACCTAGGTATTTGATGTGGGGCATTACCCGGACCATCTCGCCGCTCACAGGGAGGACTGTCCCGGCTGGGAGTCTCCAGCCTCTCTTCCCGAAGACGATAGCCTCCGTTTTGGACAGGGCCACCTTTAGGCCCAATGCCCTGATCCTACTGACCATCAGGTCAGATGCAACGGCGGCCTTCCTGAGGGTCTCCTCCAACTGAGCTCCCCTGACAGCTACCATTGTGTCATCCGCGTAGCAAATAACAGTCGTCCGGGGAAGTAGAGTCGCTCTGATGGCCCAGTCAAATCCTATGTTCCACAACAGGGGTCCAAGTACAGACCCCTGGGGAACGCCACAGGTCATTGTCCTCTCTCTTCTTCGGCCACCTCGCTCGTTGTAGAGCACTACCCTTTCGGTGAGATAGTGCCCCACAACCCTTCTGAGATAAAAGGGCACCCCATGATAGCGAAGCGCCTCTTCTATCACTGAGTACGGAAGGGAGCCAAATGCGTTTGCGATGTCCAGTGACACCGCCACCGCTCCCTCCTTGTTTTCCGTCGCGTACACACAGAAAGCCTTGAGGGTTTCTAGTGCGTCAATAGTGGATCGTCCATCCCTGAACCCGAATTGACGGTTCGACACATTGGGGCCCATATCCTCTAGATGCCGGATGATCCGGGAAGCAATAATACGTTCGAACATCTTCCTGGTTTCATCCAGCAGTACTATAGGCCTCCATCCGGAAGGAGAGTCTGCTGGTCGACTTTCCTTTCGTAGAAGGCAAAGCCTGCCCTCTTTCCAACACCTGGGGAAAAGCCCCGTCTTCAGACAATCGTCGAACAGGTTTCGTAGGCGGTTTCCCAGATGACCCAGCACAACAGGTATCACACGGCCGGGGACACCGTCTGGTCCTGGAGCCTTTTTACATCCTTTAAGCCGATAGATTGCCCTTTCGAACTCGCCATCCCCGAGTGGGGGCACCATGGTCGGCTCCAACGACTCTTCTGCAGGGACAGACATTCTTGGGGGGATGAATTCAGGAGCCAGTGGAAATAAGCCCTCGACTACTCTTTGGAGGCACTCCGGCTCCAACGAGTCCATGGCGGGAGCGTGCCGTATCTTGTTGCGAACGATTCTATATGGCCGCCCCCAAGGATCTTTATCAAGTGTAGCCAAGAATTCAGCATGAGCATCGTCCTTAGCCTTAGCTATTGCAATCGACAGAGCCTCTTTTGCCTCTTTGAGGGCTCTGTGCAGATGCTCTTCCTCTTCCGCCGTGTGATGCCGCCGCCTGCAGCGAGTGTACTCTCGGCGGGCTCTGTTGCTGATACAGCGGAGGGCTGCGATCTCTTCTGACCACCAGTACACTTGCGTCTTTCCAGGCGGAGGCCCAGCTCTACGCATTGCTGCATCGCACACTGTGGTGAGTGACATACGGAATTGCAGGGCCTTACTTTGTACATCTTCTGTGCGATCAGGTGACGGGGCTCGCCACACCTCTATCATAGCGGCCTCCTCCGCTGCGTCCCTGTCAAGACTCGCAAGGATCCATTTGGGGAAACGGCCTCTCCTCCCGGGCCGTTCAGGCAGATCACCCGTTTGCGATTTCGAGACCCTCATTCGGATATATCTGTATTCTGTGAGGATCGCAGTTCAAACCTAACCTAACTCACTTAACGGCGCGTGCGGTGCGGTGTACGGGGGTTTGAGCGGGAGGGGCTAGTAAGTTTGGCATCATTATACCTACATTTTAGGGTAGGTAATCATAGTGGTTTATTTAGCTTAGGTATCAGTGGTTTTCGAGTCCGGGTCCAAGTCCGGGTCCGGGTCCAGTTCCGGGTCCAGGACCAGGTCCAGGTCGAGGTTCAGGTCCGGGTTCAGGTCCAGATAAGAGCCCGGATCCGGGTCAGGTCTGGCTCCAGGGCCAGCTCAGTCAAAATCGAAATTCAAAATCGCCAAACGTGTAGTCATTGAAGGGTTCTGTTCTGATCATCATCAGCAGTTCCACTTCATCAAATGCGACAGTTTTTAATATAAATTCTTGATTTTCTGTTGAAAATGAACAAATCTCTATACGCATGCCTTTAAGATTTCAGGAGTTCCCTCGATCTCATGGATACAATCATCAGACCTCGAGCTTGACAAAAATGTGGCTTAAAAACTTAACTTGCTTAACAAACATAACGAAGAGGACAAATCGCCAAACGTGAACTATGCGTCGTTGAAGAGTTCCGTTCTGATCATCATCAGCAGTTCCACTTCATCAAATACGACAGTTTTTAATGAAAATGCTTGATTTTCTGATGAAAATACAAAAATTTCTATACGATTGCGCATGCTTTTAAGATTTGAGGAGTTCCCTCGATTCCTCGTGGATCCCATTATCAGAACTCGAGCTTGACAAAAATGTGGCTTAAAAACTCAACTTGCTTAACAAACACAACGAAGAGGACAAATCGCCAAACGTGAACTATGCTTCGTTGAAGAGTTCCGTTCTGATCATCATCAGCAGTTCCACTTCATCAAATGTCACTTTTTTGAATGTATATGCTTGATTTGTTGATAAAACACATAAATCACTATATGTATGCCTTAAAGATTTGAGGAGTTCCCTCGATTCCTCATGGATCCCATCATCAGAACTGGGTTTTGACAAAAACGGGACCAATCTGTATGCATACAATCAAAAAAATAATTTTCAAAATCGGTCCAGTAATGACGGAGTAACAAACATAAAAAAAATCACAATCGAATCTCCTCCTTTTGAGATTTGGAAATCGGTTAATAAATGAGGGCGCCACTTTCTACGTAGCTGTCACATTTTTGATGTAAAATGCTTACACATGGCAACAATTTATAGTCTGTCAAGCCATTTCCGTCAGTAGAAAAAAGCGGCTATAAATGTAGGCGCGAAGGGTTATCGTCCCATAGAAAATTTGAATATCGCGCCTTTTTCTACTGACAAACTTGTTTGACCGACTATAGTATGGAAATTTTAGAGTTCCATTTTATTTCATTTCTACTTTATATTACAAGGTCTGTGGAGCCCTTAACTGATACTGTATCTGTGGTAAGCCGAAATACTCGTATTTCCTGTCAAATGTCAAATACCTATATTATGTTTATTTTCATCTTGCTAATTGTTTCAAAATGCTAAATTTAAAAACAATATTATAAAAGTGCAAGCCGAGCACTTTCATTTGATACAAAACTCGACCATACTTTCGTGCAAAAAGATGACCAGAATAGCAAGACCCCTCACAAATTGCTTTTTAGCCTTCAAAGCTCTTCTAGCTCAATAACCCCTTGATCGAGCCTGCTATAATTTAATGACTAAAATATAATGCCCTCAACTACACGTTTACCCGATTTCATTTAAATTAGAACAAATTTACTTAAGTTCTTGAGTATCAAACTATCCTCTGATAGTTCAGCTTAAAACATTGAAATGCCGGGACGTGCCCCTAGCCAGCCGCGTGTCCCAAATCGAATGTAAGAACTTCGTTCGCTTCGCTCGCTCGTTCGACAAGTTACGATACGGATAATTTAAAGATATTTGTAAGATAGATATGTCAAATTTGACGTTTCCGCGATTCTGGAGGTCCCGTTGAACGATTTCGACAAGTTATGACTTAGATATCCAAGTCACATCTAGTCGATATCTAATGTAGATCTAGTTGATCTCTAAATCGTTTCAAGATCTTGTGATTATTTCGAAATCCGAATAGGCCTGTTTAATAGAACTACACATAGCCAAGTTCCACGGTTAGATTGCTCTAATTAGTACAGATCTAGGTATTTATAGAACTCATGGTATCCAATATGCCATTACTTATTAGCAACAATGAATTTTCACGATCTTGTGACATTGGAAGCCCTACACCCGAAAATTGTTTTCACAAAATAATACCTCTTTTAAGAAAACTCTAACATGTTCTACATCACACCTACCATGCATTCGTGACATAATCTCGAAAGTCTAAAATAACTTTGCGAATCCAAAAACTCTGACACTTACCTACTGTATTACAAGTTTATTCATTCGGTTCTTGTGATATCTTTGTAAATCACGCCAAAGTTAGGGTTATATTATGATCGAACCTTCCCAAATTCAAATTCTATCCCCGACCATTGTCAGATATATGGCAGCAATCGGGATCTTACTTTAGTTCAGATTGTGTTTCGGATACCTATTACGAGATTCATCATCATCATCATCATTTCAGCCTATATACGTCCCACTGCTGGGCACAGGCCTCCTTTCATGCACGAGAGGGCTTGGGCTATAGTCCCCACGCTTGCCCAATGCGGATTGGGGACTTCACATACACCTTTGAATTTCTTCGCAGATGTATGCAGGTTTCCTCACGATGTTTTCCTTACGAGATTACGAGATTATGGGTTATTTATTCATAATATTATACAATTGTAAGCGTTGTTGCCCGAACTGAAAGTAGTGTGCATTGCCACGAGCCAGGACTAATTGGAGTTTCTTGGAAGTTACGTAATAATTTGTTATTTACCAACCCCTTTTCGGTGAAGAAAAACATCGTGAGGTAACCGGACTAATCCTAATAAGGTCTAGTTTTTCCTCTGCGCTGAAAGGTCAGATAGCAGTCACGACCTTAAACCTGTGCCAATTCATGAATCACTAAAATTAGAGATTATCTTACTTTAGAAACGTGCGTATACCGTTCAAATAAGTGCTAAGAATCTGCAATTTTTTAAATAGAAAAGAAAATTTTGTAAAAGCGGGCGTGGAAATGAAGAAATTAATAAACCTACAAGGTTTTAAGACGTATGTAGATAGATAGAATTCTTTATTGCACACTTTTGTGTGTAATAAAGAGTAGGAACTGTTCTATTGTGTAGTTTTAAATGAAATTTATAATTTAAGAATAAAGTTTTGTGTTTAAAATACAGTTCTTTGTTATACAACTAACATCACGTAGGTACTGTAGTAACTGGACGAAACGCGTTCAAATTCGATCCAGGAATTATCGTTCCTGTTTTAGATTAAAAGGACCTCATTACGTTAGTACGTGCGTCGGTTAGCGATCGAACCACTGGGTCCCAATGCACTAGTGCGAGAATAATTGGTTTAATTACCAAGTGCAGCAATAACATGGCGGACAAACGTGGCGTGGCATAATTGGAGGTATAACGTGTGGTCAGCTCGGAACACGCAGCCGACAAACTTTGAATAAATTTGGAAACACTTAATTACCTATAGTTAATAAGTTTTTGGCAAAAATTTCATTTTTGGTACAAGCTTTTATCGCCGACTGTACTTTTCTTACGACAGACAACTAATACTCATCGAGACCATTCTAAAAACCCCTAACACAATTAGGTTGCATTGTTTCATCACAGAGTTCCTATGGCCACCTCCTGTCTCCATCATCAGATCAGTTCGACAGTACCATATTATTGTATTGTCATCAGAACTACATACAACTGCCAATTTTCATGATGCTACGATCCTTGGAAGATGGTTAAATTAGTTACCTTAGATTCCATTACATAGTTAGTTACATACAGGTCGAGAGTTCCTATGGCCACCTCCTGTCTCCATCATCAGATCAGTTTGAAAATACCATATTATTGTATTGTCATCAGAACTACATACAGCTGCCAATTTTCATGACGCTACGATCCTTGGAAGATGGTTAAACTAGTTTCCTTAGATTCCATTACATAGTTAGTTACATACAGGTCGACCTAATAAAAGCTTGTTAAATAAGTTTTTGGCAAAAATTTCATTTTTGGTACAAGCTTTTATCGCTGACTGTACTTTTCTTACGACAGACACCTTATACTTCGATCGAGACAATTCTAAAAACCCCTAACACAATTAGGTTGCGTTGTTTCATCACAGTGTTCCTATGGCCAGCTCCGGTCTCCATCATCAGATCAGCTCGATGACACCATAATATTGCATTGTCACCCGACTTACGTATGTAAGCAAAATTTCAGCTCAATCGGAAACCGGGAAGTAGATCAAATTTAACTTGCAAGATTTGATTACAGACAGACAGACAACGGTCAGGTGAAAGTAAATAAAAGCTTGTAAAATTGTTTCAATTCATATCTTATAAGTAGAATTTGCCAAGATTTGAGCTGCAAGAATCCCGATTTAGATAAAAATTGGTGTGGAGATAGTTTGAGTCCCGGGAAAGGTAGGTAATAAAAGAGTTTTTCTCTGCGAAATTATCCTTTAAAATGGTAAAAAGAGGTACCTATGGAATATTTTCAAAGTAAGTACTAAAGTATTGCTAAGTATTTAAGTATTGGTACCTATTGTAACTATTGGTAGTTATGTAACCCAAAAGAAGAGCGGCGCCATCAAACACAGGCATTTTTGCTTACCGGGTGGCTCCATCACTTTTCATTATAAACAAAGTGAGTCTTACGTAATAAAAATAAAGTACCGTATTTTTGGCTTTTTAGGGTTCCGTACCCAAAGGGTAAAACGGGACCCTATTACTAAGACTTCGCTGTCCGTCCGTCCGTCCGTCCGTCTGTCTGTCACCAGGCTGTATCTCACGAACCGTGATAGCTAGACAGTTGAAATTTTCACAGATGATGTATTTCTGTTGCCGCTATAACAACAAATACTAAAAACAGAATAAAATGAAGATTACAACCTTAGGGACTCTAGCAGACAACAATTCGATGTGCTTTTTGAAATTAAGATTTTTATCCAGCGTAATGCCCAGGTACTTTACGGTGGTCAATTACTAACCACATCGAAAACTCTACTCGAGTGAATAGCTGGGTCATCCTCTGCACTGCCACAAGAAAGCTTGAGATCTGGTCGCGAGCTGGGGGCAGAAGAGGCAGTTTTATGAAAACATAAGTATTTTGTTTTTGAAATATTAAGTGAAAGCAGGTTGTCAGCGAGCCACTTGGCAATCACAGTCAAACCTGTATCTGCTACCACGAAGCAACGAGCCCAGGAGACATCGTGAAACAGCAGAGCAGTGTCGTCTGCGTAGCAGATAATTTCTGCCTGACTGACGGGTAGAGAGATTAAGTCATTGAGGTAGATCAGAAATAGAGTGGGACCGAGGACGCTTCCCTGTGGCACACCGAAGGTTATCGGGGCTGAATCACTGACTAAAGTGCCGAGTCTTACTGCTTCCGGTTTGTAAGGTAGCTTTGGAACCAGTTCCATGCGATACCGCGAATGCCTAACAGTTCAAGCTTCCTTAGCAAAATCGGGATTGAGACAGTGTCAAACGCCTTGGCCAGATCTAGGAAGATTCCCACGCAGGATTCTCCTGTCAAGATAGGACGAGACAAGGTTAACTAGTAAGGTGGCGGCTTGTTCAGAAGATCTCTTTTTCCGAAAGCCATATTGTGTTCTGATTCAAGGAAGTTGATTGTTAGAGTTGAGTATTAATAATCTTTTCCAGCATTTTAGACAGACTGCTGAGAAGAGAAATAGGGCGACAATTCCCGGGGAGGCTCTTGTCACCTCCTTTATGAACGGGAACTACTGCAGCAACTTTCCAGCACTCCGGAAAAGAACCCGATGAAATGCTGAGGTTAAAAATATGTACAAGTGGTTTGACGATATAATTTTTTAGGTTTTTTAAAATACGAGTGTTTAGTTTATCAATGCCGGACGCGCAATCAGGGTTTAAGGACATGATTATTTTTTCTACTTCAGTATCGTCGGTAGGATTTAAGAACATTGATCTAAGAGGGGAGTTTGTTAAGGCTACTTCAGTCGCAAGTGTGGCCTCACTCTTGTTTTTTTTAGAGAGTATAACATTTGCTAGGTTTTTGCCCACTGAGGAGAAGAATTCATTGGTGTGATTTAGGGAGTCAGAAAAATTAGGCTTGATGGTGGCTAGTTCATGGGATGTATGCCTATCCCGATTTAGGTGAGATATGTCTCTAATAATTCTCCAAAGTTTCCTCGGGTGTTTTTTATTATCCAAAAGTTGTTTCCGGTCATAATCATCCTTGGTTTTTCGTAAAATGCTTATATAAAAAATTCTATATCTAGTATAAGTTATTTTAGCTATTTCATAATGGGGGTGTTTCCTGTGATTGATATGTAGTTTGTCCTTAACTCTAGAGCATTTAATCAAGCCTGGAGTCATCCAGGGTTTTATAATAAATTTTGAATTACTAACTGATCTGCATGAAGAATGTTTTGAAATTAGGTTAGACAATATGGAGTAAAAGGCATATGACCCTGATCTGTAATAATAATATTTCATGAAAGTAATATTTCATGATCATATCAGTACGGATATGATGGTCGTTCTTATCTACGTGACAGCGTGATAAAACAGTGTCCGTCACTTTCTATCCCACGGTGTTAAAAAGTGACAGTTATTTTATCACGTGGATAAAGATGGATAAAGCCATCCATAATACGCCGGCAGTATCATATTGGAAACAGATCTAATATATAAATTGGCATGTCAGCTTACTTCGGGACTAATTGTAATTTCAACACAATATAGGCTATATGAAAGTCTGAGATTATCTTTTATATCCAGTACGTACGTAATATCAATACATATGTTATCTAAAAGCCAATACATGATTTGACTTTCACATTGAGTTTGCCCTTCTTCGTCCATTGTACCTTTATCCATTTCAGTCGGGGTAGTAGTTATGTAATTATTTCGCAAACATTGCTTTGTTGATTTTTTACGTCAAAGTATCGATATGATATTATTTCGTAGTTATGTAATTAAATACAAGGACGGCTACTGAAATGTTGTAAGTATGTCTAATTATTATCTCTATCACTCTTGAAATAGGTACTCTAAATGACAAGGATGCAATATTAGCCTATAGATATTACCTCCTATAGATTTAACCAGATCTTTTTCAGATCCTGATAAAAAAGGAACCCCTTGTTACTCCCACTACAACTTTTTTGTCCCAGTCTATTTTCTTCATTAACTGGGTTGACCTTTACGGATAGTCGTTGTTTTTTGTAGCCAGGTAACTAAGTTCCCTGATTGTGATTACTTGATTAGGCTAATTTTAGTAATTTTGGCTCGTTAAGACGTCGGTAGTCGGTACACTCGGTAGTAAATTCTAGAACTGGAGGCTTATTCGAACTTTCAAAATGTTAACTTGATTCCATATGGATTTGCCTTTGATAAATTTGACTCTTAAAACCTGCAGGGGTATTATGGATGGTTTTATTTATGGCGGGATAGTAAGTGACGGACCGGACACCGGTTTATCACGCTGTCACGTAGACGACAAGAACGACCATTATATCCCTACTGACCTGATAAGCAGACCCGATGGCGGGGAAAATTTCGGAACCTGACGAGCAAACAGTTTTGGAACTTCTCTTTCTTGACAAACTTACTTTATCGGTCAAACCTACTAAAATATTGGATTTATTAAACATTTAAACTTAGAACAAGAGGATCAGTGTAATAATTAAGCTTTGGTGCTATTATACAATGTTTTCTCATTGTTACAAAGATTTTTTCTATCCCACAAAAAATAAAAAGTAAACTAGAAAAATATCGGAAATCGCGACTTTTCGAGGTAAATGGCAACACCGCGCCGTCTCGCCGAACCAATCGCGGTGAGCGACCGAGATCACAAGCCAGTCAGCATCACGTGTCGTGCGCGGCGGTCGTGTCGCTCCTGCTCGCAGCCCAATTCACGCGTCGCTTGACAGTTGTGCAAAATAATAAACCACAGTGACAGTGTATAGTGGAAAGCTCTATTTTAACGTGAGGATTTACCCATTTTTAAGGAGGAGGAGTGCGATTTTAGCGAGAGATGCGAGAGGTTAACGCTCTGCGCTCTCACCGACTATTGTCTAAGTGCCACGGAATCTTGGTCCTTCCCATCGAATTCCATAGCCCATCCGCTAGCGAAATCGTAACAAACATTATGTTTACATAGCTACGAAACACAGATAAGATTGGCTTTTAAAAACGTAAACGTCATTTCGGTAAGTGTTGTTTTTACGAGCAGAATTGCACTAAACATAACCGTAAACGCAAAACGTTTGTCTGATCTGATCTACTTTGGGGTTATTTTAAAAGACTGCAATTTTTAACTGGGTTACGAGGGCGTGTTCCGACCACCATTTAATATAATAAATGGTTTATTAAATGAACACTTAAGACACGCGACCTTATCAGGCTGTTATCAATCGTTTATAAATAAACAAGTTTTCTTAATAGTATATTATCTCTAGTTAATTGTATTCTGTGATTTGTTTTACATAATTCTGTTTCACTCACTGTGTTTACTAATAAATGACAGTAAATTTTATAAAATATCGTAATTTAGGTTAGTCTGCAAAATGCATGCATTGTTATTTTATTAGTATTTAGTATTTTTATTAAGAATGCAAAGTTGATGTAAACATGCATGTATCATGAAACCTATCTACTATAATCTTGAGATATAGGTACCTATAGATATAGATATAGTACCTAGGTATACAGTTAGATAGATAATAATTAAGTTCAATGTACCTTCACGGACGTGTTATTGACACTATTGATATTGACGGTTGTATCATAAGAAACCTTGATTTATTTATGAAACAATTACAAAAAAAGTACCTACACAAAGTTGCCATTATTGATAAAAAAAATATTTAAAAAATTACTTTTTTCTTAATATCCGAGTGGACTCGGCAAAATTTAGACCTACATATGTGACGTTCCACGGAAAAAGGTACCTTATGAGGGTTTCTAGTTTCGGAGATATGAAATGTTTTGTAAAGAGGTGAAAAAATGCTCAATTTTTTTTTATTGTGTGATCTGAAACCTTAATGCGTAACGTTTGTTTACCTGTTTTTATTTTTGTTATAAGTTAGTTATAAGCCTAGTAATGTCGTCTCAGAGTTTAGTAGAAAAGGTACCTTATGGAAAAAATATTGAAAATTCCCAAAAAAACTAGTCAATACGGGAAAAGAAGTTTGGTAGAGAACTGTATTAGCATTCTGCAAAACTAATTTGATAATTTCAGTTCTTGTCGGGGGGCCTCGCAAATATTATAACCGTACATCGACCGACATCACAAATCCAAGTAGCCTGCTATTATACCAAAGTTACTCTCGTCAAGTGTTTATTAACTAGAATAATCTTCATTTGGTTTGGTCGCATGCAGTAAATCAGCCATTGGTTTGCTGAAAAATGCCAATACCCGACGCATTACCTTATGGAATATCTGAGGTCATTGAACCTCAATGCCGCTTATCTTCAATAGTAACCGAAATATATTATTGATAAGAAATAGACGATTTATACCATCTTAACCCCAAAATATTATTAGTTTATCCTAACTGTTCCATCATCATCATGCCTCATCATGTAACTTAATCACAAGGTACCTTTTCATTACATACAAATTATTGGTCTTTTTTAAGATTATTATGACGAAGAACTAATTAAATTTGGGGCAGTTTAATGTAAATTAATATTTTCTATTCATAAAAGATAAACTGTAATATGATTGATATTTTGTAGTGATGTATTATTAGATTTATTTCCATAAGGTACCTTTTCGTAAATGTATGGAGCAAATACTGTTATTGTTATGTAAGTTTAAAGTGGCATAAGGGGTTAAATATAGTATTTAGTTGGGGTTTTAGGATTTATTTCATTTGAATGACAGAATTTCTTTCATATGTGCTCAGAAAAATTGATTGTGTGTCACATTAAAAGTAAAAATATTCAATTTTGTGATTTTATATGAAAAAGTCAGAAAATTCATTTTCACCTCTAAATCGGTATTGTTTTTTGCTTAAACTGTCTGTCAGTGTCGTTTTCTAATAGATAAAATTTAAATCTTGAGAGCTCATTGCAATCAATCGTGAAAATGAAATAAAACTTTATTTTCAAGAGATTGGCTAGTATACACATAAATCAGTCGATATCAAAACTTTCTATTTGCATTACAGAACAAGTCGCAATATTTTTTTAATCTCACATATATAAGGTATTATTATTTGTAGTCAACTATGTAACTTACTTCAGGAACATAGTTTTTTAGGCGGCTAAACTTAAAACTTCTCTATCGTAAAGTTGCTAATTTCACAACATTATTTTCAAAAAATCATATCTCTGTAACTACGCAACCTAGAAGGTTGATCTTTTGTGTTATCGATAGCTTATTTATTGTAGATTACTGGGGTATGCATAACTCCATACCCGCCATAAGGTACCTTTGACCGTGGGACGTCACATATTTGTAATGTAAGTGTAAGTAGGTAATCAATTAATTACTTATAATATAATAATTGTCAGCAAAAAAATTAATTTCGTAGGGAGATAAGTAGATAACGTTATATTTTATGGACTGACGATAAATGATTTTTACGTGACATTTCCAACAATAGGCCTGATGACAAATTTTGAAAACCCTTTTAATATCGTCGGTACACTTGTATTAGTTCCGAAAAACACTATATTTCAGTTATACTCATAAGATTTAACATAGATAATTGCATTTTATTATAGCTAGTTTAAACTTCGCGCGAAAACGCCTCGCATGCCATTTGTGACGTCATTATTTAGTTGGTGGTAGGGTGGTAGATATTGTTTACATACTTACAGTTACGAATTTCCCTTGAATCCGAATGATATTGTTAATTCAGCACCATATATTACGATTAGGGATGATAAATACATTACAAAAATTTATCACAATAACTCATTTTACACAAAAACTCTCACACGGTTGCAGTTTAAGATGAATTATTTAGATACATGTACATTTTGAGTGAAAATCACCGAACGCCGGTTTTACTTTTTAATTTTTCATTTTTTCTAGTTACGACAGCCAACATGGCAATGATAGTTCCATTCAGCCAAATAATTAAAAATGTTTGTTGTTGAAATATCGTATTATTTAGCATTTTATTTAAGTAATAACAAATAGATATCTACTTTATATCGTGTAATAATATTTTTTGGACGTAATAAATGTTTAGTGGCGAAATAACATTTTTTTTGCACCTTTCGAACTCTTTGGTGCCCACGTATAGATTTCGGTCAATGAGGTTGTCTATGTTGCTCTAAGAAATATGTTATGGATTGATGACGTCACTGTTTGGAACGTTTCTGATTGGCGTTTCAGTAAAAATGGCCGATTGGAGAATTTTGCACTTTTATTTTATTGAATATATTAATAATCCTTCAGTTTATACTGAGATTGGGCCATTTTTTAGAATCATATTAACATATATGTTTCGTTGAAACCATTATTTCCATGATTCTTTGTTACTTGCAACAGGCCTATTACACCTACCTACTTAGATAAGTACAAAAACTTTTTTTTTTAACGATCGAGCTTCACATATCCTTAAAAATGATTAATAACGAATACTTAGGTGAGTACCTGTGTCAAATAAGGACAATGACATTTCGATGTTAATTACTTACATACTTTTAGGTCCCACCAACCTTCCTATCGCCGCGTGTATTGACAACATAGGTATTAGGTCCCAAAAGAAAACTAAGGTCATAAGCTCAGTCATCTAATCCTATAGCATAGCATAATCTAGCTATAAGGTTCGCGTCGAATGACCATCATTCGATGAATTCGGTCCCTAGGACTATGACAGCTCCTTCAAGTCTCTTTTGGAATTGAAGGAATATTTTTTTCTCAAACATGCAATGAAATATTGATGTTATGTTCCTTATAATAGGCTGCGAAGTATGACGTTTCAGGTGCGGCTAGGACAAAAGGTCGTTAATGGAATTTCATACACATCTTGCAGGCCTAGGCCGGCAAAGTCCTCTTTTTTAATTTTCATTTCACAGATATTTGTGACACAGCATCGTGGCATTCATCCATTAAAAAAAATTCGAGGCAGTATTTGCTTTATGGTTCGTAATGACACTCTGCCACTACGCCTATAAAAAAAAAAACAAAAAACAATGTTTGCTATAATTTGCAGTTTTATTTGTATAAAATCAACATGAACTTAATAAATAATACATTCTATAATTTTAAATTATAAATTTAACTACACAAATAAAAACATTTAAAATATTTGATCTAAACGTTAGCGGTAAAAAGGTCTACTCAAACACGCGTAGTTATATTTTTTAAATTGTTATGGAGGTAAAGTTGAAAAATATTCATTCTGTTTTATGGGATTTATGGTGCGTTGTTGATTTTTTGACTTTAATATGAGTTCCGACGAAATAATGAAATTAATATTAATTGTAATCGTAGGCGTTGGAATTGGCAGCGTAAGCAGAATTGATTTTAATAACTTGCTGCCTCTGCCGCCAAGTCAAAGACGAAGTATGTATATGGTTGCTTATGGCAATTTTATTATTTGAGAAACTAAGAAAAATGGCTTACAGTTTATTAGAAACAGTTTTGTGGCATATTTTAAATGGATGTAACTACAAATTCGTCAACACTGTGGAAATTATACTTATTTACTCCGTGCATAAAGCAACGATGTATGTGAAACATGATATCAACATGAAAGACTATGTAAACTTATGTGACGAAAACGACAGTCAGACGGATACAAGGCGAAAAAATCAAAGATACATGAAAATATACGGGTAGTAAAAATACACGACTCGTGTAAAACATACGCGTGATAATGATATAGGTACGTGTTGGTTATATTTTGGGTGTACTTTACTTTTAGTTTTTTCTATAAATAAAACTTGGGTTTCGTGGATTTTTTATTTTATTTATTTCATTGCATGTTTGAGAAAAGCACTATACATACCTCGGCGGGAAATGGGTTTGCCCGCGCTCAGACCTATTAAATGATACATTTCTATATAAGTCAATGTGCAATACTTCCAAAACTGTCTACAAACATTTTATGTGACAGCTACTTCACATAACCTACTATAAACGCGCAATATTCGTAAATGCATTCTTACAAAAAGATACTGAGAAGGTCGATGAAATTCTTAAAGAGAAAATTATACGAGTGAAAATTTTCATTTTTGTGTTTTTATTCTTACCTTTTACGCAAAGGCGTCTGTAATTTATCCACCTATAAGTATTTACAATTTGATACTTAGAGTATGATCACCCTTCCTGTGGGATGATAATTATAAAATAGTTTAACAAAATATTGAATTTAACTACACTGTACCTACAGGTTTATAACGAGAAAACATCATTAGCTACGTATTTCAATGATACAATTAATTAAATAGGTATAGGTGTTTAAGACTCAAAGCTGGCTACCAGAATTCCAAATAATGCCAGCGGTTTCAAATGTTTCGGTGGCCAGATGTTAATTAACGTTGCGATGTATATTGCTCGCAAATAGTTTGTTTGTGTCTGCGTGTTGGTTATTGTGTAGGCACAAAATACAAACTATGACATCAAGTCGCCGACAAATTGACTTGCTGTTCACTTTGTAACTGTTACCAAGTCATTAGGAAACTAGGCTATTACCTACCAGCGGGCGTTGGTAAACAAATAATCGATAGCGCAGCACTTATTCATTTTATCGCCACATTTACACTAGTTTAGTAATTGTCATTGGAACTAATTTTAAAGCAATTGCCTGCACACTTACAAGTGAAAAGTACTTAGTTGTGTACATTATTGGATATTTGTGATAATAAAGATGATTAGTTAGAAATGATGAGGTCCGTTGTCATATCACTTCACTGACTGTTGACGCCACTTGACAAGCGACAAGATAGTTATTAACGTAAGTCGATAACAGAGGGCCTACCGCCAGCATCGATAAATCGAAAAACGTTATCTGCCTCTTCGTCACTCGAATATGCTAGAGCGATAGAGAGGCAGATAACGATTTTAGATTTTAGGTGGTAGGCTCACTTTTATTATTATAAGCTTTATTTAACTTGCAATGTACCTATGTATGTGTGTAACTATGTTTGTACGGGTCAAATCTTGCAAGTTAAATTTGACCCACTTCCCGGTTTCCGATGAAGCTGAAAATTTGCATGCATATGTAAGTCGGATGACAATGTAATATAGTAGTATACCCTATAATGGACACGGAACCAGTAATGGGACAAAAAAACACAATTCCTCTAAAATAAGTATATAAAAGTAGTTTATAAACACTGGATATATTTTTATCATAAATAAGAGTCCTAGAGCTGATTATGTTTGAATTTTTATAAAATTCGGTTGTTTTTTAAGAAATGTGCGTCAACCCAAAAGTTGTCGTGCCACTGAAAAAAAATATCACTAAAAATTCTTAACAACTTCGCTAAGAGAGGTGAGTTAATTTATTAAATTTTAATTAATTAATACTTGATGAAAACTAGAATGTGTTTTGTTAATTGCATTTACCATGAGATAAGGTATACAACACACTATGTTGTGACTCCACAGATGTAAAAAAATAGTGGTATTTGGCCCAATCCCATTATAGGAGCTGTAAAACTGCATACCTCCTATGATGGGACAATTGACATAATTATGCTTGACATGCCATAATTTCATGTTTTAAACAATACAGAAGTAAAATGTAGTTACGAAATATGTCAACCAGGAAGTATTCTCGGACTTAGGATAAATTAATATCGTTTTTCCAAACTTTTATTTAACTTGCCTTGTTAGTTAGTGTGGGTCAAATCTTGGTAGCTGAATTTGACCCACTTTTCGATTTCCGATTCAGTTGAAATTTTGTGTAAGTACGTAATTAAGTATGCAATTCGGATGATAATGCAATATTATGATAACATGGACTTGATCTGATGATGGAGACAGGAGGTGGCCATGGGAACTTTATCGCAATAAACCCTAACTAATTGTGTTTGGGTATATTCGAATTGTCTCGATGAATCTAATACAATAATAATTGGCTGTGGAAAGAAAAATACATTCAGCGATAAATGCTTATACCAAAAATTTATTTTTTTGCCATAACTTATTCCCCATTTCAATATTTTATACTGATAGAGCAATGTCCATTATAGGGGGCCCATTACTGGATCCACGTCCATTACCGGGGGCCCATTACTGGAGCTTTGGTGTCCATGACTGGAGAAAAAAAGCATAGTTTTAATTTGTTAATTATGTGGAAACTCATTGCAGTATCTTTGATACAACACGCCTAAAGCATGAAAGGCGGATAGGACTTTCATCTTTTAACACGCTAAGCGGAATACCATTTACATGTACAAGGGACATATCATAAATACTCCAAATTTCCTCTTAAATGTCCCATGACTGGTGCTGTTACTATATGATGGTACTGTTGGTGTTGAAGAAAAGTACAGTGAGCGATAGAAACTTGTACCAAAAATGATTTTTTTGCCACATACTTATATGTAGATGCTTATACATACTTCTATTAGTCACTTGCGCTAACAGTTCCATTCATACGAAGCACAAACATCTAAGTTTACGTATTTGCTAGACAGAAAGTAAGTATGTAGGTACATAACATTAGTCACTAAGCTTATGTAAACCCAGCATTAGTAAACATACAATTTGAAATATAAATTTAAGCGACGCGAATAAACTTTTCCTGGGGACTTCCCAACGATATTAACGTTACCTACCTAATGTAAATATGCGATTTGCATTTATTGAAGTCATATAAAAATGTAAAATTTGTAAATATAGGTGAGTACCGATATCTTTCTGTACCACAATGGAAGGGAAAGTAGAAGGAAGCAAGAAAGATGGAGGCTAGGAATTGGCCAAGTAAATGTCCATCGAATCAGAAAACCCACGAAAGAGATAAGAGGAGATAACCTACAGAAGCCAAGGTAAAGGTTTCTTAAAAAGATAACGGTTTTTTCCTTTACGTATAAATAAGATGTCTACATACCTAAACGTATGAGTATGACAGTCTTTTCCGCTCGGCGAGACTAATTGAAATAAAAATAATTATATGATGCAAAAAATGCCGCGCAAAAAGTAGTCCTAACAACTCTTTAGCTGACCAATTGTAGACCTTCTGTCGTTGCAGTAAAGCTTATGACTGTTCAATTAACAGTGTCGTCGATGGTGTCCGTAAAACATTAATAGAAAACACAGTTTATTACCTCTTGGATCCAATGAATCACTATCCACTGTAAAATCTTACTCTTCTAAAAAATATCGATAAATTTAATATTCTGAGGTAATCCCTAGTTAAATCCCTAAAAAATATGTCAATAAATAATCGCTAACGTTTAGTAAGTAATCTCTTTATTTTACTGTGTTGTAGAAACGTACTTTTTAATTACATTGCATTTCACTTGGCGTTGTTTTCTACTGTCACAGTCATGTGACTTGCATGAGCTACATAGTCATTTAAATTATTCACATTATCACCTTACTCCGACGGCGTAAGGTGAAAACGAGTGTACATATTTTATGATTTCTCGACTGAACTTAACTGCACGCGGTACCAGAACTTATCGCAACTTCTTTGCATATATCTAAACGCAAAGTGCAAACTATCTGTGGGGCTCTTTCGAGCCAACATTTTATGTACAAAGTACGAGTATTTAGTTACTTACCCATAAATACTAGTTATAGATAAATTTTGTAGTAGGTAAACCGTTCTTTAAGAGCGAGAAATACAACTAAGTACTAATTTTAGGTATAGGTATGAATTGTAAACCATATTGACGTATTTCTTGGTAATTACCTAGGTATAAAACGAGTCGATGATTTTCCTGTTAACTTGATAAAATTATCGATATCGTTTTTGGAATGCAACAACAACCATTTAGTTGGCAGAGGAGTTGGAACACTTCACTCTAACTCAAAATTTGCACTTTAAAACTTGATGTTTAACACAAAGCCAGTAGGTACTTATGTAATAAAATAACTGGAACGCGCCATCCTCCGCTAATCTTGGCACACAGAAGGCATACAAACTGCTAAACTTCAAGACGAATCGCGCAAAATGATTTGCATATTATTTAGCCAGAAAAAGGCCTTCACAATAGATGCCTTTGAAAACATCTTCACTGTAAAGACTCGAGTCCTTCGAGTCCTCAGCTTTAAGACTTGGTTGTGTAAACTGTGTTTTTCAGACTCATATAGGTAATTAAGTCGAAACTCAAAGTTTGTTTCAACTTGTTAGAGACCCAAGTTTTTTTGTAGAGTCAATTTTAAGAGAACTCTCTTTAAAAAAAATCTAAATGATTTATGTAAAATTCATGGGATAGGTACGTACACCATACAATAATGATTCTTTTCTTTACTGCTACTAGTATTTAGGATAGAACCTAAAAAAAATGTTGACGGGGCCTTATATTCCTAGGCTCGAGACTCTGAGTTTCGCTTAAAAAGACTCAATAGACGACTTGATTCGGGACTTTAATGATTTGGAAATTCTTTTAGCGCAGTTTCGTGAAAACGAGTCGGTTTCTTCAAATTTAGACTCATAAGACTCGAGTTCCTACCAACACTCGTTGTGAGACTTGTGAGTCACCGATGCCTTTGAAAGCACCATCTTCACTGTTAGCTGACGTTTGTTGAACCTTATTCGTATAGATATAAGGCCCACCGGTGGTCAGTTAAGAGTAAGGTTGTGAGTGGCGCATCGATGGATGTGATTAATAGTACTGGAGTTGCCAAGTGGTGTTCGCAGCCCTCTGTGAATACTTGACCCAATTATTTAGACTGTTGTCGATATTGGCAAGCTCGCGAAATATTTGCTGATTTTTCTAGGTCACAGTCGATCGATGGGGAACTTAGATGCATTTTGCATTGGAATTAGGTCAATTAGCGGGACGGGGTCGATAAAAAAATGTGTCGTTTTTTGGAGAACGGAAGTCACTAGTGACGTTTGTTGTACGACGTAATGCCTAATCACAATTGCAATGTTGTTTATAACTACTTTAATCACGGCTTAGTAATGTAATGTTATTATAACCAAATGGTAATAAATCAGCGAAATTATTGACGTTATCGGGATTTAAAGCATCATTTCGTTATTTGACATTTATTGCCACGATATTTAAGAGGTAATATTATGTACATACATTACATGTAAGGGGTCATCCATTAATTACGTCACACGAATTTCTAGGTTTTTTTACCCCTCCCCCCTCCTTGTCACACTTGGTCACATTTGGCAAACCCCTCCCCCCTGGTGTGACGTCACATTTCTTCAACGAAATCGGCAACCATTTATTTAATATTTTATCAAAATATTTTTGACAAAATAAATATTAGTAATTTTATAACCCAAAACTGATTAAGAAATAAAATTAAACGAATAAAAAGGATTATCGTTTGAAAACCTTGTTATTTAAATGATAATTAGCGTATAAAATAATTTAAATACATTTTCGGTTACTGATGAAGTTAAAGTGACGTCACAAAGTTTATGACTCCCCCCTCCCCCTTGTCACAACATGTCACATTTTCTTGACCCCTCCCTCCCCCTAAACGTGTGATGTAATTAATGGATGGCCCCTAATAGTGTTCCGTAGTTTTCATATTAAACACATAAGCATTTGTCAAAATAGGTATGGAGGAGTGCATTATAACACGTCAACATCAATAGTGATAATATAAAAAAGTATGAAGCTAAAAAAGTTTAATTAAAATAATTTGAAACGTTTTGTCAAAACCAGTAGCAAATATTGCCGCTGGTTTCCAAGCTTTTTCGTGGAGGAAAAATACGTTTAATTATCTTAATCTTTAAGACGTGAAATGAAAACGTAGCTTTCCATTATTCAAGTACAAGGCATTTTAAATATAAAAGCTACTCTTGGCAGTAGACATTTTGCCGAGTCGACAAATTAGAGTGTCCAAATTAGGGTATCGCGCGATTTTAAGACATGTTCAGGGGAATCCATCATTATAAAGTTAATAAAATAAATTAAGGATTTTCTTTGAGATGTGAAAACGAGGTAACCTAAACAAGTTATCGTTAAGAAGGCATATCAGATGTTGGGTTTTGTGGTACGGACAACCAAGCCCTTCAACAAAAGCTTAGCTTAATGTTCCTCTTTAACTCCCTAGTGCGGTCCGTTCTCGAGTATGCCTCAGTAGCTTGGAATCCGTTTTACAAAACCTATTCAGATAAAATTGAGATGGTACAAAAAAAGTTCCTACGCTACTTAAACTACAAGATGAGGTCACCCCGTTGTTCTTACGATCAGCTTTTAAGCAGGTACAGCCAGCTGTCTTTGCAGGATAGACGCTCAATAACTGACGCCGTTATGCTTCGTAATATCTGTTCCAACCAAATCAACTGCCCACAACTTTTAGCGAGTATACAGTTCCGTGCCCCCCGTCAACCAACCAGAAGCAAAAACCTTTTTGCTCTTCCCAAAATAAGGACCAATGCTGGAAAGCGAGCTCCGTTATACAGACTATGTAGCCACCACAATACATTTCTAAATGAAATTGATATATTCTCGTACTCCCGCTCACAGTTCAAGTCTGTTGTTACTAAAATTTATCTCTAAATATTTATTATCATTCTTCTGTCATCCTAGTAATGTAAGCTTTACCTTTTAATTCCCTAACTAAGCATATGTGAGTTCAAAACGATGTACTTTTAACGCACTGTCTTTTGTTTTGTTACCAACAGCAAAGAATTATCGCTTTGCGCATCTGAATATATGTACTATGTGTTCTTAGTGAGATATATCCAAGGAAGCATCTGTATCTATGCATGTGTGTTCAATGACTGTTTCTTGTATGATTGTTTCTGTGTTATCTCCGAAATATATAAATATAAAGTCGATTTTACTGGTATCTAGTGTATCTACAAACGGAAGGCATATATTTTAGATGAAGAAAACTTGCATCTTTGCGCTGATTTTGTAATAGCGCCCTTAACAAAGGAATGCCTTTGAATCGTGGAAAGCCGTAAATCTTATTTGTGTTTCCACAGCGCATTAAAACCCGCAGAATTCACATCAATAATGATCGTAAAATCTTAATTGATGGTTTAAAATGCCCTTATTTCTTCGCGTATTGGCACGGATACGCGCAACGCAACCTTAATCGCATGTTAAGCAAGTCGCCACTGTCACCAGAAGTGCTAAGATGGCCGGCTCTTTATCATTTGTCACCATGCCTGACACGTTCTAACTCGTATGTGAGTGCGAAAGTGACGCATGACATGACAGGTGATAACAGCGCGATCATGATACCGTTGCAGGACTTTTAGGGAGTTGTTAGGGAAGGACCAAGATTTTAGTTTCCTTTCACGCTGACGTTTTTGACCGTTCGTTCTTCATCGTTTTGTACGAGCTCTCATCACGTGATAAACGATAAATAATGCAATCGTCATGTTCTTTTAATAGCGTCAGACGCGACGACAGCTTATCTTGCCGTTATCATGCGATAAGCGCGACTGTGTTGTCTGTCACTTACCGAGCATAGGTGAGCATTAGCCTCACGCAAACTAATATTAAGTGGTATCTTGAATTACGCAAATGTATTACCGCTGAAGATATAACTCGTTAATTAGTTCCCTTGTGGCAAACTTTCGTCAATATTCTTAAAGCGATAGAAATGACCCAGCAAACAACAAAGTTTTATACAATTCTCTGATTTGGAGGTCAAAAACGCGAGTGTGAAAAACCACACGTTTGATTCTCAAGTAATAAATAGGTTCCTGTCGATTGTCAATACGCCTGTCAATTAGTACGTCTACCATCAGTTTTGACATTGACATATACGCTCACGTCTACGTAACTTACTTTCTATGCATCTCGCTCGTACTCGCATATTAGTGCAAGCGAGATGTACAGAAAGTAAATTACGTAGACGTGAACGTTATGTCATTGTCAAAACTGGTGGTAGACGTATAGGAGCGGGTAATTCTCACAGCGTTAAAATAGATGTTCGTAACCTATTCTTTCTTCGTTGAAATTTGTTTTAATGAAAAAAAATTAGCGATAAAGGTATACATAAACTTCAGCAAAAACTGCCTAGTTTAACGGAAAGCAGTTTTAATGCTGTGCGTTTTTTCCCGTCGTTTTTGTGAACCGGCGTTTGACCTTTGACCTGAGATTATCGCACATGTTTGATCTCCCCCCTTTCTTTACAGCTTCAAAACCTTCTATAAACTTAAACTCTGTGTGTGCCATGCTGATAAGTACTAGATAAGTGCTATGTGGTGCGTGCTGGTGCTATCTCTGTGGGTGGTGGGCGCGGCGGCGCACTACACCCCGACCTGGGCGGTGCACGTGCCCGGGGGGGTCACCGCCGCCGACGACGTGGCCAGGGACCATGGCTTCGTCAATCTTGGAGAGGTAAGTGCTTTAACAATAACTTTAATAATTTGACCACCAAAGACGTCAACTGACGCGCGCGGCCACGGTCCAATATCAACCTTCGTGCAATACGACGATGACGCGCCGTACAAGATAGACGTGGCGTTCAAAGGATTTAGTTTGTTTTTGTAATTCTGGCTAGATGACTTAAAAAGTCAACTGACTCAAGGATTCTCATGACGATCTTAAGTGGAGGCCTTACCTAGTTATTTTTGAAGTCGAAATACTTTGAGAGCGTTAAAATATTACCCCATAAAATAAGACCGTATGTAAGATTCGACACCACGCAGCCTTAGTAAGCCAGTTATTTAGGTTCTGTGTGATGGCTTTGATTATGACCCTTACAGTATTTTGCCATTTTGGCTACGGAAGTCTAGAAATGTAAATAAGACAATCGACTCAAGAATTTTTGTGATCTAATTTAGGTTTGCGCTGTAGAGCATACGTACGTAGAGGACGCTTAAACTTTTACCAAAAAATAAGGCCATATGTGAGAATCAACACCACGTAGCCATAATAAACCAGGATGGTTGTTCTTTAGTAAGTGTTGGCTTTAAGCCGCTTGAGAGTAAGAAGATCTGAGAAGATTGTCAGAATAAAAACGATGTGCCTAATTACTAATTACGTTCGCTAAACTTTTATTGTATGGGATGTTATATTTTATCTGCTGAAACTCGTTAGTCAGTATAATTCATCATGCGAGAAGATAGTTTGCGTGTGATGTTTCTAAATAAATTACTCAAATGACAAGAGGCCAGGAAACACCGACAGCGGAAGTGAGTTCCACGATCTAGCCGTGCGGCGCCATCATTGACTGACCATATATAAACCTTAATGCTAAGACATAAGGTTCAGTTATGGTCACTGTCAGTGCGTGTACCTTGATGACTCAGAAGTTGGCAACGTGCTTATAGATAGACAATACAGACATTCGATATGTGAGTTACGAGTCATTCATAGCAAGATGGTGGGTGTAGGACTGTAGGTAGAAATCGGTCAAGCGCGAGTTGGATTGCGTAAATGGGTCAAGATCCTGGTCAACTTTTATTATAATGCTGAAGACAGCGGGAAAAACAACAAATAGAAGGAAACGTCAGACTACTTAGGATTGAAAGCTGCTTGCATTATCAGCAACACTGTTAATAATCTCTTAAATTTATGATGTTTTATAATGATATAATATGAGGCAATTACGTCATGTGTTACGACATTGGTGAGGCTTTAGATATGCAAACTCTATCTTTAATTTGTTTCGCTTTAGAATCGGACCTAATCAGCATAGTATTTGCGATATGGAAAAGTGTGGCAATGTCATCATTAATGTCAATTTTCTATGAGAATATGACGCTTATAATGACAGTCTCTCACTTTGTTATGTTCAAGTCGGTGCAAAGTTACCTTAGATGGACTCCACTTGCAAATTTAATGATGAAAAGGTTTAGAATGTACTTAGTGACAATAAATTGTTAAGCTGCTAAATGCACAGGAAGTGTCGCATGTGCAGTGCAGTGAGGTATTTTAACTGATAACATTTATTTTGTGAATTCCTCTATGCTAGGTGCTTGTACATTTGAGGCTTAACCTTTTGTCCTAACTGATGCCACAATGATACCATAAATAACTCCTATCCTTTCTCGTTCATGTCGCGTTAATATAATGTAAGAATATCCAATTTGCCGATGGTCCCGTAAGTTAGGACAATGGCTAAGTCAAGTGGCGCCTCAAAATATTACCTGCGCATAACTGTTACACTTACAGCGTCATGTCATGGATCAGGCCTTACTGCAAATTATAGAATGGAAAGCTTTGTATGATCTGAGTACCTTGTATTAACTGAACTGTAAGTTCGTCTATATCTAGCGAAGACCTACGACACCTACGTTTGCTTCAGAATTGTGCGCTTAATTAGCGCAAATCATTTAGGGCTCACATAAAGCGTGCAGTCTACAGAAAACATGCGTACCCATTCGCGGCGCATTTGCTAGATCTGGGATATTTAAACGAACATGCGGATACCGCACAATGACAAAATGTCATTACCAAAAGAGAGCTGTCCCTCGTCATAATTTGTCACGTACGGGTCGGGTCGCTATCCTCACTAATTCTCCGATCAGTCTTCATGCAATAAAGTAAGACCCACTTTTTAAAACTTGGTCATTGTCACAACCGTGACCTTGACATCGCCAATCAATCGAAGGAAGTTCAATTTGTTTACTTGAAAAGAATATTTCGCCATTTAAAATGAGGAAGGCTTCTGATGGCGGATGCAAACGTTTGGCTGAATTGCCTCAAATTGTTTCCTTTGGTCGTTGCTCAATCGAAGCTAGTCCGTATTGGCTTGGATACTATTTTTTATGCGTTGATGGTGGCAAATAAGTGTACGTTTCTGATGGTAAGCATTTACCGTAGTTTCAAAAGAACGCAAAGTATCCAAGTATTTCCAAGCGTTTTCGAACCTGGAAAAACGCTATACTTGCCGCAAAACTAAGTGGCGAGTCAGATCATAATGCCATCTATTTCACTCTCGGCTGGTCTTAACAAGGGTAAAGGAGATAGCATTATGATCTCAGTCGCCAGTTGGTATTGCGGCAAGTATAGTCGGAGTGTTAATTATGTATGAATATAGTCACATGACTTTTCAAAGCATCCCAAAACATGTTTGTTTTCGTTTGGCGCCATCTTGGCTAGGCCTCTTGTACACTTTGGAGGACTCTGCTTTATCGAGAAAACTTCAATGAATAACTGAGTTTCTAATTCTGTCAAACTGCGTGACAGAATTAGAAATTCCATGTTGCGCTAAAAAACCAAAGTAGCCGACGAAGCCCTGGCAGCTGCTAAGCTTAAATGGGACTGGGCCGGACACATCAGAAAACTACCCAGTGGACACCAAATAGGTTTAGAGCGGCATCACAGCTGACCTCGAAGGAGATGGCGGCATGACCTTGACATTTTTCGGAAAGATTGGTCTAATAGACAAATCGAAACGCGTATGGAAGAGAGGGAGGCCTTTGCCCAGCAGTGGGACACAATAGGCTAACAAATAAATAAATAATATAAATAATGAATAATTCTGGGTGATGATATAGGTACATACTTTAGAAAACATACGTAATAACAATACGTAATACATAGGTACTTACATATATAATAACCATAACTCGGGCACAAATATTAGCCCCGTTATTCAAATATTGGTATAACCCGGGACCTCCTGCTTCGTAGGCACAGGGTCCAACCGGGCTAGGAGGTCGTTAATCACGTCTGTAATTAATGCTCCTGATAAATAACTATAATTCCTGAAATATTTCTTTATTATATAAAATCAAGCTTGACGACCCCTTGTTTGTCTGAGAAGTGACAAGGTATTTCTCAGAATTTGATTGTAAGAAATATAATATGATATATTATTAGTATTACCCAGTATTGTCGAGTAAACAATGATTACCAACACTATTCGCAATTAGGTATATATTATTTGTATTTACTTCAGTAACTTCGGCCACGTATGCCATTACTTATCGGTTTAATTCCCCTGAGTTGTAAACATGGCATTTTATGTGTCAACACGACATTACAGTACATTCGTTTTATGTGTAAGCGCTTCATATAAGTAACCTCCTAATGACTTGCACACACGGGTAAATTTAAACGAGGCAAATCGCCGTTATATTCATGTATACAACATTGCACTCTACTCCGTTGTAATACGGCGAAAAATGCGTACATATTTTTGATTCCATCGGTTTCCTTCGGTAATTCCTACAGCAATTCGTCTGAGGAAAGTTACGATTTGAATTTGTAATGCGGTTTCCAAGGCGAGGTGAGTGAAGTGGCAGAAAATTTAAGGCAAGAATGGGATAGAAAGTCAAAATGGAGAGAATGAGAGAGAGAGGGATGTACACTTGTTGTTCCAAATCTGTCTTTTCAAACCTAAGTATGTATACTTTTTCGATTGGAAATAAGGAAGGGCTAGAAAATATTATTCGTTATGATGAAAGCTCGTCAAAAATTGTTTGGGAAAGTATGTCCTTAATCTATGCCACAGCGCAGCGGCGGCGTAAGCGGGGCTCCCCAAGGATTATTCGGACCATGTGCGCAAACTGCAAATATAATAATTATTGGTGACATTGACCGCTGGGTTTGATATTGTCGCGTTGCGTTGTGGTGTGTGTTAGAACAAATACTATGTTGGTCTGCCGGGTTTAATCTTGGTACTCTCGTAATGTAACGTGAACGTACTTCAATCTAGCCCCACACGGACTGTATAGTCCAAGTCAAAAATAAATAGGGTTTAATTCAAGTTGGAGAAAATACGTGTACGTGTGATGAAAGACAACGCTCGTACCGTACTACAATGGTCTTTGTTGTCGGCTACGGTTGGCTAGCCAAGCGCAGTTCGTTTGCTCTTACGAGTAAAGTATGTCGTCTGAACGTGCGAGTTTTTCTTAGGGACCTAGGGAGTTTTGCTAAAATTATGTACCTTAATACAATTAAAGTACATACAATTGCCATATCAGATTGATCGAATTTACTATAAGAACAAACAGATTATGTCAAGGCTTAAGAGTGCATGTTCAGATATTTTTAAGTGCCATATTGAAGCGGCCAACCGCTAAGGTGCTCGTATACTCGTATGTTATTTAACATACCGGGTTTGTCAAGGCTTTATTGAGTGTTCAGATATTTTTGAGCACCGTGATATTTACTAAACTCGTCCAAAACTCACGTCGCTATTAGGTATATTAATTTAACCAAATGAAGCAAATAAACTGAAATTGCACCGTAAAACTCACCGTAAGCATGTTTCGTTAAAATTTTACAGTAGGTACAATTTTACAACCAAGCCACTAAACTAAACGTACTAAATATACTAAACTAAATTAATATCAGCCGGTGCCAGCAAACGAGGGGACACCAAAATAGTTGTCCATAAGGAGACGACTTTAAATAAATTAATGTAACTGAAATTTCATGCGTATTTCTGTTCCCCTGGTGCCGTGAGGCTAAAAGTGGATGTGTTGTTACTGTTAGGAATAAGGATTAGCATTTTTAAACTATTTAAGACTACAAATAGAAGGAAATCTTGCAAGGCGCGTTGGGGAAAATCGGATAATATGGAACTTGATGGGATTTTGGTTATAAATTCTCTAAGTACCTAAGTTAATTACTAAGACTTACTAGAGATTATTCTTAAGTACGCAGAACCTATATAATAAGCGTAGTGATAGCTGGTAACAATGGTTTAATTTCATGGCAGTGTGGTCGACTTAAAGTAAAGGAAAGTAACAATTTTGAAGGAGACGGTTAATTAAAGTTCATATGAAGGTTATTAATCTTAATTAATAATTTTAGCTGAATTTTACTTTACACATTGCTTTAACTCTACAACACTGCCATAAAATTAAACCAACCGATAACATGGTTCTGCGAATACAGACATTTAAACTGTTTTAGCTTTGGAATGGTTGTATTGATCTGAAATTAGAGTAAGCGTAATTGAAATACTGAAGACAATTCAAAATTTCAAAGCAGATGTTTGGATTTATACCTTTACGGAATCGACCTGAAGCACCTTAGTCACGCTAAAACTCTTATAGGCCTTAAAGCTTATATATTTAACGTGTTAATAAGTCAAATTCGCGTATCATTACATTGAATAGATGTTCATAATTATGGTCCGGAGTGGCTGAATGCCTCATTTTACTTCGTATTCACTGTGCAATGCCGTATTTAAATGCATGTTTTAAATCCCGCTGGCCTAATTAGCAGAAAATCCGCATGTTTATTAACAGCAGCACTCTTTGACCCTTTATGGACCTTATGTCTTGGAAATAGGGTTCACAATTTGTCAGTTAACAGTATGGACGATGGTACGAAACACTCGCTGTAATGAAGATGTCGAGGCTCAGTTGATTAAAAAAAATGTTTGAAGCTTTGCACCTTATGTCGTTGTCATAAGGAGTTGTTTACATGTTTCTGGGATCCATAGCAAACTAGTTAAGAAGGCCAGCGCTGAATGAATCTTTTCCTCAATCTATTTACGGTTGAACCGCGAATTAGTTTACTCAATTGTGCGTAAGATGTCGCTGTTCCGTGCCGAGCTATCTCTACATCGCGTAAGCATTTGTTTTCCGGAGATTGTACGTAAGGATTTGTTTTTTTTTCATGAGCTTTGTCTGGAGAATTTAGAACAAAACCCGTAATTTCTTACTTCTGTTAGACTGAGACACGATTTGTATTTATAACTAGGTAAGTACCTACTGCCGTGATTATCTGCATTTTTAACCGACTTCAATTTCATAGAAGGAGGAGGTTCTGCATTCGGTTGTGGCTATTCTTTTTTTTTTTTTTTTTCTATGTACGTTCACCGATTACTCCGACATCCGTAGTCCGATTTGAGTAATTCTTTTTTTGTTTGAAAGGAGCTACCTCCGAGTTGGTCCCATTTTAATTTGGTTCTGTTCTGATGATGGGATCCATAAGGAATTGAGGGAACTCCTCAATTTTTAAAGGCACATGCATGGTGTTTCGGGCGTTTTCTTAAGCAACTCGAGCATTTTCTCCCGAAAACCACCAATTTGATGAAGTAGACCTGATGATGATGATTATTTTGATGATAATGATGATGATTTCTTTAAATGTAAGCATGTTCAGCGATTACTCCGGCACCTGTGATCCGATTTGAGTAATTATTTTTTTGTTTGGAAGAAGTTACCTCCAAGGTGTTTCCGTATTATTTTTGGTTCTGGTCTGATGATGGAATCCATGAGGAATTGAGGGAACTCCTCAATTTTTAAAGGCACGTGTTAAGTGATTTCGGGGTTTTCTAAAGTAACTCGAGCATTTGCTTCCGAAAACCACCAATTTGATGTACTGCAACTGTAGCCTTACCACGAGTTTGACATTGACATATTCGCTAACGTCTTATGCATCTAACTGTAACTTTTTATGCATCTCGCTCACACTAAGGTTAGTACGAGCGAGATGCATAGGAAGTAAGTTACACACATGCTAGCGAATATATGAATGTCAAACTCGTGGTAAGCTGGTAAGGCTACTGATCGGGAGTTAGGGTTAGGAGTTAAGGGGTCAGGGATTAAGGGGTCGGGGAATGGCGGTTGAAGGGTTGCTGGTTCAGGATCGAGGGGTTCCTGGATCGGGGGTTGATGTGCTGTGAGGTTGAGTGATCGGGGGGCTGAGGGATTGGGTCAGTGGCGGGGCGGGCGGATGGATTTAGTTGACAGGAATTATAATTTCCCAGACGGACTCGAGAAAATTCCTGGTTCTGGGTCGAGGGGTTCCTGGATCAGGGGTTGATGCGCTGTGAGGTTGAGTGATCGGGGCGTTGAGGGATTGGGTCAGTGGAGGGCAGAGGACGGATTTAGTGTAGTAGTGACAGGAATTATAATTTCCCAGACGGACTCGAGAAAATTCCTGATTACATATTTATTAAAGTAATAGGTACACGAATTTAGTGTTAAACATGATCTTGTTTTTCATTCATGCGTCGCGCTCTTAACAATGCGTTAAAACTAAAAATGGAAAAATAAAAACTTTTTACAAAAAAAAGCAAACCGACTTCAAAAAGGATGAAATAAAATATTATCCTTTTTGAAGTCTATGCGTTACCAACTGATATGTTTGAAGTCGGTGCCAAGCCAAGTAGTAACAATACCAGTCAAAAATAATCAGCTTTATTGCTATAAATCCCATTAGAACTGTACTAATAACTATTACAAATGTGTAAGTAATTCTGTCTGCCTCTTTGTCGCCTTTTCATGGCTAAACAACTGAACCGCTTTTGGTGAAATTTGGCAAGAAGGTAAATTTCTTGAATTGTTTTATATTTTGAAATGTAGTCCTCTGGATAAGGGACGGGAAATTACTCAGTCCCAATCTCACACTTGCGTGCTATAGACTGTTCGAGCATTAGTAAGAAATGCTCTTTAAAATATACGACGGAAAAAAAATGCATTGTGCCGACAAACATGGTACAGACTACGCCAAGAAGGTTTGATCGTGTGTTCTGAGGTGTATTCTTAGATACAATCGACGTCAAAGATATGTTTACACTTTTGCACCTTACTCCTTTGTAATAAGGCGAAAAGTGTAAACATATTTTTAACGTCGACTGTACCTACAGAAAGTACGTTCATTGTCGTCGTGTAAGGCAATCCAACGTAGGTATGTACATCCTTATCGAATCGCACCGAAATCATGGTATCAGTTCTGACTTTAAACATATCAGTTGGTAACGCATAGACATCAAAAAGGATAATATTTTATTTCATCCTTTTTGAAGTCGGTTTGCTTTTTTTTGTAAAAAGTTTTTATAGCAATATATAGTGAATAAAAAATCATGATTGTTTTTCAAAATCGTATCGAAGGATCTTAAATAAGAGCTCCGCGAACAGTTTGTGCAGAGCTCTAAAAATAAAATAAGTAGTATTGAATGAATGGAATGTTGACTTGACATGTCTACATTGTCTACTATACGTATGTATGTATGTATGTATGTTTAAATCCAGCTAACCTCATTAGCAGTAAATCCGCGTGTGTACAAAACACTCGCAGTAATGAAGATGTGAGCCAGCCGAGTCGGCGGACGCTAAATGGATATTTCCTCAAATCTGTTACAACGCGGTTTTGCACCATCGTTGATAGATTTAACAAACCGATCTTAAGCCTTACTGCGACGAGTTAAAGACTATCATTGGTCAGTTGAATGTGTTGCTGTTTGTACACTGTCGTAAGGACTTATCTACGATTCAGTGGTTTTGTGTGAACGTGATTATGTTTTGTATGTAAGGATTTAAATACACTATGTCCGGGTCTGTGGATTAAACTAGATCCCGTCAAAGAAAAAAGTTATATTTGCGAATAGTTTTTTGGGTGATTTTGGGCATAAAAATGAAGGGCTGCTATTTAACTGATCACCAGATTTAGTAAAATTTAATACCAAAAAAATCAATTTTACCACCCTAAAATCATGAATGATCACCAAAATTATAACACCATTTTAATGTGAAATGATTACCAATTTTATTACATTTTACTATCCTTTTAAAGGAAATGACACCAAACTAATAATTATTAACCCAAAAATAGTCAATGATTACCAAATTTCAAACCCCATTTTAATGTGAAATGATAACCAAATTTTTACATCTTGCTATCCTATTAAAGAAAATGACACCAAAATAATCATTGTAAACCCAAAAATAGTAAATAACCACCAAATTTTTAAATCTTGCCATCCTATTAAAGCAAATGGCTCCAAAATAATAATTGTAAACGCAAAAATAGTAAATGTTCACAAAAATTGTAACCACATTTTAATTAAAAATGTGCAAACATTTAATATATCGTTATCCTATTAAATTAATTAATCCACTTCGTCACCTTTTTCTAGTAGCATTTCTTTTCTGCAAGGGTCGCAGTTCAAACCTAACCCAACCCACTTTTCTAGTAGCATTTCGTTTCTGTATGGGTCGCAGTTCAAACCTAACCTAACCCACTTTTCTACATAGTAGCATTTCTTTTCTGTAAGGGTCGCAGTTCAAACCTAACCTAACCCACTTTTCTAGTAGCGTTTCGTATCTGTATGGGTAGCAGTTGAAACTTAACCTAACCTACTTTTCTAGTACCATTTCGTTTCTGTAAGGGTCGCAGTGCTAACCTAACCTAACCCACTTAACTGATAGCAGTTTAACTTACTTTTCTAGTAGCATAACGAAATGCTACTAGAAAAGTAGATTAGGTTAGGTAGGTATGCGGTGCGGGCTACGGGGGGTTGAGCGGGAGGGGCTAGTAATTTTGGCATCAGTTTACTTTATTTGGTAATATGTATAAATTTTTTGGTAATCATAGTGGTTTATTTAGGTGAAAATATCGCATTAATTTGGTCTTCAAGATTTGGTGATCATTAATGATTTTTGGTGATCATTCAATATATTTGGTATTTGAATACAATTTGAAGTGCAGTCGTAATTAAAGTGGTGGTACTTTTGTATTTTAGGCCTTATTTTTTTGGTGTTCCGTAATTTTTTTTGGTAAGCATGATTTTTTTATTTAGGGTAAGTACCAAAGTATTTTTTGGTGGTCATTATATTTGTAGCCAAAATGAAGTATGTAGGTACATATTATTTGTAACATATACAGTAAAGCATCACCTTAGCTTTAAGCAGTGGGGAGACACTCATCCTTTCGGGCAAACTCGGCTCCGTTCGGCTCAGCATTGCTCCGAGCAATTATTAGGGTTGGCACCACTTGACGTCCTTTTGCGTGCACGACCACAGATAAGATAATGGCTTGAATTTTGACAATCCTAAATAGTCGAAAGGGATAGTGCCATACATTAGAAAGGGATAGCATGATTCGTCCCTGAATCGCTGTCAAACTTCGGTTTTGTAGGAAGTGTCCTTTCTGTACGGTAGTACTATTATTTATTCTGTGTTATAAGTCATCGGAATCATCGGATCGCATTTAAGTCAATAGTTTCGGAGCAAAGGTTGTGACAGACGGAAGAGGGCGACCGTTGCGAGGAGAATTGGTGCCTTTTTAAGGCTGCCAGAAATAAATGCAACCAGATGGTAAGAGCAGCTAAACGTAAATTCATTCACCACAACATCGCCATGTCTTCACCAGCTGAGACGTGGAAATTTCTCAAATCGATTGGCGTAGTTAAATCTGCTAACAAGTTAACTTCTTCTCTTTTTTCGGCAAACGATCTAAATTCCCACTTTGCAAAACCTTCTTCCTTAGACCCTGTTACGAAAGTTCTTAGTATTGCTGAAATCAGTGCCCTGCCTTGTTTTACTACAAACGCTTTCTCTCTTACCCCAGCCACAGATGAGGAGATTAGAAAAACAATAATGTCTGTGAAATCGAATGCTGTTGGCCATGACGAGTTAAGTAGAACTATGATTACTTCCATTTTAGAATGTATTCTCCCTGTTATTACGCATGTTATTAATTTCTCTATGTCTTCTGGGGTTTTTCCTTCGTTATGGCGCCACGCCTATGTCATTCCTCTGCCTAAAGTTTCCAACCCTAGTGCACTTAAAGATTTTAGACCCATTTCTATTCTCCCCTTTCTTTCAAAAATTTTAGAAGCTATTGTCCATAAACAACTGTCCACTTACATTTATTCCAATCAATTACTTTCTTCATTTCAGTCTGGTTTTCGTCGTGGCCACAGTACTTCCACCGCTTTGCTCAAAGTGGTCGATGACGTGAGGCTCGGCATGGACTCCTCATTGTTGACAGTGTTGGTCCTTATCGATTTCTCTAATGCTTTTAACGCTGTTAACCATGATCTGTTACTGGCCACTCTTAGGCATCTGAATATATCTTCATCTGCGGCTGGTTGGTTCTCTTCGTATCTTCAGGACCGTCGTCAGGCGGTTCGTTCTGATCGTACGTTTTCTGACTGGTGCACTCTCACTTCTGGAGTTCCACAAGGCGGAATTCTCTCACCTCTTCTTTTCTCGATTTTTATTAACCTTATTACTTCTAAAATTAAATGCTCTTACCATCTGTATGCTGATGACTTGCAGCTTTATACCCAAGCGAGTGCTAAGGATCTGGACCAGGCAATCGCTGAAATAAACTTAGACCTTAACCATATCTCCACTTGGTCACATTGCTTTGGTATCACAGTCAACCCAGCTAAATGCCAGGCCATATTACTTGGCAGCACCCGCTTACTCTCTTTGGTAAACACTGTGGAATTGGAGCCAGTTCTCTTTGAAACTGAAGTTATTCCGCTTTCATCGCAAGTGAAGAACCTGGGGCTAACAATTGACAGTGGGCTCACATGGGAACCACAGGTGTCCGACGTTAGTCGTAGAGTAATTAATACGTTAAGAGCACTCTATCGCCATAAACATTTTCTGCCGGTCAGCACAAAAACTCTCCTTGTCCAAGCTCTTGTTCTGCCTGTCCTTGATTATGCTGATGTTTGTTACACTAATCTCACTCAAGATTCTTTAAATAAATTTGACCGGCTACTTAATAGCTGCATTCGGTTCGTGTTTGGACTTCGTAAGTATGACCATATCTCTGCTTTTCGTAGAAAACTTAATTGGCTCCCTATACGAGATCGTAGGTCCCTTCATATTCTGTGTACTCTCTACTCAATCTTGTTTGATCCGTCCGCCCCAGAGTATCTCCGCTCGAAATTTAAATTTGTTACCCCACGTCCAGGCACAGATCTCCGCTCTTCCCGTAGCCTTAAGCTCATTGTCCCCCAACATCGAACGGGTTTCATGTCCAATTCTTTCACTGTCCAGGCTATCAGGCTTTGGAACGGTCTCCCACTCTCTATCAGACAAGCGCAGACCAAATTCACATTCAAGCGCATGCTGCGCAAACATTTCCTTGACAAACTTTCTTCTTCGTCAACTTAATTATTCACACAAGGTATATAATTATGTATATTATGTATGTAAGTCTATTTGTATTAAGTATATGTGTAAGTTTATCAACATAGTTTATATTCATATAGAGTCTTGTTTACAAATTCATTTACTTTAAAGACACTGCACCTACTTAATCTTTCTGGTTTGACCCATTGGTTGACTGGTAGAGAATGCCTTAAGGCATTAAGTCCGCCATTTGTACCTTCATGTATTGTGCAATAAAGATTAAAATAAATAAATAAATAAATAAGGGTAGATAGACATATAAGTGGCAATAATGATCCTAAAAGTGTTATCTTTTTCTCCTTTTAAGGTACGGGACCCTAAAAATAACCTAAACTTGTCAAACAAAATGAATACCTAAATATAAAAAAAAAAAAAATTCTCTATTTTTGAACAAACGCCCTTTTAGCTCGACTAAGCAGTAAGTACTGTGTTCTCAAAATAAACACCAGTATGAACACGTGCAATACGGTCATTATGATGCAGTTCGCTAAAATAACTGAGCTCGAATCTGTAGTTAACCGGTAATATGGATGTTTCTACAGATGTTCAAATTGTGTTCTTTGTTTTTCTATATTAGTGTTAACATGCGTAATCACAATGATGGCAGAATAAAAGATTATGTATGATGCACAGTATTCATATTCACACCAACTGACTGGAGCTACTTATTCTAATTTTAAAGCTTTTATGATTTAGAATACTTATTTAGATATTTATAAAAAGTCGATCGATCTGGCATGTCTCATCGTGTTAAGTTCTAAATGCGACTGCATTGCCACGCTCAATTTTATTGCTGCCTGCTAAAGGTACCGCGATTGTTTGTAAGCTATAAACGCAAATGCATAAATATGTATTCCGCAGTAATGCGGTTGAAATTAGAATTTAATCTTTGGTATCATACTTCTTCTTATTCTTTATCTTACTCGCGAGAATATTAAATATGACTTTAATTTACCTTTTAGTTTTGTAAGATAATTAAAAATAATTTCTCGTACACATTTGAATACTTAGACAATTGATGTGAACCATGCGAATGTGAAGCATTGTGTGGGACAGGACTGCAACTTTCGTCCAACTATGAGGACTATTCCCTTGACAACACCCGCCTAGATAGATTTCTATATTACTGTCTCTGCCTACAACTTTCTGTATGTTCATATTGTCACATTGCCATCTTGAGTGCTATCTATCTATCTGTGCCACAGTTCCCATATTTAGTGCAGAAAGAACTCTCACTTTGCGAAGTAGTTCAATGTTATTGTTATACACATAACAACCTTGAAGCCGGTATGTAACATGTTTTTTTATAATCATGTACGTAATTATGATATACATTGACGTCAAAGTTCATCAAACATCGTAACAGACGCAGAGTTATGACATTGCCAGTCATTACAAATGGCATGCAGAGTTAGTTAGATTGGTCCGGCTGTAAACTTGTAAAAAAGTTATTTAATCACTTAATTGGATAGTCTAGACTCTAGACTGCAGAACCAGATGCACTTACTATTATCAAAACATTCCCCGCTACCTCACGGAAACCATCTGGCGAGTTATTCGCGATTTGGTCGCGTGCGGGTTGTTTGTAAACGACGTGCCTTCACCACCAGGCATGATAGACGTAAAAGCCATTGGAGACTCATTCAAATTTATACTTTATTCTCGCTCAGTAAGGTCCAAATTCAAAGTGATATTCAATTGCTGTTACGCGTGTTAACGACCTGCCTTCTTACCAGGGCATGATTGACGTAACAGTCATTGGAAACCCATTCAAATGTATACTTTATTTCAGCGCTATAAGCTCCAAATTCAAACTGATTATCAATAGGTGTTAGGTTAGGTTAGCGTTGTGGACAACGTCGGTGATGACGTCATATGGTGTTCTTAGCTAGGTATAACCGTCAGTCGTGCCTGGCGGGCAAAACTGTCAATGCTTAGCTTGATTTGCCTGCCAGTAGTGCCAGTTGCGTTGCCTGCCGGATTCTCGCCATATATAATTTTGCCCTCCCGGCACAACTGTCAGGCTAATCTGATGATTATATTATGCGTGTATAACTAGATACCGTAATACGTTAAATATCACAAAATTATGCTAATTAGAGGTCGTCTAGACTAAGCTAACGCTCTACAAACTTTACAATGACAAAAAGTGGAAAGTTCATGATACATTTTTACGTCAAAGTCGGTGTGGTAGCTTATGGCTTCTCTACACGATGGGCCAACGCTGGCCACTCCAAGGGACGCATTTATGCGTTAGAGGGAGCAAGTGATATTGCTATCTCATTCTACCGCATGGCTGCGTTCCTTGGAGTGGCCGGCGTTAGCCCATCGTGTAGAGGAGCCTTTAGATGGACTCTAGAACGAATAACATTACAAGTTAACTACCTACTCAGATATGCTTGTATAGGGAATGGAACCTGCGGGCTCAGCACGGTTCCATTTTTATCGACTATCACTATGCGCGTCCCTTTCGCACTTACATACTTGTTAGAACGTGACAGGCATGGTGACAAGGGATAAAAACGCGACCGTGCTAAGCCGCCTGCAGTGGTAATCTGAGGCTACCTTTCCATTGAGGCGCAGATGAGTGATGTGCGCGAATCAACCAATAGCATTCGTTGTTATCCAGCGAAGCGGAGAAGAGAACCAATGTTATTGGTTGATTCCAGTACGTTTTCTCTCATTACCGCCTCGGTGAAAAGGCAGCCTAATAAGTTTTGCAGGTAAAATTATATCCCATTGTAGTCGAGAGGCCGAAATCGGTCTGGAGAGTATTTATACAGGGTGGCTAAAAAATAACTGCATTCCCGTTGCCAGGGAGGTTTTGGGATTATACTGAGCAACTTTTACTATGGGACGGGACCAACCCCAAAATCGTGAAAAAAAAATGGGTGTTTCATACATTTTGGCTGGTCCATTTTCTATGGGTGGGTCAATTTTTTTTTGCGTTTTCGGAGCTGGACGCTTAGTAAAAGTTGCTCAGTATAATCCCAAAACCTCTCTGGCAACGGGAATGCAGTTATTTTTTAGCCACCATGTATATATTATATGCTAACTACTCAATAAAGTAATAAATCCCATAAACTATGAAACTTTGAAGTTGCATTGCAACCTTAAAACTTGAATCCCGGTGATATTGCACATCGTATGTGCATAGAGAAAGCTACACACTAAGTGCAACATGGCAAGTAATATTCCAGGCTTAAGTTTCGGGCCCGAGGTCCCGACTTCTCACTAACTCATAGAGTTAAGCACTTTATTGTACATAAAATACCTGTAAATGAGGAGACAAAAACTTAATTATCCCTATTAGGAATCTCATCAAGCTCCAATTCGGTTAAACCACGAAAAAGTAATGTAAGGCTATGTGTTTTCGATTTTTTATTATTGGTGCAAATTGATATAAATCGCAATACACCGGGGGATAAAAACCGGCCAAGTGCGAGTCAGACTCGCGCACAAAGGGTTCCGTATCATTACGCAATAAACGGCAAAAAAAAAACACTTTTGTGGAGCCCCACTTAAATATTTATTATATTCTGTTTTTAGTATTTGTTGTTATAGCGGCAACAGAAATACATCATCTGTAAAAAAATCAACAGCCTTAGCTATTACGGTTCATGAGATACAGCCTGGTGACAGACAGACGGACAGCGGAGTCTTAGTAATAGGGTCCCGTTTTTAACCTTTGGATACGGAACCCTAAAACCTAACACTTATCTAGACATAAATTAACACTTAAATTAGCATCAATGGTGAGTCTTGATGTTGGTTAGTAAGAATGGCACAATTATTCGTAATTGCTAGGTTTACAATGATTCATATTGTTCGAATATTGTGACCCTTACTCGGTAACTCGGTTTTTGGCATGCCATAGAGTATTAGCAATTAATGGATTAAAATATTAACAATACGAAATGTGTTCTTACTCATCTATTGAGGTCATAAAGTGGATAGAACAAAACATAATGGGAGTGAGTCAAGCTCATAAGCCATAATTTCGTACCTACCATAGATAACGAATAATGAATAGAATCAGGCCTTACTTTGCGGAAATCCATATCAATTAAAACCAAAATACTACTTTGCTAATCCGCGAAAATATAACGTGCTATAGTCAATCCAAGTAGTAAAAAAATACGCAAGTAAGTATAATGGGTTAGCACTGATTGACTAGCACGTTAAATTTTCGCGGATTAGCAAAGTAGGTAGTATTTTGGTTTTAATAGATAACGAAACAACCACAGGTTGAGGGCCTCAGGTCGGTCATTCAAGTACCTACTCGTTGAATCTTCGATGTATAGTCATTTGATTTGATTACTTATGTCTTTACTCATTTCATGGCCAAAGGTAGATTTCGTAAAGCAAGAACGCTAAGCACGAAAAATTTGGTACATTGACCTACCTTTTTTATCTCTATCGCACACGCATAATTCTTCGTGTTTTTACTGTCCTTACTTTAGCCATAGAGAAATATAGTAAGAATAAAGTGTATGGAGTACATCAGTTTTGGTACCATAAAGACTATTCTTTTCGTAGTCGATATCTAATATCGAGTAGCGGAATTATCAGTAGGAACCGCTACTTGATAGTACTAGATGTCTCGTGAATCGCGACTCACGAAAATTGTATTGAACAACAATTTACAACTAATATTAAAGCAGAAGGAGTTGAAAATAGAGTTCCGGTTAATCCGGTTATAATATAAGCTGAAAATTGTCGTCGGAACATCTATTGTCAAGTATAGCAGTACTGATAATTCCGCTACTCGATGCTAGGTGTCGACTATGAAAATAATAGTCTTTTTGGTACCAAAACTGAGGTATGGAGTGAGCACTCTATGTATTTTTTTTCTCTATGCTTTAGCTGATTGACAAGCTGACGAAAATGTATGTCAAATCACTAATACGCAAAGTTAGTCGTATAATAACATTTGTGTTTAGGATTGTAATTATTTGCACACAAAAGCCGCTTGAACTAAAAATAGTTGTAGGTAGACGCCCGATATTGAAAAAGCAATTGTTCGAGCTTCACAAACAATGAGGTTCGGAATGAAATCCCGTTTTCTTTCGAATTCGCTCGCCAGTCGATCGGAGGGGGCTACAAGTGTTACTATTGGTTGAAAGAGTGCAGCTGAGGTTAGTTCTCGATCGCCAGTGTAACGTGATCTCTAGAACTTTAACAACTATGCGTGGGATAATGTTTTTATGCTGGTTAATCTGAGACTTTGGCTTGTATGTGTTTAGTGAGCGTTAGGAATGACGCCATTGTCGTTGCCGAAAAAAAAGTTTGCCAAAAGTAGGAGAACTGTTCATTCGTTGAAATTTCGATTCGCACGGTAGGTTCTCTGGTTCGCCTCAGTCGATATACGATTGGAATATAGTATCAGTTGTCCACAGGCTTTTGTAGGGGCAGTCGTCTTTGGCTTAAACGTTCCCCCCTCGTTACAGGGAGGGGGTCTGCTTTTGTGAGCTCCGTGGCTTTATCTCCCGAGCACAAACACGAGCCTCAACTAGCCGCGATTGCATTAACAGAGACATGGTGATGGAGACTGCCAATCTCCTTTCAATGGGGTTTTGTAGATGGCGCCGCACAATCAACGATGAGATTAAAGCGCGCTTGATTTAACGCATGCGTCAACGGAATGTAGGAAAAATGACAATGCGCTTACCGCTGCGTTTACCGCGTAAAGTTTACTTTTATTTAAATACCTTAAGGTACAGACTATAGTACAAGAACCACTTTGATACCTGTACCTATGTATTAACTCGTTAAGTTGATATGTTTTATTGTGTCTCCTTTTGTAATCCAATCTTTATTAATTACCTGTCTCCGACATTCCTAAAGGAAACGACAACACAATGAATAATCACTAAAACGCGAAGCTCGGGTAACGATTAAAATTTTCAATTCAATTCATTGTTGAGCGAGTTTCGGTATTTATTATTGAATTTGCTTGTAATATTTGCCGTTCCATAATTGCTTGGGATTGGTTGCTTAAGGAATATTAATGCTTTTAGCGAGCTTTAATCTTAAAATTACGAGAAGAGGGTGACAATCGATCGGCTAAAGACAACCGGGACAAGGGCGCCCATAGATGCAATTGGGTCTAGGCCTAATGGTAAATAATTAATGATTTAATTAAATTATAATTATTGGATGTGGGCATTTACACTTTAAAGAGTTTAAAGTGTACCATTTAGGTACTTTTTCAAAAAACCATCTTCAATTTTTGGGTTATGTCTACTCAGCAATCACGCGGACTATCGATTTAAAAAGGAAAAAAGTGTCCCAAAACAAAACACAGTTTTGTGACGATTTTCACATAGATTTCTTGATCACAAAACTGACACAAAAAAAAATTATGTGCACGATAAATAATATTTAATATTGTCTTCGGTTACCGTGATAGTTACTTATGAAATAAAACTATTGAAACGGATTATATCGCGTATATTGAATACGTACTACATCTCGACGTTTCGAACCCTTTACAGCGTTCGTGGTCAACGGGTGACCGAGGAAAAACTACACAGTGAAAAAACTACCCACTTACAAAATAATGAACCACCATAAACATTAAATTTAAAGGCCAGTTATACATGCAAAATTGGTTCATAAGGCTAGTTCTACATTACTAATACTATTTTCAAGTAAAGATAAAGATACGCGATAAAGCTATGCCGGCTCTAATCCTACACCTCTGACCCTCGGGATGTAGTATGAATTCAATATACGCGATATAATCCGTTTCAATAGTTTTATTTCCAAAGAATATTTACTTACTTACTTTACTTACTCACTTCTACGTATTGCTGCATCCCTGTCGTCAGTCACTGAATTCCGGAAGTTGTGTAAAGCGTTTTTTAACACAAGCCTACTGTGTGACTTAAGTCATAAGAATGTCTCACCAATATTAATGTCTTCCAACTCAATAGAATTTCATAAATTTCATAATCATCCAAACAGGATGTAAACTTTTGGCACCGGGATCAAAAAATATCTTTCCAAGTTCTGAAATTTATGTCAGTAGCAAAAGTGGGGCAAGGTGGTAATAAATATACCTGAGGCGCTGGAGCAGTCGCAAATGATACTTCCCGAGTTACATAGGCATCCTTAAGAGCGTTGCCACACTGTCCAATTCGATATCGGATGCCGGATACGGCCACAAAAATGTAAAATCCTAAAAATGCGTTTTTGCATTTATTTATTCATTGATGAAATCATAATGTTCAAAAGATAACTTTAAACCAAGATAGGATTTGATGGCATAACAGCTTTGCTTTTCTCCAATGATCATCTGACATATATCCGACATATACCGGATCGGACAATGTGAACTGAAAACGCTCAGAAGTATCCATCCATGGCCCTTGTAGCCCTGAGGCCTTTTAAAAGCCGCCCATTTCATTGTGATTCCGAAGATTTTTTCTGACAAATGAAATTTTTGTGATCTGGTTTGTGGTTTGTGGTCGTCTAAAAGATACCTTCAGGAATCATAAATCAACACATTGTTTATTTAACTTGGTCATCGAAATAATACGAGTATTTTTGTCGGCTGAATACTCTTTGCTGGGCTGAAGTAAAGTCATTATCCTGATCTCTAAATGTATTCCCCAGATAAAGTTTTTAAGTCACGCGGCCAAATTGCGAGTTGCAGACCCTCAAAAACGACTGACGGCTGCATACGCCGTAACTTTATCCGTACCAACTTCCGAACCTTCAAATTTGGCAGTCTCGCTTTAAATTGGCAGGACTTTGCATTTTATTGATTAAGTATTGTTTGGAACTCCTCCATTTTGGCACGGCACCAACGCAACGTAAGTGGATTTAAGATATTATGTGGCCTGCATTATCTTAACGTACAAATAGAATAAAGCGCCGAGTGTGAGGTGAAAAGCCGAGTTAATGCAGCGCTCCCGAGCAAATGGAAAGCGTTTACATTTGGGAAATCATTATCGACTGGATGATCGAAAACATTCATTTATTATTGAGTGACATGAAAGAATAAAGCCCAAGATTGTGTATTCGGAAGGGTCTGCTCTCAAATTTATCTCGGGTCTGGTGACCCGGCAAATTGTCGTCTTAACTTGAGGGAACCATTTATTTGCGTTTAGTCCCGATACTAGGCTTGTCTTATATTATGCAAACGAGTTTTCATTCGGGATTTGCGCTGAAATGGAGAGCTTCGGGGGAAAATACTGCGTATAAAGATTTAAATGATGGTGGCCGTGTGTATTTAGGCTTACAGATTAAACTTTACGATTAAAACGAAAAAACCAGATAAATCTGATTCCCATTTATCTGATATCCTCATCTGGATCTGGGCCCCTGGTACATCGTTACTTTTGTGGTAAATGCGAGTTCATAGGCAAAATAAGAAATGCTAAAAGATGATACTTTACAATACGGAATACTTTATAATTCGGCCGTGACAGAAAATTGCCACTTGTCATCAACCTCTTGTCTGTGTACATATTTACATTACGATAAGGATTCGTATCCGAGTTTTTTGTCATCGTTCTGCATTTTTTTCGAGATCGTTTTTTCTGCTCTATACAGCACAAGCACAACCGAGTTTTGTACAAAATGTTTGACCATCACCACATGTAAAAGGTTAAAGTACCAGTATTATATAACAATACGTAGATACTTTACTTTCTACCGTTTCTAGTCAAGTCCAGTTCCAACATCTTGTAAAAATACTTGAGCGTTGATTAATTTTACCCCGCCTTTAATTTACGTGGGGCACTTGAGAATGAAACTGAGTGAAAATGAAATGAGTAAGTATTAAATCAAGCAGGGTGGGTACTTAATAAAAAAAGTTACTTTATCAATATGATCGGGTTCAAATAAATTCTCGCACTTTTCTTAAAATGTCTAGATTATTTGCAAAGGGAATTCGAAATCTACACTGAAGTGTAATAAAAACGTGTACCTACCTATATTGGATTGAACCTATACTAATCCCATTAAGAGGTAAAAAATCGGCTATGGCCTATGAGTTCCAAGGTTACAGCAATCGATTTTGTTAAATATAAGGTAAACGTACTGGTGCTCGACGCGGTCCCAGTACATGTCATCTTGAAACTTAAATCATTGTCAATAGAGGTGACAGCGAGGTGTCATCTATTGGGCATTAGCACGTCGAGCACTAGTACGTTTACCTTAGTGCCTGCGCCAGCGGAGTGGAAACACGAAATGCCATCGCAACGCTATCAAAAAAGAGTCAAGAGAATCAAAACATCATTGTACACTCAAGAATCCTTTTAATAAAAATTAACAACGGCAATTTAAAGAGTCCTTGCAACGAAATAAAAACTCAATTTATAAATTTCCACAAACTCGAAGTTTGTTTGAACAAGTTCAGTAGCTTAATTACATGCTAACCGAGTTTAAGAACAATCGTAGGGACGTAACAAGGGATTTCAATCATGGAACAATGTTATCGTTTCAACAAAGTTGAGGACTCGAAGTGAAAAGATTATCCTGAAACAAAGAGCTGTTAGATATTTACACATTCCTATGATTGTCCCGTTTTCTCTCGCGGTGCCTCTGTTTCGTACTCTGATTTAAGTTAGTTAACTATACGAGCACGCGATATAAAAATGTTTCGAATGACGCTTGAGGGTTTTAAAATACACCTTGATAAAATTGATTATGAGATTATCGGCCTTTTTAGGGTTCCGTATATACCCAAAGGGTGGACGGGAATCCGCTGTCCGTCTGTCCGTCCGTCTGTCTGTCACCAGGCTGTATCTCACGAACCGTGATAGCTAGACAGTTGAAATTTTCACAGATGATGTATTTCTGTTGCCGCTGTAACAACAAATACTAAAAACAAAATATAATAAATATTGAAGTGGGGCTCCCATACAACAAACGTGATTTTTTTGCCGTTTTTTGCGTAATGGTACGGAATCCTTCGCACGCGAGTTCGACTCGCACTTAATCACAGACTACAAATGAGGAAAAATAGTCAGTTTTCCCGACAAGTCGGTACATCTCTGCCACAAATAATTGTTAACTAAGGGTTTAAAGTGAACTCTCTTCGTCCGAGCACCAAAATATCTCGAGTGGAATGGGTGCATCCACCCGGGTTAAACGCTAAAAATGCGTCAAAAATATTTGTGGATGCTAAACTGGGAATCTTCAATTGTGAAAATTAGGCATTGTTCAATATATGCCTCACTGCTACGAGCTACGACGAATATCTAAATTGGAAATATTGGAATTACATAATTTAACCAACAGCGTCAATAAGGTAAATAAGTATGGGGGCGGATTAATATCCACCCCCACACTTTGACCTTATTGACCCTACACCTACGCTGTCTGGATGAGTACAGAAATTGACTGGAAAAGCCTGTGGAACACGAAAAGAAAACATTATTTACTTCATCTGTACATTTCCTTTACCGCAATTTCCACCATATTGTGTCCCATAACTATTCTCCAAGCGAATGCTTGAGAAAATAATTGCTCCGAGCGTGTCTCCGGGCAAACCGACAACTATACAACGCAACTGACCATTCGACGACCTTATTGCTACGCTATTAAGGTCTACGATTGGTTAGTTGTGTGGTATTGTACACACAACTGGGAAGCCGAGTACTTCAGTCAACGCAACTGACCGTTCGTCAACCTTAGACCAACGACTTTAAGGTTTAAAATTAGTCAGTCGTGTCCTGTTAGTACACATGACCGGGAAGTCAAGAACATTGACCACTTGTGAATCTTATGCCCTCCACATAAGGTCTACAATTAATTAGTTACGTACACACGAGTCCCTCAGCTCTAGGCATTCCCAGTTGTCCTATTTCGAAGAGGCAATCTCCGTCGCCGTAGTGTTATTGAGTTTGCGTAGCTCTTTATCGAAAAGGTTAAAGTGTGAACATTCGCTGGGATGGTTGTAGATCTAGATATCTGTGTTAATGTATGGCAGGGCGGGCCTAAAAGGTCTGCGGATAAATGGTTCAAAAACGATCGGAAAAGTCGGCGTCTTACCTGTTGGACATTACAAAAGTTAAAGATTTTGATACATTTTTCATAGAATTTCATCTTAAAACTTGTAAGAAGGGTTTATCATGCTTATGAGCATAAAGTAAGAAAACTAGACTAAAAGTCCATTTATTTTATGATGTCTGCAGAGAAAACTCGTAACCTTAACTCATACCTTACTAAAATGTTTCTGACGCAAAAATAAAGTAACTTTCCTCCGAAATCAAAAGGCGGTTTAGTTTCGAATTGACCCGATTCTATGTACGTATACCAAATCTCGAATGGCGGACCCGTTAGCTCTGCATTGTCATAGTATAAGGTAACATAATGTTTCAAATGATATGTTTATACTTACCCATTATATTACAAATTATTCGATAAAACAAGGGTTTTGTGAAATTCCGTTCAAAAAAAGGAAATGAAACTAGAAATCAAGGTTTACATTGGTTTTTCGCAACATATATTGATAATTAACTAGGTGTTTATTTGTTACCTGCTCTACTCGTGATAGGCGTTGAAACTACCTCTAAATATGTAGATAATGTTATTAGAACTTTAAAAAATTGAATAAAAGTCATCAAAACTTTTGTCATCAAAAAATTTGGCCAAAAGGCTCTCAGATATTTTAATTTATTTTATCGCATTTTAAAATATCTACTTACTTCAAACTCGGAGTAATTAACAATGGAGCCGCCATTAACAGGCGTTCCCCTCTGTCGAAAATAGGCGGCCAATGGTCAACCACATGTCAACCATATGTATGGACTGACGTTTATCTGACATGACGTACCTATACATTTGATGTGCCCCTCCCCCGCAAAAAACGGCAGACTATTTTGTACCGAAAATATTAGACATCTCTCCGTTGGTTATATCCTCTAAGACTTCAAAGTAATAAAAAGTGACTTTGTAAATCTCGTTAAGTAAATTCGCTTTATAGTATTTCTATATAAATTTAAATTAAACTTGTCACTGCGATAAAACAACCAGATTCATTTAAAAATCGTATCTCGAGATAGTGCGTTATCCTTTTATCTGTTTAGTTTTATTATTAACTAGCGACCCGCCCCGGCTTCGCACGGGTTAACACGCAAACCTTCCTCAAGAATCACTCTATCGATAGGTGAAAACCGCATGAAAATCCGTTCAGTAGTTTTTGAGTTTATCGTGAACGCACAAACACACAAACATAGAGACGGGGGCTTTGTTTTATAAGGTAGTGATTCGGTCGATGAAACTAAAGCTTAAACATTTGTCATAAAAACATACCTGGTTATTATTTTCTAAACATAATTAGTATGGATGAAGAGGTAAAGTGGGCAATAAAAAGTTGTTGTTAGGGAGCGCTTAAGGTAGATAATAATGGCGGGCGCGGACATTGGAGTCAAAAAACTTGTACCTGCCGAGTCCTACCGAAGGCCGACAGCCTAATCTATTTTTACTGAGCCGAAATTAGGGTTACCAGACAGAAATTTTAGAAGTCCTTATAATATTTTTATTATATGACGGTAATGATTTAAGAAGTCTCAAAAATAAGCCTGATAAACTAAGTTGGTCATTTGATATATCAAGTATTACACAAACAAAAATCTTTAGGAAGTATTTTTGACAAACAAACCAACGTTCTAGAAACAGTTATAAAAAATCCTGAAGTTTGCTAATCCTAGTACATAGTAGTAGTAATTTTTTTACGTTTCTTACATTCGCCAAACATCGATTATTTGGCCAACATTCACGATGGCGCAAAACAATCTGATTCCGAAATTCTCAGCGTAGAAAAAAAAACGCGTAAGAATAGGTTAAATATGGTTACCGAAGCCTGATGAAAACCTGACATGAACATGACTGAGTTTTGGTAATTTTGTCACTACCGTGGCCGGAATATGCGATAGCACTTTTGAAACCCGTATCTGATAACCCTAGTTCCGGTTTTAATTGTTTGGGCGTCCGTCTGTATTAATGGAATTGCGACCGTAGAGACATGCATGAACATATGGTGATGAATCAATGTGTATTTATGATGCAAATTATTCGGCTTGCTCCCAGTAAATAACTGGTGCACTTTAAACTCAAATATAGTGTCAATGTGATACCGTAAATGAATTCAGCACCTCAGATTTATACGAAAATGATACCAAACACGGCCTAGCTGCTTCACTGATGTAGATATCAAGATAAAATTGAGAGAGAGAAAGTTTATTTAGACTTTCAAGAGCGGATATCTCAAAAACTATTCAAGATATCGAACAACTTGACTAAATAAAACTAGACTGACAAAAAAATATAAGTGGAAAACCGAAAAATTAAACTTTCTTACCCCCTCTACCCCCCAGCACCGGGGCTACGGCCGGACTTTTGATATGTTCACCTCCTAACTAGTCCAAACAAAGTTACGGAGTCAAAAATTGTGTTCCTGGCATTTCCCTCTATACCTTCTTATTGCTTGGCCTAATATGTTTTTAGTATTTGTTGTTATAGCGGCAACATCAGAAATATATCATCTGTGAAAATGTCAACTGTCCAGCCATCACGGTTCTTGAGCTACAGCCTGGTGACGAATAGACAGACAGACGGACGGACGGACGGACAGCAGAGTCTTAGTAATAGTGTCCCGTTTTTACCCTGCGGAACCCTTAAAAGTATAGTGTATATAAATACAGTGTAAACTCTATATAACGACACTGAAGGGACTGCGCATTTTTTGACGTATAAATATTCTAATGTATCTGTTTATAATATACTTAGGACACATTTTGCACAAGAAGAACATTCATTTCATACAAATAACAACGCCTATTAATTTATAACATCTTGTCAAAAGTCTAGTGACCGAGGTAAACTTGTGCAAGTTGATCATACAAAAACAAAAGACAAATTTTCTGAGAATCTCCGGTACGTCAGCCGAAGTAAACACGTGCTAGATAATAAAACAACAAAACAGCAAACAAAAAAACGTACACAGCTGCAGTTTTAATCAATTTCGGCAACTTAGAAAGTACTTCTTAATGATGTATTATGCCATTTATGCCGTATTGTTGTCGTTAAATAGAGTGAGCGTGACGCTATATGGAGTGTATTACTGTATAGAAAACGAGGTAAACCAACCAAAGTCAAGCAATTTCGAAGTTTTAAGGAATTTGTCGTTAACTCGAGTGACATTATAAAGAGGCTACACTGTATTAAGGATAGTCGGTAGTGATGTCGTAGTTTTGTCTAATTAGCTATTTTACACTCTTTAGAAACTTCTTGCGGGGAGTTCCCGCGCAATTTTCTCAGCGAGTAAATATGAAGTTAATTAAGTTTATGAAACGGAAGAGCGTTGGTTCCCTTGCGATGAAACCGGCCAAGAAACGCGAGGGAAACAAGTATCGGCTGGCTACGTAATAAGGTCGGCGAAAATGTTTTTCCTGGTTTGGTCTTCTGAAGTATTCATTTAGTTAAGTATATTGGTTGTTGACTAGGGCATTCACATTATAGAATGTTGCTATATGGTTGTCAATTTTATTTTTAATGTAAATATTTGAAATAAAAAAGAAATAAGATATTATTGACGAGTCATATGTGACTGGAGATATGGTCAAAATCGTAGGGAACTGTTTTATGAGGACAGCAGTACAGTCGCCATCATACACATCGGAGCGGCCAAGGCGCTCACAAACATCTGAACATGCCTCTATTGTCATGGCGCTAGGTGCGTGTTCAGATATTTTTGAGCATCTCGGCCGCTTCGATATATCTGATGGCGACTGTTCAGCACACAACCAGTCGTTTTGTATTATGTGGACATCCATGGGCCATGGCGGCCATAGGAAAGGCCAAGTGTCCAGCAGGCTATGTCAATCGGCTCAAATGATGATGAACTAAAAGTCAGAAACAGAACAATATGTACAGATGTAGTGCATAATTATTTTCCATCGTATTTTCACGGAAACGTACGAACGTGTCTTGCTATTTTAGTCAGTCTCGGTACAAAAAGTACTGAGGTTGACTGAAGTAGCATGACAAATACGAAAGTTTCCGATAAAGCGAGAAGCTTACAATTTTCACTACGCAGATATGAGTAAATAGTTATTTAAAAAGGTAAATTATTTATTTTAAGTTTAGTTTTATTTATTTTTAGATTTAGTTTTTAAGTTTTGTAGGTTAGTTATTTAATTATGTTTTTTTTTTCCTAGTTATGTATATTAAGTTTGTATGCACTAATAAATTATGTTTTATAACACTAATTGAGATCAAAAAAAGGTAAATTACTAAAACATAAAACAGATACTGAAACAATATTTGGTAACGTGTTTTACTTTATTACAGGTACGTTTATTGAATGCTGAATGGATGGATATTCGCTTTCAACTGACGTGGTGAGTTATGGAAATATTAACCAACAATAAGTGTATATACTTGCCATCAATGTTTTAGGTACAAATATAATTTTGAAGTAAATTAATATTTTACGTTATGTATGTAGAACAAATCCGTTGATATTAAATAATCAGCAGCACAAAACACCCGCGTGTATTCATGTCGAAAATTAAATTTGAAATCTCAATTTGACTAGCCAGAATAAAGATTCAATTCTATTCTGTTTCGGAACCAATGAACCAAAAATTAAGTAAAAAATGTTTTTTCGAAACTATAAAGCATGCAGGAAAAAAACCGAAAGCAAAGAGCATTATTTTTACCGTCGCGTCACGCCCGTGACCAGTTTCGCGGTTCTTTCGCATCCAATTTGTTAATCAGATTCAGGCGATACAGGGTTTGAGAAGTTAAAAGTTACCTATATTAATATGGTAATGAATGACAAAATTAATTTGATTATCGTCTGTATTCCTTACTAGCTTTAAGTTAATTATAAGTGAGGTCCCCACATAAATCAGCGTTGCGGCTTACCGTAACATTACACTGAGTCCTTTTTAACGTCCATCTGATCTGTCTTGTTTTTTATTAGGGTTCCGTACCCAAAGGGTAAAACGGGACCCTATTACTAAGACTCCGCTGTCCGTCCGTCCGCCCGTCTGTCCGTCTGTCACCAGGCTGTATCTCGTGATCTGTGATAGCTAGACAGCTGAAATTTTCACAGATGATGTATTTCTGTTGCCGCTATAACCCGGTCCCGTTTTACCCTTTGGGTACGGAACCCTAAAAACAGAATAAAATAAAGACTATTACTAAGACTCCGCTGTCCGTCCGTCCGTCCGTCCGTCTGTCACCAGGCTGTATCTCACGAACCGTGATAGCTAGACAGTTGAAATTTTCACAGATGATGTATTTCTGTTGCCGCTATAACAACAAATACTAAAAACAGAAGAAAATAAAGATTTAAGTGGGGCTCCCATACAACAAACGTGATTTTTGACCGAAGTTAAGCAACGTCGGGCGGGGTCAGTACTTGGATGGGTGACCGTTTTTATAGATAATGGCACGGAACCCTTCATGTGCGAGTCCGACTCGCACTTGGCCGGTTTTTTTACTGGTTTTGTTTGTATTTTCTTTCTTTCTTTCTTTCTTTCGAAATGATTACAAATTCCGCCTGGCTGGTAAAATGCACAGGTAGATAAAAGCCAGTTTATCACAACCATATTATGTTCAGCTGCAGTGCAGTAAAGTTCCAATAATCTACAGTGGCGGCGGGCCCTTAGTAAGTATTTATACGCTCACCGATCGTGAGAGCGCGGTAGGTCCACTTTTATAATAAGTCCATTTCAAACAATCTTCCCTCTCCTTCTAACCTGAAGCCGCGCTACCTGTCTCACTCGTCCTTTTTTGTTTTTTATTTTCATTTGTCTGCTAGCTACGAGTCCGTTCATTGTTGTTTTGAGTAATGAAAATATAATCCGATAATGTTCAAATTTAGTGAATGGGATGAATAGTCGCTGTCGAGTCTAATTGGAATTGCAGGTATTAGTTATAAATGGTTTCTAGCTTTCGATTTTAATCTGGAAATAGATTTTACATCAGATTTCGTGTTCAGTCAATGGAAGCTGATAGCTTTTGAGCAAATCACTTCAATCATGGTTTGTAAAATGTAGAGTTGAATGCATTTTTACTCGTGTTTATTATTTATTTTGAAATAAGTAATTTAGTTTAAAAGTCTGTTTTTAGAATGGAATCAGTCAAACGCTCTTGATTTTTCGCACTCAGACCAACTCCTTTGTTAATTCAAAATACTGTCTGAATTGGTCTCGAATTGGTTCTTGGACACAATTTTGGTAAATTTTATTGTGAGTTTCGGTCTAATATTCTTGATTGGAAAGGAATAAATATTATTTCTATAATTTTAAGTTGGCTGTATTATCTACACTCTCACTCGACCAAACTACAAACGTTCCATATTACTTCCATAGTTGGGAATGATCTCTCCAAATATTCACGTAATTACATACTTACCTACAGTTTTGACACTTTCGATACCAAAAAACTCTTGTAAAAACAAGTAGGTAAGTATATACTTTTTTGATATTAATTACACCAGGAAATATTAATGTAGGTATTCCGCGTTTCGACGATAACTTAATATTTAAGGGGTTAAAACACTTACACCCTAAATTCAAGAAACCACAATGTTGAACGTGAAACTGGTGTTGTAAAAATGACAGCTCATATAAATTCACACACAATAACTTGCCAACTAAGAACCATTATTAAACCACGCTCGGATTAAGCACGGTTGTGACGGATCCCAAGGTCACGATACACTGGCTCCTGTCACGTCCGTGTACTATACTCGCTCGCGCTGCCTCGGAACACGCTTGCAGTTCAAAAGCTTTAATCCAGGAAGTTGGTTACGTTTGTCAGTTACGAAGTTGCGAGACAGCTTGATACAGCATTTCCACTTTTGTCTCAAAAACCTCTCTTAATTACATCACTTTAAAGTTTACTTCACGCTAGCATGGCGGGAAGATACGAGATTTATAAAACAGTGAGAAGTTTGTTCAGGCCCTAACTTCGAAGCCTAAATTATTCACAGCTCGGATTGAAAACGTACGTTTAACTCGGGTTAAAAGTTTTGACGGACTTATGGCTGTATTGGATTGGTATGCAGTTGTTTTGAATAGCAACATGAAGTTTGAATAGAATGCTATTTTAGCTATCTATGCAGTCCGCCCATCATATGGGTAGATTCTGACCACGCTTACTTTGCATAAAATTGTCAGATAGATTGCATACATATCCCTATATATAAGCTCCATACTTGACGTAGAACTTGGCATTAAAACTTTGCGTGGTTCGATTCGGGAAATTCGATTGAATGGGAAAAATTTAATGATCTTTGAAATCCATTTTCTCAAGACTTTTATCGACCGGGATATGGACCGTGATTACCTTTTGTTTTCGAGCTACCGATATTTACTCGTAGACGCAGTAACGCAGTTACATGCATCTTGTTCACGGTTAACTGAAGATAACGGGTGGGTGTCAAAACAATACAAAAGTTACAAAACGTAATAACGGTCCATAATTATCCCGGTCGATATAAGTCTAGTGAAACTAACCGTGAATCCACTTTCTCAGTTTTATCTCTGTATCGCTTGATCGTTTATTAATAGTTACTACATAACGCAGTCCAACTAATATTATTAATAAAAGTTTCTAGATTATATTTATTAGTGCATACAAACTTAATATAATACATTGTACCTAGAAACAAAACATGACTAACCTACAAAACTTAAAAACTAAATCTAAAAATAATAAAACTAATCTTAAAATAAATAATTACAAACTATCCCCCTGCGGAATGGTGCCGTAGATGCTGGCAGCATTTCCTCGCTGTATCGCAATACTTATAGTTCCTAGATTACCTACAACTACATCGAGCATGACAGAAAATCAAATGAAAGTTACCGCAAATTCGCCGGCACACGCCTCGCCTTAAACGAGTAATCCATTATGCTCCCAATGACACGCCGCTTGTCATACACCGGGTATTAAGGCATGTTCATAACGGCGGCATGCGACATTGTCTACCACCTAATGGGTAGTTCAGAAACGTGGAATATTATACCAAATAACAAGCTTATTACTTGGCCAATGTCGCAAGTTCTGTGCAACTGGGGCCGCCGGTACAGACGCTACAGACGGACTGCAACCCGACTGCAACTTGTATGGGAATTGCACGCCGACGTTACGACTGCAATTTGCAGTTCCCATACAAATTGCAGTCAGGTTGCAGTCCGTCTGTATCGGCCCTTATATGTGCGGAGTAGACATGTGCGCCGCGCCGCCGCGCCGCCGCCGCCGACGATTTTTCCACGCCGCCGCCGCCGATAAATTTGACCGGCGTATAATCGGCGTGGGAAATTTTGATACCTAACGTATCTTATTGCATTTTGCGTAGTGAGTAGATTCGCTTATTATTTGCCAGTGAACCAAATTAGCATCATTTTTGTCGTTGCGGTGTTAGCTGTGATAACGATTTAGCGTTAATTTAAACAAGATCTAGTTTCTGGATCACAGGTTATTATTTAATATTTTATCGCACAGCTTTTTTGTAAAACGCATTTTGTTTTAGTCTCTTGATTGTCAATTTAATCAGTGAACTAAAGTCAAGAAAATTGCAAGTATGCATATCCTAGGACATAAAAATGCTATTTTCTTCTTAGAATCTCCAGCCAGCATTCACTACGATTATAATTGCGTATTTTATGATATCTCGTGTGATGCTGGTGACGCGCATAAGGGTCATCATATGATAGATATGGTTTGATTTATTTATCATATAATATAGGTAGTCATTTTATCGTGATTATCGGCTTCTTTACTTAACAATATATATTTCAATCAAAGTTATAAAAGTCAGGTTAAGCAATTACACTTATAGGAACTTAAATCACCAAGGGTCATCATAAGCTACCAGTAAAGAAAACAAAGTAGACCTTAATATTCCATAAAACTCTTTTATGAAAAAAATCTCATAAAAAGTTTTTCAAGCGATTTTACGTTAGAGGGCTCGTCTTTCAAATCTTTGAGTAGTCGCTCGCAGTATGTAGGTCCGAAGACACGCGGGTTTTCCCCTGCAAGTGCCATGCGACACGGGACACTTCAAAGACATTCTGTTGAGCGAATCAACCTGGCGTTTACTTTCGAAAACGATGACATCTTTATTCTAACATACATTTCTGATAATTCAGTTCAGACAAATGTAAAGTAGTTCATCATTCTCTCTCTCTCTCTCTCTTCCTAGCTATCCATCCCACATGGTGGCGGGGTCAGCTTTCCCGCTTAACCTTCTCCACTTCGCCCTGTCCACGATATCGTCCTCGGATAACTTGCACTCACTCATGTCCTTTAGCACTACATCCTTCCATCTTGTTCTGGGTCTGGCCCTAGATCTTCGACCTGGGATGGAAAGTTGTAGCGCCAAATTTCCTAAGTAGTCAGAAGGCCTTCATTTTACGTGATCATACCATCGCAGCCTGCTCTCCTGCATTTTATCGGCAATGTCGCGCACGCCCAGGCTTCCTCGTACGTATCGTTACGGATTATGTCGAGCCTGGTAACGCCGCACATCCACCTCAGCATCTTCATCTCGGCAACTTGGATGGTATGCACGTGTCTTTGAGTCGTTGCCCACGTCTCGCTGCCATACATAAGAACCGGCCTTATTATACTTTTGTATACCAGACCCTTGAGTTTGACCGGCATTCTCCTGTCACACGTAACACCAGTCACTTCTCGCCATTTTAGCCAAGCAGCGGCTATTCGGTGTTGAATGTTGCATTCCACATTCCCAGAATGGTGCATCATACTACCCAGATACTTGTACTGATTGCACATGGTGACTAGTTGCCCATCGATGGAAATTGGGCTATTGTCGCTTGGATCTGGCTCGTTCAGGGACATGAATTGGGTCTTTGCAACACTCAACACTAAAAAAATACTAAAGTAGTTCATCATTATTTCGTAAAAAATATTTTATAATGATTTATGTGTTTTATTTGTATTCCGCTTACAAAGTCATTATAGGTATTGCATAGAATGTAGCGTTTTAAAGTACCTATATATGTATATTATTTTTATGTTAATATTTAAACATACCGTTGGTAACCGTCAGGTTAGTAAGAAATGGTTGCTAAATGCCAAGTGACGTGATGGGATATAATTTTCGACAATAATTTAGAAAACACTCATAATATGTTTTAGATAGCCTAGTAAATACTCAGAAAGCTTTAATGTAGAGTTTCTACGGCCACGTTCTCATGCAGTATCAAAAATTATGCCACGCCGATTTCACGCCGATCACGCCGCCGCCGCCGGTCAAAAAATCATCGGACGCCGCCGCCGATGATTTTGCCATCGGCGCACATCTCTAGTGCGGAGATCGCGAAAGAACGAATTCAAGATACAAAAATACCACACTCCTAATAGCTTCTCAAACATCTTTACAAGCCAACGTTCGAAAATATTTTTCCATTATACGACTTTATTGTCAGTGTCATTACGGCCTGATTCGAACTTTAATATACTTACGTCAAAAATTGCTAAAGATACGATACGGATCGGATTTGTCAGTGTCAAAAGTGACGTTTCTTCAACCAAAAACTTCACTTGACACTGACAGAACAGTATCGTATTGCTGTGACATCTTATTAGCATTGTTCGAAGGCCGTTTAACTCTACTGATTTTGTATAAATATGAATAAGTGCATATTACTGCAATGTGCTGCCGCCAGAGTGCAGCACTACCGACTCAGTAAATTCATAGACTAACTTATACATACTGTGCCTTAAACTGTTTTTTGACAAGTTTTCACAGACAATAAAATATGACATTGATGCATCAAAGCGGTTTGTTAACAAGGGCCTACCGGTAAACGCGAAAATCGAAATTTAGTTATCTGCCTCTTTATCGCTCGAATATGCAAGAGTGATAGAGAGATTAGATAACGAAATTTCGCTTTTCTTGTTTCGCGGTAGGCCATGTGATTGACGTGACGTGTGATGTGTCAATGTGGTTTGTTTACTGTATGTGCCACAAAGGTGCCACCTACGCAGAGCTTTGCCTAATATTCCCTATTGGTACATGTACCTACAATACGTATAACTTCTAATAACTAGTTAGTGCGCCTGCGATACACTGATTAGAATAAAATAAAATTAGTATCATATTTAAAGTTTTCGAATACGCGCCAGGAAGCATAGATACAGTAGCACCGGAGTCTATGAAATATGAGGTAAAGTAATTTACTCCACTCGCTACGACTTCTAACTTAGAATTAATTATGTATGAAACTTAGACTATTTGTTCTTATAAATTTACTGTAGAGTGCAGAAATATTTGAAATGGTGTGTGGGTTAATGTCATCTTTATAATAAAATATAAAAGACTACATTGAGAAGACCTTATTGTTAATCTTACATTGTGCCTTACACGTCTACCTAATTATTACGACATTCTTATAGAAACTGTCACTGTATAGGTAGAAAGGTGTGAAAACAAAAGTAAATACATGTTATTGGCAATGACAGATGGCGATCGAACTTCCGAGTTAGTAGGGGTAAATTCTATACATCCAAGAAAAGGGAATATCGTTTGAGGGTTATCGATGGAGGTTACGTATTTTGCAGTACAAAGGATAAGTAATTACTTGGAACTTGCAATTGTGGTTAATATGCGTCATACATAGGTACTTATTACTTAACGATTTCGATGTCGCAAGTTTTTCAATTAACGAAAGAGAAGGAAAAAATTAAAAATATTAGGTCAACTAAACCCCTCTATTTAAAAAAAAACTAGAGGGGTTTTGTTGACCTTGTCTATATCTTGACCCGGGGGTCTGGCAACTGTACATGAGTGGAGGTTAGAGTAAAAATAAGTACCGTAGAATTTGATTCGTGGAATTTAATTGGTGGATATAGGATCAACGATTTTTAAACTGTAGGTTGGTAAGAAGCTTTAGAAGTATTTGAACGCGGCGAGCTTAAGAATTTAATTAGTTTCATTTATTTGCTTACTTTCCTTTCAAGCGATGCGATTACTCGCGGCTGGGAAAGTGTATCTTTACCTCGTAAACTGGTAAGTTATATTATACATGCTGAAATACATTAGGTTAATTTAATAGATTATCTGCTCCAGGAAGCGCGGTTTAATTTACCGCTCTGGCTCGTAATCTTAGCATGCAGCTGATTTGCATGAAAATTATTCAGCGACTCGCGTTATACGTCGTCAAAAGACTGCAGTTGCAGTCTACCGGTATGACGACGTAATGGAGATATATTTTGCCGTGGCTACAGTGTGCTAGCTAGGCTTCAGGGAGTTGTTTGTTGTCTTAGGCGACGAAAAGTGACAGGCCGTAACGACATTATGTGAAACAACGCTTATAAATCGTATAATTGTAGACTAGGTACCAACCGACTGAAAGTAACATTTGGATTCAAACTGCACCAGATTTACTGCTGCAGTAGGTTCCTTTGTTGAATTATAATTTTGAATTAACCTTAATGCCAGGAATTTAGACATTTGCTGCAGTAATGTTGCACCGCAAACTCCGCAAAGTATTGTAGGTAGGTGGGAACTAAATGTTTTGCAGTAGCATTAACAATGCCATGCAGGGTCGCCATGTACGGCGTACGGCGTACATTAATAAATAAAATAGAATACTGATTAGGGGCTGTCCATAAATTACGTCATCGATTTTTGACCCCCCCCCACCCTAAAATCATCCAAAAATCATGCTTCGAACGTAGCAACAGTAACTCTGCTACAGTCCTCATCTGAATGTTACCTTTATATCACAATAGGCCGAACGATAGTGAAGTGACTTCATGGTTGATAAAACACGAATAGTTGTCTACTTTCACGATCGCTCAGACAACGTCCGTCTCTCTTTGACAAGAAAAAAAACCTTAAATCGAAACACAGACACAGTTTAAATTGGACACAGATTTTTAAAAAGTCGCCCTGCTATACAGGTTAAAAGAAAAAGAGTACCCCTTTATACGGATAAGGGATCAATCAGAAAATAAAGCGTTGTAGCCCTTAACTTTGGGACCTTTGTGTATGTTTACCTACAGGCGAAACGTGAACCTAATTGCTGTGTTTGACCCAAATCTTCCCGGACGGAGTTTGACCTAACGACCTAACTAAGTTGTGGGCAGGTATTTAATGCCACTACTATTTATAAAGAATCTAGATGCGTCAGATTTTCGGTTGAACTTCAAAATGGCGAAATTGGGGTAATTGTTTTTTGTTTGCTAATTAATAGTGTTTAAAGTGAAATATTGATAGGTAGCTTTACTTATTATAATCGAGTCGTTAAGTATGATAACTTAAGTTTAAATTCAGGTTTAGCCTTATGATTAATTTAGTTATATTCGGATTTAGTTGTTAGGTATTGTCATGGTCTAATAAAACATGGTCTTCCATTCCCAGAGTGACACACGATTACGTCACAATAACATTGCCACTTTATTTCAACATAACATGTTACATGGGTACATTATACCTATGGTTAATAAGTTAAAATATTTCTTTATAATTAAAACCAAAATATTACTTTGCTTTTTTAGCAAAGTAATATTTTGGTTTTAATTAGTATGGATTTCCGCAAAGTAACGCCTGATTCTATTCACTATTTCTTTATAATTTTATAATTTTCATTTATATGTATTTTAGCTTAAATTTTACAATAACACGTCATTTTTAATTACTCGTTAGCAATATCTTCCGATTCACGAAAGAAATTTCAGACTTTCGGGTAATTCTGTTTATACTACTGGCAACACAGGATAGCGCTGTGCACATTTGACAATTCGGATCTAGATAACTTCATGCCCTGACCGTCATCCTTGTCGAACGCGTGTTAATTGTTATTTCCTTCTCGCTCAGTGTCAGCAGTCGCAGTGTTTTCCAAACTTTTCACGTCGTAAGCTTGGTAATTAATGTGTAACTGTGAATTAGTTTTTTAAACGTTTGTCTTGTATAGATAAATAAAGTTTAATTTAATACATTAGATTTATTTTATTTTACTATGTTTCTACATAAATAACTTAAAATTAATGCCGTTAAAATAATTTTCACCGTTGGTTAAAATTCTCCCACATTTCAAAGTTTGAGAACCTGTAAACAGCATGATGACGTAGGCGCGTGTCAGTTAGGTCATACGCGAATCTCGGAATGGAGTACCAGGCGGAGTATATTATTATACCATGGGTATTGTTTACTTTTTTATCTGTATGTGTTTGTACCTTACATTAAATAGATATAGTTTTATTGAATAATCTAATATACTTGCCTATATACCTAATCAATTGTCCATTCAGCACATTTCTTCATTGAAAATGATATTGAGCAGAACAAATATATTTTAAAAAACAACGGGAGATAAGCAAGTGTCAATTGCATTCCTAACAATTTTCCGCCTTTTGCAAATAATAAAAATTCAACCTGCAGGTTTATTATTAACAACGTACTGGTTGTTTTTGAGCTGGGATTAAATAAACCGGTGTTTTTTTTAAATTACTTTATCAGTTTCAATCCGAGGTTTCAATGGATATCGGAAAATCGAACGCCTGTTTTAACCTAACTGACTGACCTAGAGTGAAAGAGAAACTAATATCAGCCTGGTGAGGCTGATATTAGTTTCAATCATTTAAGTATTCAAAAGGTTCAAAATTCTTAAAGTAGTCTTGTTTTTGACCATTCTGTCTGCCTTTTATTTGTGTTTTCTATCAAAGAAATAAAAGAACTCAAGTGTCATTGTATGTTTTTCTAACTGTAGATTTTTTAATATTTTACACGGCCGAAATTATAAACTAAATATTCATCTCATACAAAAAGCTCCACTACGTCACATTTGGGGGCAACAAACAAGACGATTGCACACGGATTGCAGAGGTCGCGGTTTCAAGCCCTGCCGGAAGCGTAATTTTTAACATTTTTCCTTTAATATAAAATTTGTTATAAACAAGATAACCATTGGCGTAGCGTGAACTATTCTAGCCGTGAGCGAATTAAGTCGCATCTACGAGGCCCTTTTCTTTCACTTTGCCCGAAGGGGCCTCGCGCGAGGCCCCCCTTGGGGCGCGAGGCCGTGGCGACGGCCCACTTCGCTCACGCCTAGCTACGCCACTGAAGATAACGATTACAATAGGAATGAGAAGTTTTACGACTGTTCGTTTGCTTAGCGGATAGTATAGCAGTTGTATTGTATATTGCAGCATCGGCGATTAATCTCCAGAGACCTGACGCAGCGTCCTAACAACGCTGAATAGATTCACCCAGTTTACGACATTTATTGCCCTATTATCGGCGAACAAAAATGAATACGAACTGTAGGTACACTGAATGTGAATGTAGGTAATAAAATGGCTATTAATGTGAGGGGGCAGCTGATGGAGCCTCACCGGGATGGTAGGAATTAAAAGGCAGGATCCAGGACGAGTGGGTATTTATTAATTTAAATATAAAGGCACCTGTAACAATACAGGTTACGTGTTAACTATGTAATATTTATTTATTTATTATGATGATGTAGTGATCTAGAAACAGCGCAGGGCCACTAAAGGAGCACTATAGTTCTGCACAGCACTTATATAAACGTTTCACTTAGTAAAATAATATTATATTAGGCTTTAAGCCGTATTTTACGAACTTATGAAGTACAGTCGGTTGGAATAAAATGTGATGTTTATTGATCGACGTATTGGATCGAACTGAAAATAAAATCGTCGAATGGAATTTGGAGTAGGATTTGAATTTGAAAAGGGAATTTAGAATTTGTATGGTGCCAGAAATAGTATGAAGGTTGATAGTGTAACGTTTCGTTACACGCACCGTTACAATTAATATATAATTTCTGCCCTCATTTATGTAATAGTATGTCCGCATTTCTAAGATCAAGTGCGCCATAGTCAATCTATGGTGAACTTGATGTTAGAAATCAGACAGGCTATACCTATTTAATTTTAATATTTTATGGGTATTGTTTTAACGCAAATCGATCTTAATGCCGCTTTTCTTTTCGCACGACACATATGTTAGTATATTTTTAATATCTTACTCAAAATTGTATAACCCAATTAGAATATTATACCTTCTCTCAGATTCCATGTTTTTTATAATTTCTTGGTTATTTTATTCATTCAAACTTTATGCTCAACAAGCGTTTGCATCTTGATGTGGCCTCATACAACTCGGGACAGCAACTATGTGTGGCCGAAAACTAGGATACACAATACACACAATGGTATGTACAATGAGAACACAATATACAAAGAAGTTCTGCTGCGGGCTAGTAAGTGCGCTTATAACCAACTATAAATATTACACACTCTTGAGCAATGAAAAAGGGTCACTGAAAAGGTCTTATGCTCGACTAACGACATTCATTGTACTACGTTCTTAATTTATATCTATATTTGTGTTTTCCCTTCGAGCTGTAAGTACCTATCTACATAGTAAGGTATACTTTTTAAATTTGTGTATAAATTTAAATTTACATTTGTACACATCCTTTTACATTTAACTGGTGTTTTTTTACAATAAGACTAGAAACTACTACCTACTAAACAATTCATAAATAGTTTAAAATCAACTTTGGAGAATGTACCAAATTTAGTACACAGGACGTAACAAGGTTAAAGCTGATTTGTTGTATTCTAATTCTAACCCCGATTACACTTGATTTAACACTGTCGCGTAACTAGCAGGTAAGTCAAATATTTGATTCGACTGTCAACATTCCACATTTACATACGCGTTAACATATTAAATAGAGATGCTCCGAATAGTGAATTTGGCTGAATACCGAATATTCGGCCCCTCTCTCGGCCAAATACCGAATATTCGGCGACCAAATATTCGGCATGACATGCGAACATTTTGAATCACAATTATTTTGAAAACTGCTTGCCAACAAAGCACAACGTTTGCTAAGATATATTTTTATGTTGAACAGAATTAATTAATGTAGTTAGAGTCAATCAAATCAGACCCATGATAAAAATAAAATATATTTTATGTATATTGTATGTAAATAAATATATTGTAATCAACAAATGCTCAAAAATGTATCTTCGTATTTAACCACTTTCCAAGAATACATTTTAAATATTAAATATACCTAGTTTTTGGTTATTTTTTTGTGTATTTTTTTTTAGGTAGGTGCAACGGATATTCCGTATTCGGCCGAATAGTAGGCAACATTCGTCCAAATACCAAATATTCGGCAAAGTGGCCGAATAGGCCGAATACCGAATAGTTGTCGAATATTCGTGGCATCTCTAATATTAAACATAGTGTACGTGTAACTACTATAAATGTAACTCTTGATACTGCTACATTGGCAGAAACATAGCGAATCAATGTAGGCAAACTTGGAGGATATTACCAAATAGAGACGCCTTGTCTATAATTTTCTGTACAAAACAGTCTGCCAATGTTTGCGGGGGAGAGGCACGTCAAATGTATACCTACGTAACGTAAAAATAGCCATGTAGATAAACGTCAGTCCTTACAATGTGTATGACCATTGGTCATAGAGTTTCGAGAGAGGGGAACGCCTGTTAATGGCTACTCCGAGGAGCCAAATTCAGATGTAACAACTTTTTACAGTTTGGAACTGGTTTAATTACGACCTTGACGATCGTCTTGATGATTCGCGCGCATCTCAGGGTGGTATTCCAACTGTGCAATGTGCATTGCGTCTCACTCTCTCATTAAGCAAAATGTGAGACGCAAATAGACATTGGACAGATGGAATAGATAGTCTCACGCACATATACCTACAATATTACTTCGTAAGGCCCGTCCTTACGAGCACAAAAAATGGTACTAGTTCAGCGGTGTCACTCACGAATTCGACCCAATCGTGCAGTCAATCGCAACTAGTTGCGACCAATCGCGCGCGTGATGTGAACTCTGCCCAATCGCGTTGTAGCGGTGTCACACCGCTGTACTGGCCCCATTCATGCCCCATTCTTATTGCCCGTAAGGCCAGTCCAGTAGGGCTACCGCCAATACCGAAAATCGTCAATTGCGGGCATTTTTCTCTGTCACTCTAATTACGCCTTCATTGGAGTAAAAGAGTAAGATCCCCGCAATTTACGAATTTCGGTTTTCGCGGTAGCCCCTCTGAGATATACGTCAATGCTCACGCACGACTTTCACTTCGTTTCACATGCACCAATCAGCGTAAACGACCTTCAAGGTCGTATCAAAAAATTTGATCAAAACCGGTTACGGTAATTTGTTAAAATTGTCAGATCAGGGGGCCTACCGCGAACCACCGTTCGATGTGTGGCCTCTTTGTCACACATACGTACGAATTTACAAGTGCGACAGAGAGGCAACACGTCCAACGTGGTTCGCGGTAGGCCCTCAGAATCGGGCTCCTGTTGATGTAAAATACGCGATATTCCCATATTTGAAAATAAAATACTTATTTTCGTGTAGGTATGGTAAAGTGGAAGAGGTTCTTTCCACATGACAGAGTTTCGCGACCTTATGAGGTCGTTGCTTTGTTCACGAAGGCTCTTCATTCTGCACGAGTTTCCGCCATCCTGATGAGCATTTACCTATTCTTCATAGGTAAGTAAGTAAGTTTATTTCAATTTTCTCTATTTTTTTGAGATTCCTTTTTGACTTATTACCGAAGTCTGTCCAGAAAAAATCGCTACTTAGCGGTAAAAACGCCTGTCATCCATCTTCCACACTAAGTTTTGTTGTTAATTTCTGGGTTGGGTTAGTATAATGGATCCTCTACACGATGGGCCAGCGCCAGCCACTCCAAGGGACGCAGCCATGCGGTAGAATGAGATAGCAATATCACTTGCTCCCTCTAACGCATAAATGCGTCCCTTGGAGTAGCCGGCGCTGGCCCATCGTGTAGAGGAGCCATAAAGAATCCAGGCCTATAAAATAGTTTCCTATTGTATTCAGAATATTAATTTTGACAAATCTAAATTACACTCGTCTTGGCAGGTTGTATACTTTGTGGGCGGCTATAGGTTATGCACTAATTCTGACTCACCTCTCCATCTGTCCATCTATCCTGACATCTGATTGGATTAGTCGCTTATCACATCGATATCCATTAGCGATAAGTGACGGGTATCGTTCTGCATCCCAAACTGATTGGGTCCTCTTCAATTAGGAGCTAATGAGAACTGGGCCGAGGCCGGACTGATTAGACTGAACATAGGCTAATATTGAGACCACCTGAATAGTGGGACCAAACTATTGGTACCGTAAAATGGGGTGAGTAGGGTTAAAACTGAAATTCAAACCTCGATAACATTTTATTTTTACATATGAAAACTGAATGGTGTATATAATAAGTGTTCCGGACGTTTGTATTTTAGTTTTTATTTTATTTTGGGTAGTTCCATTTCATAACTTTGACGATAAAGAGGAAACCCACCTCACCCCGTAGTGCCTCGTATTTGGGGTGAGAGGGGTTTTCATACAAAGGTGATTTTGGAAGATTGTTGGATCGATTTTTTTTTATTATGCGTAAAACTATAGCTCCATTTTAAATTGGAATACATTATTTTTGTAGCAGTAGCCTTAAAATCCCTTCTCACCCCCCTCTCAAACCTTCTCTCCCCATTCATAACCCACCTCTCCCCGCGAAACCTACTCACCCTGTTTTACGGTAAATAGGTATCACCATATTGAAGTGCGACGACATCTGTGTCAGCATTCACTGAGCAGTTTAACAAAAAAATATTACTAAAAGCAGATACTAATTAATGTCATTTTAGGGTTCCGTACCCAAAGGGTAAAATCGGGACCCTATTTCTAAGACTCCACTGTCTGTCTGTCTGTCCGTCTGTCTGTCTGTCTGTTTGTCTGTCTGTTTGTTTGTCTGTCTATCACCAGGCTGTATCTCATGAAACGTGATAGCTTACACAGTTGAAGTTTTCAGATGTATTTCTGTTGCCGCTATAACAACAAATACTTAAAACAGAATAAAATAAATATTTAAATGTCAAAAAGTAGCCAAAAACATCTCGCGTGATTTGTGCACAACCCCAAAGCACAAATTGTATGCGCTAAAAACAAACATTACCGCCCCGACTACTTAATTAGCCAATTTTTACTCATTTAAAAGTTCGCTGAAATATCGTCATCGTGTGTGTACTAATTAAACAAATGGAGTAAAAGTTCATACTGAAAGCGTAAAATAAATTAGATTTAGCGAGGAGATTTTTTTATTACGAAATTTAAATTATGTGACGTATGTGGCTTACAAAAAACTTTGGCGAGGGATTTAATTTAACGCGAAGCTTCGTATTTACCTATTTTATTATAAAGCGCCGAATGCCCTTATGTTTTTTGGAGTTTACTCTTTAAGAATCGATTTTCATATACTTATTATAAGCCCGAGATGAAAATTTATGTGGAGTAAAATCAAACGTCTCGTTACGTGACGCGTTATGTTATAACACCAGAGACGTTGTAAGTGCGTTGCCGGCATTTAACATGGGAGTACGCTTCTTTTCTTAAAGCTTTGAAAAGGCAATAATCACTTTTGGTATACAATGTATACAGTTTAAAATGTTGCTGTTTCCAGCAAGTGAAGCTGTATAGATAAATACATAGCGTTTTAACGTTAGGTTAGGTTAGTTTAATTCAACGTTGGGCAACTGTTATAAATTTATAATTATTTAATAAATGCCTTTTCACTTCTCATGCTCAAAAAGTTCACCTTTATGTCGTGCGTAGACGACATAAAATCGCATTTTATGCTCTAGAGCATAAAAGTAAAATTTTCTTCCAAGACTAAGGTAATCGGTCTCAACAGCCAAACAGTTAAAACATATTGCACAATTTTACTGAGCAATAAAATTGTGTAGATGACAAAACTTGTTATATAATTTTATTTTTGCTACAATTTATTAGAAATCCGTATTTTCTGTCATTAAATTTAGTAAATCACATAAAATAGGAGTCGATTATCGTTCAAAAATGCTCCGAAATTTTTGACTTGGAAGAAAATCAAGCGTCTGAAACTCTGATCACATGTTAAAAATAAAAAAAAAAACGAAAAAGTTAGTTGGCGGGAATTGGTTACGTATTATGTTCTTTCGCTTTACGACAATCTCGTGGTGTAAATTGCCGTGAAAAATATAATTTTATTTTCCTCGCAATCGAAGTGAAAAGCAGAGTGTACAACAAGGGCATAAATGTCCATTTTTACCCTCGTCTACTATTTTGGTCTTCGCTTCGCTCAGACCAAAAAATTGCCTCGATTGAAAATGGGTCACTTTATGCCCTTGTTACACAATCTACTATTGTTACCTTGCGTATAAACCTTTTCTAGCGTTTTCCTTGAAAAGGTTTACCGACTTTCATAAAGACGTGCATAATAAATGGATGTGAATTTTGTAACCGTATCAAAATGGGCGCAACTATACCAGTGTGTTTTATTGTAGATTAAGCTGGATTTTAAGCCGTCTGAAGACTCTGAACAAACTTTCAATAGCAGGGAACTTCCACAAAGAGCTGAAAGAATTTGCTTTGCAAACCTGCCGGCGTATTATGGATAGCTTTATCCATCTTTATCCACGTGATAACTGCCACTGTTTAACACCTGTGTGGTTACCATCAGTTTGTCACTGACATAAACGCCGTCGAGAACGTAATTTACTTTCTATACATCTCGCTCGCACTCGCATATTAGTGCAAACGGGATGTATAGAAAGTAAATTACGTTCTCGACGGCGTTTATGTCAGTGACAAACTGATGGTAACCGTACTGGGATAGAAAGTAACGGACACCGTTTTATCACGATGTCACGTAGACAAGAACGACCATCATATCCGTACTGTACAGAATAGAGTCCATAGTATTAGTAGTCGTTGTCGAATAATTAATTCTGTGCATGGCATTATTGGCATTGCATGTCTGCGCTGCGGGGCGTTGAGGCAACAACAAGTACGCAATATTTTAATTATTCTGCCGATATTTTGTTTTGTTGGTACCTATAATTATAAACTTTTCAGCTGAACCAGGCGTGGCTCACTCTGCGATTTCGTCGCGTCGCTACAAGTATATGCGGCCACACCAGTTTTGGTGTCTAGCAGTAGTAGTTGCCGCGCGCCGCTAGGGAACGGACGCCTGCTCGCGCTTGCGCTTATATCTCTCGCAAATCTCGTAATAGACGCGTTTTGTTAGAGAGTGAACCTTCTGTACCTAGCAGACCTTCCGTACTATTATTTATTCTGTGGCTGAACTGTAGTCGTGCATAATAATGTGGTGTATGCATGGTTATACACAATTCTCAGTTTCTGATAAAGACTTGGCACCCGAAAGTTTATATATTATATATTTAACGCGGCCTAGTATTTTGACCCAATGTTAAATGCGATCTCTTTTAAAGGAAGTCAGTTTGTAGCTAGGTACTAAGCAAAGACGTCTGCAAGCGACATTACATTTTTTTTTCTATTTCATTTTACATGCATGTCGTGGAGACAGTACGTCTACCATCAGTTTTGACATTGACATATACGCTCACGTCTACGTAACTTACTTTCTATGCATCTCGCTCGTACTCGCATATTAGTGCAAGCGAGATGTACAGAAACGAGTACGTAATTTACACGTAGAAGTGAGCGTTATGTCAATGTCAAAACTGGTGGTAGACGTACAGGTGACAAGTTATTACTTATGTGAATTTACATATCTGTATGTTTTTGTTCCCAGGTAATCGTCCTTGATTGCACTTCATGTTGACAATGCATGGTAGAAACATTGGTATCCATTAATTATAAAGGATTGAACGTGAGTTATAAAAAAAAACGCCACGTATTTTAAAGAATAAAATGTAAAACATAATTATTATACGTTGCCTTGGAAATCTTGGAATACACAAGCATCTATGTGGCGTACCGTACCTACCTAAACAAAACGTTCCAATCTTGTCCGCAAGGTACAAAAAAACATTACTATTTTTCTTGGTGGTCCGCGGTTATCTAAATGGATCCAGTTGTTATGACTCATTCTGCAAAACAAACATCCATCGTCCGTACTGTTAACTGATAATAACGTATACCTTATTACAAAGACATAAGGCCTATCTATAGTCAGTTGAGAATGTTGCTTTCAATTCGTCCCTCTTTGGTCCAACGCTCAGAATAGCCTGTTTTCTTTAGCCTTTACATTATGGCAGCGTGACATTATTATTAATGTAGAGTGATAAAAAATGTATTTAGTCTTAACCACTTTTTAAAAGCTTCTAATTTCGTCTCTGTTTTGCTGTACCTATAGGGATCGGCCACACCGCTGCTTAATAAAGGTTAACGCAATGTTTTGGCAGTAAAATTTAACTGACAAAAACAACAGACAGACAAGTTACTGCCTAAAAGTAACGCTTCGTTAAGTTCCGGTGTGGTTGATCCTTAAGTCCACCTCTCATACATTATTACAGTGGTTACTCCCATACTTATAGAGAAATAAAAAAAAATCGCAATTTCGGGGTTGGTCCCATAGTAAAAGTTGCTCAGTATGTTTTTTTTTTCATGAACAAACTTATACAAATTGAATTTATAAAAATAAATCAGAAGCGCTGTTTCCTAAGTAGGCTACCCTGTATAATCGTGGTATAATCCCAAAACCTCTCTGGCAACGGGAATGCAGTTATTTTTTAGCCACCCTGTATTTTTTTACGTTTCGCCATACTGCGTTAGGGCTGTCCATAAATTACGTCATATATTTTTGACGATTTTTGACCCCCCCCCCCCCCCTAAAATCATCCAAAAATCATGCTTCGAATGTCCCCGTTTCCTCCTACGTCACGCTACCATCATCCGATGTCCAGACCCCCCCAAATTTGAAACGTCATTTCAAATTTGGGGGGGTCTGGATCTAATTTATGAATAGCCCCTTAAGTCAATAAGTATTTAGGTAAGATTACTTGTGGGATTAATTCCAAAATACGACAAGAAGTTGCGATTTCTTGCATTGATTGATTAAAATTATTTCAAAAGATACGAAACTCCAACCAAGTTGATTGGAGTTTCTACTTAAAGGATGAGGATTTTACTCCACGCAAAGAAATCCCAAGAGCCATTACTTAAAGTAGACGACGTTTGCTTCAATAATTAAAGTGTGGATTTTAACCATTTGAGATTTTAACGAGTAACCGCTAAGAGATCTACTTAACAAATGATGGAAGTTTTAACTTGTTTAATTTCCCTTGTATTTAGGTACAAGTTAGGGAGGCCTTTGCCCAGCAGTGGACACTAAACAAGGCAAACAAAAAAAAATCCCTTGTGTGCCCAAATTAAAAACTAGATAATTATTATTTTGTAAAATATTATGTCTAAAAAATGAGTTTTGGGCTTATTCTACTTATATACTTCTTATAATTTAATAGAGAAGACTTACTCGGGTACTTTCTTAACCTAATTGTAAAAAAAAACTTTAATAAAAAGGAAAAATGTCTATTCAATTTTATAAAAAAGTAAAAATACTTTCCTGTTTGGCTATTTCTCTCGGACTTCCCTACTTATATACCTATACTTAAGTGTAGTATTATTTTGTCGGATAAAATCGCAAACCTCGTAATTTCATTTTGACGACATTAGGGATTTACAACTTAAGCCGACAATACCTAAAGTTGCAAACGTCTTAACCCCGTTAGGAGGAGATACGAGGTTTGCGACTTTAATTTTATAGTAGTTTAAGACAGAGTGCGTGCCTCTTCGCCGTGTTTCCCATCAACCTGGCAATATTTCATCTAGTAGCTCTAGTAACTATTAGTCCAAACAACCCCAAGAAGGTTAAACGAACTAAAATACAACCGCGTTACTGACTTAACCCAATTCGATTCCTTATAAGAAATCTGTAAAGTCTTCAAAGACTCAATTCAAAGGGCGCCTTTGAGGAGTCGAGGGCACTTCGTTAGTGCGCAATACGATCCTTTCCGAGGGTATATTCCATGCACTTGACTATTTAATGCGAAATATGCGCGGCTTTACGGAGTTGATAAATATAGTAATATAAAAAAAAATATAGAACAGTAAGTGTGGATAAACGTGTAAATCGCTTAATGTCTACTACTTGGTCTACTTGTATTACGTGTAGATATGTGCATTTGCATTTTGCAATATCGTATGTTGAACCGAGAGAAGCTAATATGCTAACGTCTATCTTTCAATTGCACATGTGAATACAGATGTGCAAGTTACGGAAAGTTTCCAAAAAGTTCGAAAAGTTCTCGAAAATGTGAAACGAGAATCAGCAAAAGTGCCATGGTCCCATCTCAGCGTGTTGCTCCCATTAGCCAGCGCTGATCTTCTGATAAGACTGTCAGGTAAAAATACACATCTAGTTGTAATGGCTTACCTCGGTTACACTTACAACGCTCGACTGATTTGGGAATACAAAATCTCCCTTCGAGACCCCTTAAAATGCTAAAACCGACTTCGAAGCTATATTTAGAAACTTTTAGCAAATATGAATCGAGTCTCCCATACGCTCAAGAGCAAATAGTGCATTTTGTTTAGAAAATATTTACACACTGTTCAATTGGTCATATAATTCAGATAAATTAAAAAGGATACATATCTATTTAATTGCAGAAATCTTTTGTTTTAATGTTGGGGCCCAACGAACTTAACCTAAACTTAACTTACCTGCATAAATTGTAGACGAAATTTCCTTGGTATCGTTATATATTTATTGACTGGTCTAGATACTATTACAAACAGTCAATTCATTTAGGTGAAAACTTGCTCCATAAAGTGGAAACTTTGAATATTCCCGATCGGACGCATGCGGGGCTTCCTCGGAATATAACTTTCATAGTGGTTTTCATGAAATTCGATATTTCAGAACGTTCATTTTACGATCAATTTTTATGCATGTTTTTCCCTCCTTTGAGGGGAATATCAAGTTTTTTGTTGGACGGAATGTTTTAATTTTGTAAAAGATTTTCTTTTCCAAGTTTTTTATGGCTTAGTTAAGGATGGATTATAATGACGCTATTAAGGATGACTCACGCTAGACCGGGCCGGGGCCGGGGCCGCTTCGTTTTCTATGGAAAGTACTACGTGATCACCGATCGGCCGTCATAGAAAATGACATGTCGGACGCCTCGTCCGGGCACGTCCCGGTCTAGCGCGAGTCATCCTTTACTGAAAGGCCTATTTTTTATTACCTATTTTTTGACCGTATACCTACTTTATGGTGACGACAGAGCTTTTAAGATGAAGCATTAACATCTTACCCGTATTCATAAAACTTTACGGGCCTGATTTACTTAAATTATGTTTTATCCCTTTCTTACAAATACAAGTCAAAATGACAGATAAAGACAAACGCTTATTAGCTAATTGAGGTTTGTAGCGCGTTTATGAATAAGGGTGTTAATGGCTATATTCATAAACGTCTGTCCGTTGATAATCGTTGGTCCCTATCTTTCATATTGACTAAACAACCCTAAAAAGTAGGTACTAAAAACAAACTTTGTGTTGGTTACAAAGAAACCAAATTTAACAAAGTTTTGTTAAGTTTTATGTATAAGCATCTCTCTTGCTTTTAACTGTAAAGGTAAATATTTATTATATTTCGTTTGACTTGTCAAACTGGCCTTAGTCACCTTAGTGTAATTTTGAATACCTAAGCCAAAGTCAAATATGCCGTAAAAAACGTATTGTAGTCTATATACTCTGTATCCTTAGGTCTTTAAATAAAAGCAAATAAAATCTACCCTCAAATGGCTCCTTAAGCCAGTTGAGGGTAGATGAAAACATTACACGATCAAATAATGTAGGTTAAAGTCAGATCGTTCAGTGACTGATCCAGGCGGTTTTGCAATTGATCGGTTAACCAATAAATGTTACAACTACCCGAAAATGTACAAATTGTTTGTTTACTTTTATTTAAATACCTAAAGATACAGACTATAGTTTCCGTGTGAATTTCTTCATGGCATTTGCCCTTGATTAAAACGTAAACTAAAATAATGCGTTAGCCCCCACCTAACGGCGCATCTATGAAATTGTACAAGAAAAATCTTGCGACACAACCACAACTTAAACTGGTATAAGTTTCATAACAGTCTCCGATATTGTTAAAGTTTCAAGTCCTCCAATCACGGATGGAGAACAGTCTAAGTCTAGTTAAACTGCAAGGAGATCGGATAGTATAGTTTACCAATACTTTACCGACAATTGGGCGGGCAAACGAGTTGTGAAATTTTGTTTTTAGTACCTACTTTTTAGGGTTGTTTAGTCAACTAATCAGAAGTTACGTTGGAATAAAGAAACTCACATACATATATACATACAAACATGACCGCTGAAAACAATACACTCTTTTTTTGTGGGCAGTCGTGTAATAAGTTGTTATTTGATTAAGTATCTATAATCTAGATAACAACACTCTGTATTTTGCTTGACGTCATACGTCTGTCATCGGCACAAATGTTTCGCTCTCTGCTTATAACTTATGGATGGCTGTTTCTATATATTTGACAGTTCCTTCAAGTCTCTTTTGTTTGGGCTTGATTATAAAAATAATTGAAGAAATATGTTTTTACCGTATTTTTATTATTGAATGTCACATTTGTAGTCAGGTCAATAAATTAATGTGCTAAGCTTGTGACAACATTTCACAAGAACATTTCATGTGACAATTACTCCATAACTCCATATAACTATGAACTGTCACTATGGATCATCATTTGACGCCAAAGCTATAGATAGTATAGGAACACAAAACATTATACACCTCAAATCCCAAGTTATGCTGCTCCATTACAGCAAAATTCAATTCGGTTCCGCCTCTATCGAGGCCTAAAACAGTAAACACATAATGCTCCCCCATTCCTGTTGTATTTATCGAACTCGTCCCAGTTTCCGAGCGAAAGTGTCACAAAGACAAAACCACACTTACTAAGCCCTCCATTAGCAAATGCGTTTAATTTTTCACGCGAATGACGCGGTAAACAAGGGTTTCGTTCCGAATTCCGGTTGCTTGCCGAGAACAGAACATCTGAGTACTAAGGTAGTAGAAAAAGCGTACTAAATATACATGTAGACCGTGACAGCTAAAGTGACCATACATATCACATCGCTACTCCTTTAATAATAAATACAGGTGTTCCGATTTTGGCTACTTTTACCGCTGACACTATTTGAACACTATTTGAATAGAATAGAATAGACTACTATTCTATTCTATTCAAATAGTAGAATAGTATGTGGTACCAGCTTGGCTTGATATATTTGGTGGTTTGGTATTTGGCTGGTATTTGGGTTTGGTTATTGTACAAATAAAACTGTAAATACTTAATACCAAAGTCATATTAGGTTTCGTTCGACTATCGCTTTTAGGCAAGGATTTTCATCAGCTAGAATTGGATCAAGCTAACACTGCATAGATTTTGCAATGAGAATGTATGGCAGTGCCAGTTTAAACAACACGTTTCTATGAAACTGTGGAATGAACTGTCGCCCGTGGTATTCCCGGACCGTTACGACCTGAAACCTTCAAGAAACGAGCATATTCTAGCTTCCATCTTAACCGGCCGGCAACTTACTTCCACCCCCACGCTAGCTAGTCCCTAGCTCCCTCAAAACATCTCCATCATGCCCGAAGTTACATATATGTATGTCAGTTGCCAGTGTTTCTTTCACAGCATTTGTGCACCATTCCGCCGGGGAAATCCGACACGACAGTGGGACATTCAATAACATGTGTATTAAGGCGTACTTTGAATAGAGCCTTTGACTTGAGCTTGGTTGACTTCAAATATACATCCACATGCTTCGCCTTATTGCGATCGAATAAGGTGCAAAACTACTACTTATACATATATCTGACTTTAACTGTATACAGCTCGCTATTGTAAGTACGATGGTCATACGTCAACTATGGGTAGTGGGTAGTCATCGATTCATCGTAGTCTCCAGTTTATGTACGTCCCACTCCTCTCGCTAGCGAGTATGGATACTCATACAAGTATGGATGGATATTCATTCCCACGCAAGCCCGATACGGATTAGGGACTTTTTTACACATCTTTGATTTTCTTCGCAGGTACAAAATAACAACAAAATAAAAGCTTTAATATTCACTATACTCAGGTATATCGACCGGGATATGAACCGTGATTACCTTTTGTATTGTTGTCTAGTGAAACTAACCGTGAATCATTCAAAACTGTTAGCTTTAATATTGTTGTTTTTAGCATGCCTACATGAAATTTATATACAGTCATATTGATTATAATTTATGTAATTTATATATATCCACGTAAGCAGCTTTCCTGGAAAATACGTTGTGAGCGTCATACATTAAATTCCAATAAGTAGGTATTATTTGCTTATATTTTGATTGAAGGGTCAAGAACGTTCCGGAAAACCGGAGTCTTTTCTGTGGTTATTTTAACACTTTTAATTCGTTGTATCAATTAATCTTAGTTATTAGCCAATCCCCAAGCCAATCACCAAGACGATCGTCAAAGTCGAGAAAATCATAACAATTTTTTGAGTTAGAATCTACCTCCGTGTTTTTTCTAGATATCAGGATACAAAAACTTAAATGTCATGATTGTTGAACATTATCGAATTAAATACAGGAAATATAGGTTCAAATAAACTGTCCCACACACAGACACAGAGTAAACCTACCTACCTAGCGTCTGCAACTATATTGTGTAACTTGAGTTGAGTCATCCTTTACTTTGTCGTTACCTGAAAACTAAACCTAAATAAATAAATAAGGCATAACCGTTATAGTATCGGAGATATCGGTTTATTGCCTTTTACAGTTATATCGATAAAAGTTCAAAAGAGCAGTACGATTCCATTCGCTTACCATGCTCGGTGTGAGTCGCATTTGCACACAAACCAGTATAAAAACACTTGGTAAGTTTTGACGGATCAAAAGTTCACGCTACACTGGCGACGAAGAACGCGACTCATTTACAGGCAATGGGAACAGACGGAGAGTAACAATGTGTGGTATTACTGTGTAAATTGTATCACATTCTTGCTTTAGCCAATAAGATAAAGACATTAAAACTCAGACGAAGTTAACTATGTAGTGGCAAAGTAAATTATTTACTGCCGATTGTAAAATTTTAGGACAAGCTGATATTGTACTTGCACAGTGAATACATATTAAGAATAAGACGTATAACCTATATATTTACTGTATTATTCTAAGTATTTATTTATTATCTGATATTACGTATACTTTCCTACATGAATGTTCGCCACGGTTCTATAATTTTAATTAGGTATTAATCTCATCAATGCCTATTGTTTTATTATTATTATATTCGATATACGTAGCGCAGAATTTAATCATCACCCTACATTATTATTTGTTCTGTGAATCATCTGATTGATTTTGTAACGAATGCTGTTAAATGTTCTAGTAAATAAATAAATCTAGATTTAAGTCTCCAACTATTTATATGAGCGTGTTCCAGCTTACTGTACCTAACTAATAAAATATTAATACATATGTACCATAGCAGAGCTATTGTAAATCAAAACAATTAAAGTAAGGTTGGATACCCATCTAGGTCGCGTGAGAGTATTTTACTCCTTTTATTCAATTTGCATATTAATACATTTGTAAATGAAATTTTACTTCCATCCACTCTCATTGGAATTATTCTTGTTTTTCCGTACTTTTGTTCCAGCGTCGACAGGCTTTAAAATAATTAAGGAGGCTGTTGATGTTTTAGGTTGTACGTAATTGTAGTCCTTAACAAATAAACGACATTTTCGGGTTTTCTTTGGGTATTGCTAGGTTTACATGAATTTAGTGATGAATGTTTATCAGTAGCTACGGTTTAGGCCCAGTTCTACAGATTTCTATCTCTACAGATTTTCAATTTTACAGATTCCCAATTCTACATAATTTGAATTTTACAGAATCTTAATTCTACATATTCACAATTCTACAGATTCCCAATTCTACATATTCGCAATTATACAGACTCCCATTTCCACAAACTCCCAATTCTACAGATTCCCAATCAAACAGATTTCTAGTCCTACACATTCCCAAATCTACAGATGTTTGGTTTAATTAATGGTTTTTATTAAGAGTAGGTAGGTCTTGCTTGTTGAGTGATTAAATAATAGGTAAGTTTTTAAATTTAATTCGCACTCGTTTTATTTGCCGTTATCTACAATTGTCCACAGGCAGAACCGGTTATTAGAATTTCAATATGAAGCTCTTTGCTGTAGCAGAAAAGTAAGCATATGGTCATTTTTAAAGGATGCTAATCTGTAGAGTTTACGAATTTAAGCAAATTTTTGCATCTGACTGCGAAGAAAGCGGCTCTGGTTTATAACAGATAATAAATAAAGAATCTGTGGAATTAGGATACTGTAGAGATGAAAAACTGTGGAATTAAGAATATGTAGATTTGGGAACCTGTATAATTGGTTATCTGTTAAATTGGGAATCTGTAGATTAGAGAATCTGTAGAATTGTGAATCTGTAGACATGGCCCTAAACGTTAGTCACTTTAATTACAGCCGTGTGTGTTTATTTGTTGTAACTTCCTCATCACATCATACCCTGTAGGCACTAATGACGTTATCTAATTATAACTTGGTTATTGCCACTCGCAACTTTGCGGGCAAGTAACTTAATCATTAGAACTAATGACCCGACTAAGCTCGTGTAAACCTGTGGCATTATGTCTAATGCCCAAGGAATCATTACAATAAGCAAAGCAAACAAAAACACAGTTATTTAGGTTACCATTTCCTTTTTAAATTGAAATTCACACCGTAATAAAACAAATCCTGTACGGATATGATGGTCGTTTTTGTCTACGTGACAGCGTGATAAAACGGTGTCCGTCACTTTCTATCCAACGGTGTTAAAAAGTGACAGTTATTTTATTACGTGGATAAAGATGGATAAAGCTATCCATAATACGCCGGATGAATCAAAATTAGAATGTCGTTTTTATCGCGTATTTCGATGATGGATGACGTCATTACGGGATGTTTCCTTTTGCCCCGCGTTTTTACTCTTTGTATCGTAAGCCCCTGACACAGACCTCTATACACTAGATAGAGTATCTGTGGCGGTACGTCGAAGATATCACTTGGGCAATCTGTTGCATTGTCAGCTGCTCAAACCTATTCGGCGTTGTTAAGTGCGCAAAAAAAAGCAAAAAACTGAGTAAGGCCATGCCAAACTGTCAACAAAAAAAACTTAGAAGAATATAATTAGATGCGAAACCATAAAAGTTGTTTAAACATTGTTATTTTAAACCGTTCAAGTAAAACAAGGTCAAATGTGTCCCATGAACAATAACTCTGACAACACTGAAACCCTGAAGAAATAACAATAATTTAGACATTAAATTAAAACATTGCAAGAAATCTTCAATTCAAGTCTCATTTCCACCTAATAGTCAAGGTTATCTGGAAGAGATCGCTCTTTAGCGATAAGACGATGCCTGTTATCTGCCTCTACATTTAATCAATTGTTTTTTCTTTTGTATCTTTTTACTGACGTGTGCCAATAAATAACGAACTACTTGTTCGTCCCCTTGGCTGTGGAGACTTCTGGGTGTTGGTGCGCGGAGGCGAAAACTTTTCTCGGGGAGCTGGGGCGTCGCCTGCAGCAGAGGGGTCTCGACCCCCGCTCCGGATCGTTCCTAGCGCAGAGGTTGTCCATCGCGGTTCAACGCGGTAACGCAGCAAGTGTGATGGGCACCTTTGCGCCGGGGGCGATACGGGGTGGGTTATTTGATTAGTTTTTATAGGTTAGTTTGGGTTTAGTTGTAATTTATAGTTTTAGAGTTTACTGATAGTTTATTTCTTAGTTCTTAAGTGACTATAAAGAGTATTATATCTATCTATAGTCCTAAAAATCCTGCTTAAGGAAAAGACAAAAAGATTACATTTAGGGTGGTATTTTTTCCTAATAATATTTTACTGTGCATGAAGGGTTTACAATCTGGAATTGGTGTCTAGCGTGCGGTGATCTACGTCGCCGAGCCACCTTAGCCGTTTGATCGTCCTTTTTACGATCCAGTAATTTTATGATTGCTGTTCCCATTGTCGGGATAAGTGCTTGTCAGCGACCGCCGTCAAAGTCGCTGCCATTATATCCTTTGTGGCGGATAGAGGTGTCAATATTTTGTTTCTTCAGCGACGAAATCCGGATTTAGAGGTGTCAGTTTCGGTCACACCTTGTTATATTTATCTAAAATTGAAAGATTAGTGACAAATAACACCCCTTATAATCGAGTTGTTGTAGTTGATAGATAAAAGGTAAAAAAACTTTGAGGAACTCGAAACTTCAACACTTTTTTTGATAATCGCGTGCAAGTTTTTGTGTGTGATGTGATTTCATGTGATGGATGGTAGTGACAGAGGTGTAGTTTTTTTAAACACATTTTACAGTAATACAAAAAACATTCAATTTGGGCGTGGATAGCTCTCTCGTCATGCACTATGTCATATATATTATAGGTCTAAGCAATCTTTATTTTGTAATTTATAGTACTTGACGATCATAATATAAATTCGTATAGATTAGTGTAAAATAATTTATATTGTAATTTTGTATTGTTAATAAATAAATCTAAATCTATAGATCCGTAGATCCGTACCTACAATACATTATTTTTTCAAACCTAACGCAGAAACGTGACAAACATCAGTTCACACCATTACATTTTATTCAACAAATCTAGGTCAAAATCCGCCAGGTGCTTTCCCTTTCCATTCCAGTCTGAAAGAGACATCTCCTATTTATGCGGCATTGCGAATATCGTGCCTACGCATATTAATGAGGGACTCTTAATAATATGGTATTATTTTGTTTTCGTACAGACTTCATTGTACAATTATTTAACTACGAAAATACTTAATATTCTGCGGACTCTATTTTTGCCTTAAAGAGAATTTGCCCATCGAGAAATAACTAACATACGAATTCTAGGTTTGATTATTGTTACATACCTATCAGTGGCGGCGCGTCAAACATATCCATAGGCAAGTCGGGGCCACTCGGGGGTAATTTGGCTTACATATTTCCTTTACAACTCTGCTCAAACGTCCAAAAACAGGCAAGCCGCTGGGAATCGGCTTTTATGGACGCGCCGCCACTGATACCTAATACAACACTCACACATAGGTACGCGTTTCCATTTTGGTTTCATCTTAGATGTAGGTATCAAGCGTCAGCGATATGTAGTATGTAGCTAAATTGGACGATGAATAAAAAAATATATAAAATAACCTTATACCTTACATTAAGGTCGTGGTGGTTATCGATATTTTTACCCTTTTTACAATATATAACACACCAAGGTCGGATTCTTACCCGATATCAACTTTCTTTCTAGTCCATAAATCAATGTCCAGAAATATATTTATAAACGGCGAGGCGTGACAAAGCCGAAGCGTGTCAGTTTCATGTGCTATACGTATTAATACTATTAAATTAATTGACTTAAACCTGGCTCAAATGGTAAATATATTATAATGGTAAGTAGGTAATAATCCATGGCTTAAATATATAGATAAATTACTTGTATTAAGGGATGTAATTGGCCTCATGGTCACCACACATTGACATTTCCATACTAATGTAGGATGAATCACTCATTTCCAACCCCGTTATCAATGTTGCAATGAATTGAAAATCTGCCAGCTTATTATGTATGGTTTTATCCACGTGATAAAATAACTGTCACTTTTTAACACTGCGGGATAGAAAGTGACGTACACCGTTTTATCACGCTGTCACGTAGACAAGAACGACCATCATTTCCGTATGGGGTTGGCAACAGTATCTACCGCAGCGCAGGGAATCCTAGCTCCGTCGTCGCTCGTCGGTGTCCAACTTCGCCCAAGTAAAATATTATCAAGTTGTTGAAGGGGTCAAAAGCAGCTCGAAATGGTTCGTGTAATATTAATATTACACACGATTGCTGCGTCGCCAGTTCCTTTTTCTTTGAACTTGGCTACTACCGCGTGTCTAGATTTTAAATAATACTAGTACATATTTTTCCTTGATGGAGGAAGGGGGTGAGGGGTAAAACGGCAAGAAGTGTAAGAAGGAAATTAAACACCGAAGTAAGCAGCGCACGTAGCGTGCTACGTTTTTTTTTGAATTGCGACATTTGTTAGCCCAAGCAAAATGAAGTTTTTAATTTAGGCAGGTACTCCGATATTATTTTAAACAAGCCAATGTATCTATTAATAATAAAATTAATAATACATAGTTTGAAACTCTAAAACAATACCGTGATCTATTATACATACATACTTCTCTCCATTGATATAACTACATTAATATTAATATTTGGTATAATGCTCTATTGTTATGTAGGTTATAGGTATAATGTATAGTTCTTGTGATCCTGTAATATAGGTACTTATGTAAATTTACACAATAAAATGAAATCCAAACCTCATCTAAAATAATCGTAAGCTAAAATTTACAATTTCCAATATCCGCATAAATCATCTCGAATCCAATTCGAAACGTGCAAAATTCATAGCACTCGATAAATTAAGCGCTGTAAAAAATTTGCGAAACTCAAAACGAGCTCCGAAAAGCCGATAGGGAAAACTAGCGCTCCTAACTCACATATCGGAGCAATAACTCACACGAACACCTGTTCTTCGTAACTTCACGTTTGTTCCATTTGCCCCGGTGGTTCCATTCGACCCAAATTGGAAACCCACAAGTGACAACATATTGATGAGTTTTCAAATTGCGGCTTCCGTCTCTTTGTCTCGAAAGCAAAACAAAAAAACCCTTGCAAATTGGATGCGCGCAAAATAGGTCGCTCTACGATCCTATAACGGTTAAATACGTTAAAAGGGTAGGGCAAACCCCTACGGCTGCGAAATAAGCTAAGTAGGCAAAACTTTTCTTATGATGCTGTGGTTTTATGAATCTGTAGCGATCCCTCATCTGTATTTACATAAAGCTAGTCCATTAGGTATTACCGCAACAATGGTCCGTAATGTAATCAGGTCGAATGTATCTAAATATGTAGATTAGACGGCCGAATGGTGCCGTCGGTCGGAAAGGACGAGATTGCTCGTTCACACTCCGTATAAGTCTAGATGAAAGGGCATAATATTGCTCTAGAACTGGCTACAATGGAAGGTAACAAGCTAGTATATTTAATACATTGCTTACATTCGGTTTTGTTTATAGTGCTTATACAAAGGATCATAAAGGGTTGGACGATTACCGGCCTTCACGTTGCGATCGTAAGTGTAGTTTTCAAAATAATATAGGTATTATCTCTCGTGTTACGATAATCGTGTGTTCGTAGGTTAAACCAAATGACGTTTCTTGGTTAGAGTCTGTTCGGAAAGAGAAGAGTCGTGGATATTGGGCCTCATACATTCCACGACTCTTCTCTTTCCGAACAGACTCCATAAGCATTCTATAACTAAGTACGCACGTCATACGTGAGTCTCTAATCTAATATAACTTAAAGCGGAAAAGAACTGCAACTATAACTAATCAGTAATCATCCATTAAAATATTGTTCAGTCATAAGACGATATTGATTCGCTAGTAGAAAATTCATGAGCTAAACTAAACAAATGACATGTTCCATGTACAGTCAGCATCCAATTAACTGATCAGACAACGCGTCAAAAGTATCCGCCGTTCTCTAATTACTTAACAAGAAGAGATAAGTGCGTCTCTATATGTAGAATAATTAGACTGTTTCCAGATACTGTTGAACAAGAAATGAAGAGATATTTATTGGAAAAACTATTCAAGGACCGCTGGTACTTTTGCCGCGTAGTTTCATTCGCTATTATCGATGTTGACTGTACTCGCTATGCTGTTAGGTCGTCTACAACAACAGATGAATTTTCTGAACTTAAAAGTTTGGTCACGTACAAAGAAAATAACTTGGTAATACATAAAGCGAGATGTAAATTAAAAACAAACCACGTATTTCAAATAAGTTTCTCGCAACTTATGTACGGAATATCTTTGGTTATTTGTCGCTAGTTTTTCGGTGAAGAACTTTGTATTATTTCGAAGATATATTTGTTAAAATAAAGATTCGTTGGAATAAAGTAACGGTCACAGCTAGGGCGTCGCCATTTCTCGCGTTGGCGCCTCAGAACAATAGGTAATAGACAGGTAAAATCACCTTCTTCGAAGGCTTGGCAAATTCTAAATGGCACCTATGTTACTCACCAGTTTAGTGTTAAACTTCCAGCCTTCGTAATGTCATTACGGTTGAGATTACCCTGGCAAAGTACCGTTTTACAGCCGCCTAGAATAGACGGTGCGTTAAATTTACTCATTTATGAGCGTCGTAAACAATTCGAAAGAGTTTAAACAACGATTTGTTGCAACCACAAACAGGGACGTTGTTCCAAACGCATACCGAGTCAAGACTGATTAATGATTCAGACGTTTGTCTAGGTATCATCAGACGGCATCAGAAGTCTCTAACTCTCCACCAACAATAATAAAATAAGCAATAAGGTTTGTAGAGCGTTCGGAAACCGTGTGAATGTCCATTAGTCTTGCTACTGTTAGAATAATCTCTGTTCTCAATCAGGAAAGTCTCTAACCTTTATATCGTAGGTAATTGCACTAATCTTACCCCAATATAGTTTCCATGGCTGGCTGGAGAACCCAACCCTCCCTCGCTCTGTACCCAATGCAATAAAATAAACAGGACGGTTTATAGCCCGTGTTCGGAAACCGTGTGCATGTCCATTAGTCTTGCTTCTGTTAGAGAAACGTTTGTGCCCTGTATTTACCTCTGTGAGATATATTGGGAAAATCGGTTTTCAAATGACCAATGCTTATTTCTATAGGTTCTGAATTTGCGGAATATCGGTCAATTTGTACTTAGTTAAGATTGGTGAATCTGAAAATTAATTAATTTCGGAACCAATACTTTGTGTGATTTGTATTTCTTCTTCGTCGAATCCCTGGGGCTGAGAGTCGTTACCATCAGGAGACCTGGCCTTCTTTTCTTTCGGCCCTTTGGGCTAATAGGTAATGTGTATTAGGTTGGTAATACAACTAAGAATGCCTATATAACCTATATATAGGTACCTATACGACATATATTCTACTGTCCATTCATGGACGGTACTGGACAAGATAAATATTAGCTTGCTGCTATATTGCTTCTATATGTAGATAGCTACGTACCTACCTATGGACTAGGTTTGTTATGTTAAATTGTGTAGGGTATTTCAGACATGTATTTTGTACGGTCGAAAGAATTAATTTATGACCCATTTCGTACCTTGTCACAGTGACAATCAATATGAAAGTCGCTAGAGACCTCATACTATTGTCACTGTGACAAGGTACAAAATGGGTCATAAATTAAAACTTTCGACTGTACTACGTTGTTTATACCTATACAGGATGTTGAATCCAACTTTACCAGTAAAGTAATACCAGAAGTTACAACAGATAGCTTTTGTTGTTAGGAACCACAAGGCCTAGGCTAACCCCTTATTCATAAAACTTTTCGGGCCTGATTTAGTTAAGTAAATTATGTTTTGCCCCTTTCTTACAAATACATGAGTCAAAGTGACAGATAAAGACAAACAATTTATAGCTAATTCAGGCCAGTAACGCGTTTATGAATAACGCCATAGGAAACCATAATAAAATAGATAATAATATGTTATGGAAACATATTAGTCGTATGTCTCCAAACTATACATAGAACATAGAGAAACTAATTAGTTTAGTGCATCTCGGTAGCCTATGAACGGTTGACATGCGTCTCATCACGGCCCTGCCTTTTGTCACGCAATAAAAGTGTTGATGGTCGGTTTTCTATGCTAGTACATACATGAAGTCCGTACTACAGCGTGCTACAAGTGCCAATTGCAGCTGCCTTAAGGTGACAGTCCATTTCCAACGACAGCAGCACTACCATTCATTTTACTATGGAAATTGACAATAACACCGACGCGTTCGTAATACTAGTAGTGCAGCTGCGGTCAGAAATGGAATGATACCCTTACTGTTATGGCATTACTGCTACGAGACGCAGGCACTGTATCTGTCAATTTGCTTGATAAAATCAGAGATATATATAACTCCGTATAAGATAAATAAAGTCTAAGAAAAAAACGTGCCTCGGAAATCAAGAAAAAATCACCTTTAAGGTGACAGTCCATTTCCAACGACAACAGCACTACCATTAATTTTACTATGGAAATTGACAATAACACCGACGCGTTCGTACTAGTAGTGCAGCTGCGGTCAGAAATGGAATGTTACCCTAAGGCATCATCTTGTGACCTTTGTTATCAGGCAGCCTACCTAATATTTAATAGGATGTTACAACCTCGCTACGTAAAAAGTCCTTGTATCAGCGAAACTTGAAACGTGCCAATTAAAACTGCTCTGTCGGGTTGCGAACCGTATAAAATGACACCGGGATTATTAATGATGAAGGGCATTCGTGAAGTACCTTGATCTCTGACATTTTGTTTTAACGATTACGTAAAAGTACTTGGGATTATATGCCGTTGATTGGGACTAAATGCGGGCCAAATATAGTCCCAAATCTCTATGTGTGCTGCTAATTATTGCCTGGCTGACGGGATAGAATAACAACAAAAAAGTTGATCCGCCCATGTCCATAAGTCATATATAGATAGGTACTACTATAAAACATTGACGAAAGATATATTAGATTCATATAATGCCAAGCGCACATGCGCACCAACGAATATGTCGATACCCTAGTTCACACTCATACGAGTACTTATTACGCGGAAAATTTGGTTGTAAGACCTTATCTATGTATTTGTGCACTATGGTACTAATTATAACTTAATTTTTGCCGTTATTAGTATGGGTGTGAACGACGGTATCGTACACAAACGCGATTTGCGCACGAACGAACAGGCCCAACTTCTAGTGTCCGTAAGGTCTTTACAAAGTAATATGTCAGTCAATGACAAAAATCAACTCTTGGAGAGCTACCATTGTTGTTGTTGGCTGATATAGAATAGTGTATACTTTATATTATGCGATTATTCTCTCTTCTATTCACTCTTTGTGCGATATATTGTATATTTGATAATAACGAACTAATACATAGATAAAAAACATCATTGCCGCTCCGTTGAGCGCAGCCACAAACAGGATGCGGTTTGTTCGCAAGAACTGACTGCAAATTGAACAAGCGCAGTCTATTGTACCTGTGTTTATTTTATTGGATTAGATTAGCTCGTGACACCACAGGATTGATGATACTTACCTACAGATAATGCAATCGCGGACAATGGGATGTACATTTATCTTCTTCTTCAACACATTTTGTTTAATTATTATCAGAAATTTAACAGCTGCGCTCCTGTCGGTGAAGCAATTTCCAGGTATTTCTTGCCTTGGCAGCCTGATACGACACGACGTTCATTTTCGCCTTTATTTGTCCGTGTATTATGCCCTTCTTGGCTTTCCTCTCTTCCTCTTGTCTCCGAATTTCCCTTCTATGATGGTCTTGATGAATTTCTCGTGTCCGAACATGTTCCCTCTTCTACTTTCATTGGTTCTCAATAACCAACGCTTTTCCTGAACTCTATTTATGACCTCCTGGTTAGTTACTTTTTCCATCCAGTTTATTTTCTCCATACGCCGCCAGCACGACATTTCAAATGCTTCAAGACGTTTCCTATCTCGTTGAAGCATCGTCCACGTTTCGCTTTTTGTTTCGCTATTGGGTTATTGTAGGTCTCCTCATCAGCACGCCATTTTCCTCGGTCTTTCTCTTTAAGTTTCAAGAACTTTGGCTATGTCATCGGCCCATCTCAACGTGATTTGTTGTTATTAGGCATACGACCTTAACACTATCCTATCACTATTTTGCATCAATAAGTGCCAGAGAAATGCCTTATGGCGGTCTTCGCATTGGATCCATATTCACACGCAGCGACGCAGCTCATACAACGGAGCGACGACGTACGAATTCGCATCACTGTGTTATCAGCGGTTATCCGCTTATGACACAAATCACAGTACGTTTCGCGCGCACCCAAAAGCTCAAGCGATCGTATCAATATCAATACCATAACAGATTTTAAAATTTGAATATCTACCGCTCTTGGTTTATCAAGTTTCGTTACGCTAAGGCCTGAAATCTACTTGTGGAACGTGCAGGTACTTGAGTTTAAAAATAAACCTAATCATGTAACTCAAGAGCAAGCCCACGGGAGGAATATCAAATTTAATTTATTTACAACAAAAATAAACCTCGTTTTATTAGGGACGAGATTAACGGACAGGAAAATCTCAAAAAGCTTATATTACAAAAATAGGAGGAGTTATTGGTACTCCCACATGGGCTGTTTAAAATGTCATATAATATCGTACGGCAGGGACAACAAATAATAAAACACTAACTACTAATATCATGCTGTCCTTGTCACACGATCTTATAACATAACATTTTAAAACAGCCAATGTGGCAGCACCATAAATGAGGTCTGTTTTGTGCATTGGGTATAGTCTGTCGATTTGTAATAGGCCCCGATGGCTAATCCTTTTTTATTGTTAAGTAAACCCGCTCGTGCTACCATCTGCATAAAAAATCGTTCGTTCACTTTAACCGGTTATTGAATTACAACTCCTATGGAAATTGCAATAAGATTCAAAATGAACTAATGCTAAATATATTTCTAGGCTGTGTGGTCCCTTCGACTCGCCGGCACTCAGTACTACGGTTACTGAGTGCCGGCGAGTCGAACGCTACAGGACCAGTCTAAAATGTGTCATCGAGATGCGTAACAAAGGCGCGTTATCGGAGAGCGCACCTAAGTACACTGGTTTTTTGAGCGTTGGACTATTTCGCGCTCAGGTGCCAATTAGAATAATTAAGACCCCTTTTTTTAAAAAGGTTATTCATTAACGCGCTCCAAGCCTCAGAATTTGCAATGCAATTATTCGCTTGTTTTAATCTCTCATTTTGACATTGGTATGTATATGCTTGCATTAAAAGGGATACAACATAAAATATCTAATTGAGGCTTGTAAAGTTTCATGAATAATGTATGTGAGCTATGTGTCGTCATTATTACAACAAGTCGAATTTGTCATGTCAAAAGTATCGTTCAGCTGTCATTAACGAGACTAATTACACCGTTCTTTATTACACTTTAATTTGCTGTTAATGGAAACACGCCATCGTCGTAATTGCTGGAATTGTTTTCCCGCTTTTTTGTTCAGCTGGCACCGAAGAGTATTTAATTATCCAACAGGCGAAGTGAGGTTAATGTACGAGTCATTTTAAATATATGTATATAAATAGACGCGATAGGTATGTATATGCAGGTATATTATACAGGCGGCCTAGCCGGTGACGATCGCTTGCGCTTCGCCATCAAATCGCTTTGTGTCTCTCTATCACCCTGCCATATTAGTGTGACAGTGACAGTTGCGTTTCGTTCGCTACGGAGCGTCAGTGATTGGCATGTTGTCTAGCTACGGGGCCCAGGCATACAATGCACCGCCGCCATCCAGGGGCGTATTTACCCTAGGGCCATCCGGGCCATGGCCCGGGGCGCCAACCCCCGGCGGCGGCATGTGCCGCCCCTGGCGGATTGCATTTTTGTTTCTGTTCCTTGACTTCTGGGGCGCGGGCGGCGCAACTGTTAAATGTCATTCTAATTTCGAATATCGCGCCTTATTTGAATCCGTCTCGCACTTGACGATTCTTATGTCAATGTCACTTCATATTCTTGTACTCCGTGACCCATGTATTTTACGAGTCCTTTTTATAGAAAATTAAAGCAATCTTTACTAGATTCCCGTTAATTTTCGTTTAATTTATCAGGTTAAGTGCCCAGTAAAGCCTAGAAAAGAAGGCAGTGCGAAACTCTCAGTGCAAAAAGTGTAAAAATGTGTACATTGATTTGACAGGAAAAAAAACGTGATTTGCAATTGTTTCTTCGTAAAAAGATTGTAAAAAGTGTTTGAAAAATGGCATCAAATAATCAAATGGCATTAATTGAAAAACTAACCGGCCGTGATAATTATGCTACATGGCAATTTGCGGTAAAAACTTACCTTCAACACGAAGAGTTGTGGGATTGTGTTGAACCGGCTGCAGACGCTAAAACAGATACAAAACGAGACACAAAAGCAAAATCAAAGATAATTCTTTTAGTCGATCCTACAAACTACGTACATATTCAAGAGGCCGGCACCGCCAAAGAAGTTTGGGAGAACTTGTCAAAAGTTTTCGACGACTCTGGGCTGACACGCAAAGTTGGCTTACTGCGTGATCTCTGTAATACCGCGTTAACTGAATGTCAAAATGTAGAAGAATATGTGAGCAAAATAATGAATACTGCCCATAAGCTCCGGAACATAGGCTTCAAGGTGGACGATGAATGGCTCGGAACATTGCTACTCTCTGGTCTACCTGAGTCATACCAGCCTATGATCATAGCTATTGAAAGCTCTGGCGTGAAAATAACCTCAGATTCTGTAAAAGCAAAATTATTGCAAGATGTCAGATGTATCGAGACTGATTCTTCACCTTCAGTATTTGTCGCTAGCAAGAAGTTGCACAGAAGCCACAAGAAGCAGTCTAAAGGGCCAAGATGCTATTCCTGTAACAAATATGGCCATAAAAGCCCAGAATGCAAGGAAAAGCCAAAGGATACACAGCGTCATAAGCCAAGTAGTGCATCATATGCTGCAGTGTTTATAGCTACATCAAGTCAAGATGATGTGTGGTATGTAGACTCAGGAGCAGCCTATCATCTTACGAAGCACAGAAATTTGCTACAGAATGTAGTAGCCCCTCCGATAAACAATATTAAGGTTGCTAACAAAGAAGTGTTATCCGTGCATGGTGCAGGGCAAGTAAGTTTAGACACATGTGATGATAAAGGTAAAGAAAACAAGGTGCTCTTTACCAATGTGCTGTATTCTCCTGATCTTGCTAACAATCTCCTGTCAGTAAGTGAGATCGCAAAAACTGGTGGAAAAGTAAGTTTTGATAATGATGGGTGCGCTATTATAAACAATAGAGGTCAGATAGTAGCAACAGGCACTCATGTCAACAACATGTACCGGCTAGATATACCTGGTAAAGGCTATGCATGCATGTCTGATGTTGAAGAACAAGAAGATACTTACTTGTGGCACCAGAGAATGGGACATCTCAACTTTCCGAGTCTAAAGAAGATGACAGAAAATACTGATCATGTAATTTTCTCAGCAAAAACAGAAAATCTGACATGCATAACATGCCAAGAAGGTAAACAGACCCGACTACCTTTTAAAAGTGAAGGCCCCAAAGCTAAAAGTTTACTTGAAGTCGTTCACTCGGACCTATGTGGACCTATGGAAACTCAGTCGCTTGGCGGAGCAAAGTATTTCATTACATTTATTGATGACTTCTCAAAGAAAGTGTATGTGTACTTTCTCAGGAACAAGTCAGATGCACTAGAAAAATTTAAAGAATATAGAAACGAAGTTGAGAACCAGCTCAATGCCAGGATCAAGGTTATTCGTACCGATGGTGGAACCGAATATGTTAACAAGAAATTCTCTGACTACTTAAAAGGTGCAGGTATCATACACCAGACAACCACACCTTATAGCCCCGAAAGCAACGGCTTATCAGAGAGGATGAATAGAAGCCTTGTGGAACGAGCAAGATGTATGCTTCAGAATGCCAAGCTACCAAAGAAATATTGGGCTGATGCAGTACACACTGCTGCTTATGTGATCAACCGCTCTCCAACTAAGTCTCTATCATTCAAAACTCCTCAAGAAATGTGGTCTGGACAAAAGCCGAATGTGAAACACATGCGCATATTTGGCTGTGAAGCTATGGTCCACCTGCCCAAGGAGAAACGTAAGAAATGGGACCCCAAGGCACACAAGATGATCTTCATTGGATATTGTGATCATATTAAGGGCTACCGATTTATAGTACCTGAGACCACTACAGTAATAAAGAGCAGAGATGCTGTATTTCTAGAATCTACTGTGAAAAGAGATTATGTTCCTGTAGAACTATCTTCAAGTGACCCGGCAGAAAATGATAATACCCAGGAGGAAGCAAATGAAAGTGTCAGTGACACAGATGTCACAAGTCTAGACAGCTCATATGATACAGTATGTGAAAACAGGTCTACCTCAGACAGTGATTATGTACCTGACACAACTCTGGATACAACTGCAGTCAATAAGATGGAGCTGAGACCTAGAAAGAATATGGGTACTAAAAAGTCAGAAGAAAATACTTACCTGTGCTATGACGAAGAACCTATGGAAAATGTTCCTGAAACATATAAACAAGCAATTAAATCAACTGCTGCTGAAAAGTGGAGAAAATCTATAAAAGAAGAATTAGATGCTCATGATGAACACAATACCTGGACATTGGTAGAAAAACCCCCAAATGCCAAAGTAATAGGATGCAAATGGGTGTTCCGCATCAAAGAAGAATCAACTGGTCAGCGCTACAAATCACGCCTGTGCGCTAAAGGATTTACACAGACAGCAGGTATTGATTACCAAGAAACCTTCGCACCAACTGTAAGGTATGATTCAATTCGGTTATTACTCTCTCTGGCCGTTCAACAAAATCTCAAGATGGTCCAACTAGATGTCAAGACAGCTTTTCTCTATGGCGAGCTTGAAGAGACCATATACATGGCTCCACCAGAAGGACTTCCTCATGGAGAAAATATGGTATGTAAACTTAACAAATCATTATATGGTTTAAAGCAAGCGCCACGATGTTGGAACAGCAAATTTGATTCGGTGTTGAAAAAGTTTGGCTTTATCAGTAGTAAAGCTGATCAATGTGTTTATATTGGTCAAGTCCATAACAAGAAATGTTACTTATGTCTATATGTTGATGATGGACTATTATTCTCAACTGATGAATTAGCTTTAAAAACAGTAACTGAGGAACTGAATAAAGTATTTCAAATTAAAGTTATGGATAAGCCTAGCAATTTTGTTGGGATGCAAATTGAAAGGTCTAGTGACTATATATTTATTCACCAAACAAAATACATAGAGCAAATGTTGAATAAATTTAATATGCATGATGCTAATCCCAACAGTGTTCCTGTCGATCCTCACATGAAGTTGCAGAGGGGAGAAGAAGAGCCTGAGAGGAATCTGCCATACAGAGAAGCAGTGGGATCTCTCATACACCTGGCAACTGTGAGTCGACCCGATATAACGTTTGCTGTCAACCTGGTGAGTCGATTTCTTAATTGTTACAACCAAACACATTGGAATGCAGTGAAAAGAATTTTTAAATATTTAAAAGAAACAAAAGACTATGGTTTATATTACAAAAACACTAATCAGTCTTCAGAAGTGACTGGTTACAGTGATGCTGACTATGCCAATGACCCAGACTCACGTCGTTCTGTGACCGGTTATGTTTTCCTAAAGAGTGGAGCAGCAATAACTTGGTCTAGTCAAAGACAGCAAACCGTGGCACTATCGACAACCGAGGCCGAATTTATGGCTGCATGCGCAGCTACTAAGGAAGCAATGTGGATCAAACAATTTCTCACCGACATTGGTGAATATCAACAAGACACTTTGTGCCTTCACTTAGATAATCAAAGTGCCATAAGTGTGATTAAAAATGTGAACTTTCATAAAAGATGTAAACATATTGAGGTGAAATACTTCTTTATTAAGGAAAAGTATCAGCAAAAAATCATCTCTTTAGAATTTGTTACAAGTGAAAATCAATATGCTGATATTCTTACCAAAGCTTTGTCAAAAGATAAATTCAATTCTCTTAAATTCAAACTTGGAATGTGTTCACTTGGATCTATATGATTGTTATTTCTTTGAAATTGTTCTTATGTTGTACTTTTGTCAAGCAGCTACATGCTATTGTTATGTTATTTTAAGAGGCTCGAATTCAAAGGGAGTGTTAAATGTCATTCTAATTTCGAATATCGCGCCTTATTTGAATCCGTCTCGCACTTGACGATTCTTATGTCAATGTCACTTCATATTCTTGTACTCCGTGACCCATGTATTTTACGAGTCCTTTTTATAGAAAATTAAAGCAATCTTTACTAGATTCCCGTTAATTTTCGTTTAATTTATCAGCAACGTATTGGCCCGGGGCGCCAAATTTCAAAATACGCCCCTGCCGCCATCGCCATACAATGAACTGAATGAACCGTCCGAAGGTAGCGAAATTTGATATCAACGTACTTGAATATGTACCTATATCTATATCTAGTACTAGTATTCGTTTTTGTTACTAGAAATTGTAATACAAGGTAGGTACTCTAATTTACTCTAATATATAGCAGCTTTACATACAAAACTTCTACTCCCTCTATTATCACTATTAATTACGTAATTGTGTACATATACATGTCATTAACATTATCTGATCAATAATTGCGTGTTTATTATTATTTAACATTACGCCTATTCATGTCAGGGCCACGCTCTAATACAATACATATGTGCCGGTAGCAAAAATAAAATATTATGTCTCATCACTCCATTATTTTCACAGGTGTGAACGCACGAGATCACTGATCTTTAACGCTTAACAATAGTTATCTCAAGCCGAGAGACCAATTCTGTTTCAACAAGTTAATATGGTTTTCAATTTCATTTTGATACCTTTGAGTTCTGTCAAAAGGCATCTCACGCTCATCAATAACTGCGAACGAAATTCATCATGAGACGGCTCCTGAATCTCCGGACTGCATCAATTGCATTTTGTCAGCACCAATCAGTGTGAGTCGCTAACGCTGGTTGGTGCTGACGGTTAAAATCGTATCAAAACATGATGAAAACCGTATCACAACTCTAAAGAAGAATTGGCCTCCGAGTAGAGTATGGATAGATAAATATTGAAATAATATTTAAAAAATGTATATTTTTTCCAGGTAAGCATTGCAACTGACGGACCTCCAGAACTACACGGGTTTTGCCTTCTAGTAAAACCGACACGTGAGTACAATATATGATATTTTTATCTCGTGGATTTTATATTGAAAATAGAATTGATTGGAGTGCTGGGTATGACAGGTTTTTGAATAAAATAATGTATTTTATCAAAGGCTTTACATGAGTTTTTTAGTCTCGCAAGCCAAAATCGGCATAACGGGTTACTATAACTACGAGTAGTGGCTCTGTGAGTTGTAGACCTCGCGTTAAGGGGCCCACAAATTACCAGTTCGCCGGACGATATCAGCCTGTCAGCTAAACGCAAGAGGTGACAGTTCCGAACAACTGACAGGCCGATATCATCCGGCGAACTGGTAATCTGTGGGCTCCTTTAAATTAATAATTAAATTCGATTTTTTGGAATGCGTATATAGTAGACCATTTATTCTCTACATTGATACCTAAAGAAATTAATTTAACTGCCTAGAAGTTAGATTTTATTGACTCTAAAGTAAGGTCTCGCCGAGGTAAGAAATGAAGCCTATCTGAACTTTGTTCTAGCGGTAAATGTTTTCACATTAACTAAGTAAAAGTTAGCTAACCTGGTAATATAGTATCTGTAGTACCTAAATAATAAATAATTTCACAAATTTTCTGTATAATGAAGCATTTTTTTTTGCAAAAAACTAATAACAAGCAATTTTACGTGATAAAGGGGTCAGTGGACACGCATATGGGGTGAGTAGTTACGTCATAGGGGGTGATTAGATACCGCAAAGGAGTGTAAAGACATAGATAATTTTGTGTCAAATAGCTATTTAACAGATATAATACATACCATTTTCCAATAGAGTATCAACACAATAATGACTAAATTTGATGCCTATGACAACTAAAACTTAATATTTCTATTCACCCCTATTCTTGTGTCTATCGACCCCGTTTTAAGGATATGGAGAAAACAGGAAGTTTTTTGTTATTTTTTCTGAATTGGGTAAGTAAAAATTTATATCACAAATGCAAAATTGAAGAACTAACCAAGACTCAAAAAATTATATCAAAATTTAGCTTAGAAAATGTAAAAGTGAAAAAATACTTGGTTCGTTGAGACCATAGACGGAAGGACTTAAGCGACTGGCGCTTAACTCGCTTAAGTCCTTTATGCCAATTTCTGCATTTTGAAAAGACTCCCAAAAACAGGACCGACAAAAACAAAGTTTCTTTTTTGAGCTGTGAGGCGAAGCTGAAGCAAATACGCCGTCAGTAACTTGTAGTGGCAGGAATTTGCGCAGGATGGGTATAGGTGGCACGCTTTCGTTTCAGAGGCCAAGATTCTCTTTGGATCGCTGAGCCAAAATAGTTCAGTTAGATTTTCTAGTTCGTTCCTTATACAATAAAATACCTTGACGTAGTTTCAATAACAAATCGGTTGAAATAAATGGGATACCTAATCAACTTTAACATTAGCTTGAAACTGACGCGGAATCAAAGCGAAATCAAAGGAAAGGTGGAAACAATACCAATCCGATCCACATCGCATTGTCCTCATTCTTTAGAAGCCGGAATGAATAAAAACTCCTTACAAATCTTTCGAGTGAACTTTAACAAACAACATATTAGCTTACTAAAACTCCTATTTGAATGACTGTGTCATTATAAAATCAACCTTATCTAACACCAAATTTGGCTCCCTTTTAAATACAATGGCTAAGTGAGATGTGAGGTTTTCAAAGTAAATGGTGGAAATATAAGAGGATATTTCTAGTGGCAAAGTCTGACGCCGAACTTTTATTGAGATGGAATTTCTTTTCCGATAATATTGGTCGGAGCCTGGGTTTTCCACGGATGTTGGTAAATATTTGTATATATTAAGCCATACTTGGGATACCCTTATATCGACACAGACCATAATGGCCATAGTTAATTATTAAATTCAGTTTAAATTTAATGATAAATAAATAAATAAAATAAAAAGTTATTTATTCAGTTGTAGGATTCAGATATCACAGTCAGTTGTTGGGAATAAAAAAGCTTAATTAGAATTCGGAAGAAATTATAGATAGGTATTTATAAATACAGTTTATTTCACGATAATGATTATGATAGTCACGATGAAAATAAGAATAATACTGAACCTATCTTCCCAGAATTATGTATCGTCATTACATCATTTAAATAAAACAATAGTTGAAAATAAAACAAGACAGTATGTATGTAAATAGCTAAGTAGGTACTTTGCAAATTCGTCTGCGTGGGATATTGATGATGATGATGATTGATTACAAACTATTCGATGACCTTCCTCGAGCCTCCAACTATCTCTATAGTCTCCATACCAATCAGTTTAAGCGAGAAAAGGTAACAGACAGACAGTTACTTTCGCATTTATTTATTACTTAATGCCTTGTGGCATTCTCTACCAGTCAACCATAGGGCGAAACAGAAAAATGTCAAGGTGGGTGCAGTGAGAACCGTTTAGAAGGAAACAAGTATTACAGAATACATAGCTATTCCTTAATTATATCTTTATTTATAATATTAGTGGGGATTAAAGGTCAAAAATAAAGTTCAGAATAATATTTCACCTTCCTTTTACTTTATCATTAAACCTTATTTAAATGTTTATATCAAATATATTTGCATTTACATGAATCTGATAAACATAATAATATTGATAAGAATTTACATCTGAATGACGGTCTTGATTTGCACTACTTAATTATAATTGTTATGATTAACACTTGTTACCCATTAACCTACTTATTCGTGTCGGCTAGGTTATGTACGTGATGTATGTTACGTTCACTGATAAGTAATAATACTTACATCTGTTGGCCCTATGCAGTTTAAAGTGCATAATAAGAACCATTTTTCCCATAATATCCTTAGTAATTTTTTATTTCATTTGCGTTGCATTGTTTTGTGTAAGTACTAATGAATGTGCCTTTTATTAATTATTTAAAATTCACTTGAAACTAATCCCGTAAATAAATAAGCTGAAATTGAACAACAAACGTAATCACTGTTATTTTTCATAAAAGTTTGGCGTTTATGGTGACATTGCCGTACTTTGACCTTGCAAAGTCTGTGCAGAGTTATAGGCCTTGAAAAACATTAAATGCGAGATAGGCTCAGGACCGGGATAAGTGGCGTACTCGAAGCGCGCCTATGCTCAGCACTTCAGCACGGTAGTACTATGTATTAGTTATTCTGTGACCTCAGCCAGTGGGCGATAAAAGGCTGATATGATGATGACTATAATATCAGAAGTAAAACTACGGTCTAATAATTGTGCGTACGACACAGTTCTAGACTCTACAATCCCGTAATTAAGATAAATATACCTACAGTATGTACTACATATAAAGCAGCGAATATTATGATTAGACACCGCAATGCAATTTCATGGAACCCGCGCTGCACGCGCTTTGGTTAAGTATCACATTTTCCGAAGCCCAAATAACGTCACGGTTTTAGGGTTGGCAATGTTGGATAACTAGTTTTATTTTAATTGAATTGGAATAATTATCCACTCTTACATATTAGTGCGATAGAGAGATAGATAGGTAGCTTTTCGTCCTCGTAGTGCAAATGATTGGCAAATAGTTGGAGGCTCGAGGAAGGTCATTGAATGTTTGTATCAATCATCATCATCCCACGCAGACGAATTCGCAGAGTAAGTACCTATTTACATACTGTCTTGTTTTATTTTCAACTATTGTTTTAAATGATGTAATGACGATACATAATTCTTGGAAGATAGGTTCAATATTATTCTTATTTTCATCGTGACGATCATAATCATTTTAGTGAAATAAAAAGTATAAATATCTATACCTATCTAAATTTTCTTCAGAATTCTAATCTAAGCTTTTTTATTCCCAACATACTGCCTGTGATATCTGAATCCTACAACTGAATAAATAACATGTTTATTATAATTATTAAACGATTGGCTTGTCTAGGCACCCAGGGCAAGGTATAGTTCTTAGACTTAAACACTACATAAAACTTCACTAAACCCGTTAGTCCGGTCCTATCAGATACCGGAACTCCAATAAATCCTTTACACGTTCCGCATTCGTACAGCTTCCCTCACAGTCGTTAATACCAAATCGCTTGTGAAAAACATATGGTCGGATTTTATTCAGCATTTGTTTTTACGAAGTACAATCGGTTATAGCAGGCATTATTTTCTTCAGCCAAATATATCGTAATACACCTTTGTTAACCATACCTAAATAAAAATAAGAATGTGTTCCGATATATTTTGTCTATTTGGTCATCACTATCTATTTGATGCTGACTGTTGCTTTGACATAATGACTGAATTTTATTTATGAATAAGGGGTACCTTATTCATAAAACTTTACGTTATAGTATGTTTTATCCCTTTCTTAGAAATACACAAGTCAAAATGACAGAAAAAGAAAAACCATTCATAGCTAAGTCAGGCCTACTGGCCTTTATGAATAACGCCATATGACGTTCTTTTCATAGGAAAAATTGCTGCACTTTGTGTATTTCTCATACTTACTAAAAATTTTAAAGGTTCATAAAGAGTTTGATAATATTCACAATCTTCACCCCAATGCGTAATATTGATATACTTACCAAATTTTATGATACTTGGCACATACATACTTACGTTTGGTTAAAGAACTTGTTGCAACAAGTTTCTTGATAATGCGTGTGACTAACCTACCACAGATATTCCCTGTCAAGCTGACCTCTGGATTATCGTCGTTGTGTTTTATGGATCGATTTAAGTGGATATATATAGGTACATAGCTACTAAACTAAAACACAAAATAAAAATGTTATCATCACTACACCTTATAAATAAAACAAAGTCCCCCGCCGCGTCTGTCTGTTTGTGTGTTTCACTCAAAAATTACGATAAACTCATAAATTACTGAACGGATTTTCATGCGGTTTTCACCTATCAATAGAGTGATTCCTGACGAAGGTTTAGGTGTATAATTTTTTAACCCGTGCGAAGCCGGGACGGGTCGCTAGTTCGTAATAAAAGTGTTGTGTGTAAATCGTTCTCGAATAACATTTATAAAGATGACTAAAAATTCGGTCAGGATCCTTAGAGCGTTTTCACATTGTCCGGTCCGATATCGGATGTAGGATCCTACATGAATGCCCTACATTCATGTAGGATCCTACATCAATGTGAAAACACTCTTATCATATCAAACACAGACAAGAAGTTGAAGCAATTGTGACGTCAAACCCAGGTCTGGCTTCAATTCCAGAGTTTCATAACTTAAATTCTGTCGATCTGTCGCTAGGTATTAATAAAGTCAACTTTGAACTCTAACCCGATCCGAAACAGCCGACTGAACTTACTAGCACTTTGTGAAGTTCCGAATGTGTTTATACTGTTTATTGTTATTGCTGATGCTAACTTAGGCTTGAAATTGACTGAAATCCGACTTTCTGTTTAGAAGCGTTATATAGTTATAAATGTTATATATTATAACTTATAATGCTTCTAAAATTCTAAATAATAGTTAGTTATTCGTTTCGACCCTTATTGCTATATGGGTCGAAAACGTTCGGGGAAATTGGTGCTCCAAGTAATAATTGAGCTATAGACAAATTTTTAGAGTTGTGGCAACCCTATCGCTTGTCCACATGCCATTGTGCGAGGGCGTCAGATCGCAGCGTGTGGTTTGCATCCGGCTGATCACAATGGCCAAAGCGCGATTAGAATCACGATGCGATCTGCCTTTATGACCGGCATTCGTGCTTTAAAAATTTAAACTTGATTCGGTGTTACTAGCAGTGCAACGCGCGCACCAATAAGTTCGAGCAAGATGGTGCGAGTAATGTCAAATCAAGATGTGATTTTCAAATTTCTAATGCATATCCTGGTCGGTTGCCATTGGTCACGCTTATAGACCAGTGTAAATTGATCCCACACAATTGAAATAACACCACTGCAAGTGCTGCAACACATCCGGGACACTGTTCTTTTTGTTATCAATCAAATATAGAAAACATTTTAAAAAATCGGGTCGGAGACAGATTTGATCTTAACCCTTTGAACGCCACCCCTATCGTGCGCGGCGCGTCATCTAACCTTGAAAGGTTAGCAGGAAGGTTGATATGGGGCCAACCAGTTTAACCACTCGCATCAGTTGACGTATTTGGCAAACGGAGTGGTCATTAACAGGCGTTAATGACCACTCCGTTTGCTTCCCCTCTGTCGGAAATAGGCGGCCAATGGTCAACCACATGTCAGCAACATGTATGGACTGAAGTTTATCTGACATGGCTATGTTTACGTTACGTATACATTTGATGTGCCCCTCCCCCGCAAAAAACGGCAGACTATTTTGTACCGAAAATTATAGACATGGCGTCTCCGTTGGTTATATCCTCTAAGTATTTGGCGGTTAATAAACTATAAAATTGTGCAGTATTGCAAACTTTTAAAACAAGAATCGACTTTACAGCAACAATTTTCTGATGGTACCTATAGGTACTTTCGTAAATCGTATTATTTAGGCATTTTAGGCAAAATAATTCAGAATAGGATGTATATGGCTTCTAACGGTTTTTTTTTCAAGGTTTGCACCAACCATTACTGATAAACTGATTGATGAACTAACCATGAAACTTCCCACAGCTAGGTACCTACTTTAAAATCTTAGCGCACTTAATCACGAACAAACGCTTTCAAAGATAGACGAATATGCTAACGTAACGAATAAGATAGAAGATAGAGCTTAGAAAGATAGATATTTTTCAAGCTCTATATATTGATTGAATACCAGGTACTGGGCCGAAATATATGTATTACTTACATTGTTACGAACATAAATCACTAGGTACATCGATTATTTTGGCCAGTAACATTCTGTGAACGCTAAAAAGTTCCAAGAATAAATATTGAACGGACAGGATGCGGCCGATGATGTCTGACACAAATAACGTTCAGAGAATTCGTCAATTTAGCGTAGCCTATTGTAGTATATCAATAACATGAAACGTAATTCACAATCTCACATAATAGACAAGTAGTTATTACCTACAGTACCCTTACCACGAGTCACTGACAGTATCAACACTGAAATTACGCTTACGTCTACGTAACTTACTTTTTAATACAGTTGCTCAAAAAGTGCTACTTTACGTAGCTGTTTAGCGTGCGGAAAGTTGGTTATCTCGAACTAGTGCTTTTTACTTTTCCAATTTTTTTAAATTTATACTTGTTCCAATTCACGACTACTTATTGATGAGTGTTAATATTAGTTTCCTTTAAACGTCGTAATCAGCAGAAAACCCTACTGTTAATGTAAGAATGTGAAAAATATACATATTTCATATTTTAATACTTACCTCTTCATCATTATAACACGTTTATTTTTTAATATTGAATATTGAAAATTCCGTTCTTAATAAGTTGTCTGAATGGAACGGAATAGCTGCCAAACGCCCATAGATATAATATACTTAAAGACGACGTCTAAGCGAGCTGTCACTGTTACCACTTTGGTTTAGTGTACGATTAACAATATTTTACTTATTTTTTCGCAACTGTATTAAAAAATGTCGTTCGATACACGTGCGGAAATGTCATTCTTCACTCGTCCCGAGTCTTGCCACTCGCCTGCGGCTCGTGCCAAGATATCTCGGTACTCGTGAAGTAATGACATACCTTCCGCACTAGCATCGAAATGTACTATTCTATGCATCTCGCTCGTACTGTCATTTTTAGTGCGAGGCGTTTATAAACACCTTTTAAGTTTACGTGTAATAATCCATTAGAGGGAAAATCATTTCTTTACATATAAGATACAAGATACATATACCGGGTGTGGCCTGTAACACGAGCAAATAATTAAAACATAGATTGTACTCCTCAAACGGGGACACTTTTGTTCAACAACTTTTAAAAATTATGAAGTATTTAGACTCGCTATTTTTCATACAAAATAAATATTATCTTCAATGGACGCCATCGCCACGCCATATCATTGTGATTGACGTTGCTTGTCACGCCTTAAACATAACAAAATTCGCAATACATTGCGTCTTAGAATAAACTTTAAAGTGTATAATAATCAAACCACAAGTTATTTTTAAAAGTCGCTGAACAAATGTTGGTCAGTATGAGGAGTACAGCCTACAGTTTAATTTTTTGCTCATATTACAGGCCACACCCGGTATACAGTGGTACTACTAAACGAAATAAAAAACTAGCTTAAGTCTAAAATATTTAGGCTCTTGAGGCATTGTACCAAGGATGCTGGCGGCATTTTCTCGCTGTATCGCAATGCTGATACGTTGTGAGAGGTAGCCGCCAGCTGATCGGTCACCAGTTACGTCCACCAGACGCTGCGCGATTTTTGCGAACAACTTGTGCGCGCTGGGACCCCATGGACCTAGATTTTCAACTCCAAAAGGTACAAAATGGTACTCTCTACCGAGACTCTTATATTTATTATGTTTTAAAATTTCGGCGCTTTCCGCCGCTCCGCCCGTTTTTACATTTGTCCGTTGGAGGTGGGACGGTGCCAGTGTGTCTACGCAGGTAGCATCCCACACATCCCAGCCATTAGAGTATTTAGAGTGATCAAAATAAATGGATGTGTCGCGAAGTCTTAGTTTGAGGTAAACTACTAGTAAAATAAGTGTATAAATATCTGTATATATATTCGCATTAAATGGGAGTACGGGGTAATTGAACGCAGCCACTCGTTTAATTAAGCCAATAGGTTCGCTGAGTCAATAGCTAAAAGTTCAGAGCTGTTTATTCAATTTAACAACCACCTGTAGAATGAATTAAAATACTCGTACTTATTTTATTTGCTGTCTACATACAAACGTAGTTACGCTCTCATTTTAAAACGACTAGCTAGATTGCTCTGAAACTTTGTACTTACAATAGGATAAGGTATATCTAGTCCTGTAATTCATTTATGTAGTTTCAGATACCATAGTTAAAAAAATACAGCGAATTTAAGTTTTTCAGAAAAACTTGTTTTTGCTCTATTTCGTTTGTTTTATAAACTGGAGCTATATAAACTAATTACAGGACTAGATATACCTCATGTCATTGTATGTGCAAAGTTTCATTACAATCCAACACGTAGTTTTAAAATGAGAACGAAACTCCGTTTGTATGGGAAGGTGAAATTCGGCCGAGCTTGCTGGGGACTCTTAAGACTTCAATACAATAGGCTTAAGAGGAACTGGGAATTCAATAAAATACTTGTTTTATTTGCAGTTCATAAAACTTGTTCGTAACTTACAGTATCGGGACTTAAGACTTCAATACAATAGGCTTAAGGGAAACTGACGAAGTGCGTGTACAAATGGCGAGTTCCATGCCTTCATACGCTACGAAAAAAAACAAAACTAGTAACGACTTATAAAAGACTAATAATAATAGCCTATATTACGTCCCACTGCTGGGCACAGGTTTCCTTCGCGAGAGGGTTAGGGCCATAGTCCCCACGCTGGACCAATGTGGGTTGAGGACTAAACATAGGTAGGTACACCTTTGAATTTCTTCGCAGATGTATATGTATGCAGGTTTTCTAACGATGTTTTCCTTCATCGAAAAGCGAGTGGTATTAGTATATCAAGTTTTAAGCTTGCTTAAAATTATTAATAATTAGTTTTACCATAGCTTCCTTTTACAACTTATTTATTATAAAATAAGGATAGCCATGTATGGAGTGAGCCCTCTAAGGTACTTACGGTAACTTACGGTTACTTAAGGTAGGTACTTGTTTCTCTATGATTTTAGCTATAGTTCTAATGATGATGATAACTGCTTCCATATTTTAATACTTAACATTGTCAGTATCATTTAATTTTCAGCGATAAATAAGCGCTACAAAAACAATAAAGAGTTAATCGCTGCTAAAATAATTAATTGGTTTGCACATTTGTGTGGCATTTCGCCAATTTGTTCCATTTATCTTTAATGCCATCGACCCCGGCGGTCCAATTCACGCAAATTAATCATAGCCGATTATGCTATGCGATCGTTTGAAGCACTTGCGTTTGTACCATTTAATGCGGTTGGCAACTCACTAGATAATGCCTCTATTTCAAATTACCTACGAGATTTAAAACATATTAGTCAAAACCTTTGAAAGTATGGAGCGAATGACTAAAAGTATAATTAGTAACTTGGATTAAAACTTCGACTCGATTATCGACCTCGCCATACTCGTACATTGAACTGAACACGTCACCTCATTCTATCTGTACGTCAAATCTACACAGTCACCTGCAATAATATCTTGCACTACGATGCGCGGAAAATATCCGACACAATCTTATTTGTAGACCCAGATGAGCGTGTCATATATTTTTGCTTCGTGGCAGCTAGGAGATATTTTTGCAGCTGCACATTATGTACCTACATAACATATGACCTACAGATATTTTTAACAATCATAGAGAAGTGTGGGCGGGGATAGCGAGACGACTTTGACACCTTCCTTTATCCTCGTAAGACCCATCATATAAAGATTCCAAATTTTTAATTTGAACCTTATTCGATAAGTAAATTAGAACGAATTTTGTTTGTTGTAAAAACCAATGAAACAAAAGAAATGTTACTTTATTTGTGTTCACGAAAGGTTCAAATTAGATTGCATGAATATTGAATATGTACATTGTAATGTACATTTAGTCTCAGGAGGTTAAAACTGGCCGGTAGAAGACCAAATCGGGAGTTATGGGGACCACTGAGATATTCAAATAGGCTGATAGAAAAAGTTTTTGACTGCAGGTATATTTTGATGCGAACTTCTCTTCAGCCGTCAAAATACTCCAAAATCGAACATTCCACAAAACCAATCGCCTTAATACCCGTTAACTTATCGGAACCATAAATTGCGCGCCCAATAATGCCTGAAATGAAAACGATCCTTATTACCATTAGTCCCCCAGTGCAGTCAATACTGACATTACTGGCATAGATTAGGATTTGCATAATGTAGGCTAGAATCCCACATTTGTCATGTCATCGAGCTGAATTGAGCCGTTTAGGTGACTGTTCCTATCGCTTACCGATCATTCGCTTATGGGTGCATTCTCCTCGGATCCTCTATCCCGCAGTTTTGTGGAGCAACACTGTGGGACAAAAGATATGGCGCGCCGCGCGAAACTTGCAATGGAAGACCAACCGCGAGTTTTTACTTTTTGTCTCTATTACTTACTCCGAAAATATAAAAAAATTAAAAATAAAAATTTAAAATTTTAGACTAGAGCTTAAAACGATTTTTCATTGCTGACCGTATGTAATGTTTTTTCTGGTTAATTAATATGTACCTTATGAATTAACCGATCGCGGGATTTTTTAAATTAACGCCTATCAAATGTTTCCTTTGCTTAATTTTCACTCAATATGCTAATCGATCTTTTTGGCGCGTTCCTCATTGTACCAGGCCTGACATTAAAATAATACCTTTGATACGAGTTGAAGGGAGAAATTGCCAATTTTCTATCTGGCTTTTTTTGCGATACCAGCTTGGTTCGTTAATTTCTTTGTATCATACGTTCGCCAAAATGAGGTGTATTAGGGCGCCTAATATCGAGATGCTAACTAGTAAGAAATGGAATTTCATTCAATATTTCTTGCCGCTATTAACACTTAATAGTACATTGTAGGAGAGGACGGAAAACCGCTAAAAGATGGACGAGTCGTTTGAGGGCCGACACGTTAGTGGAGGCCCTCAAATAATACGAGTCCATCTTTAGCGTTTACGGCCGAGGCATTAGGTACATAGTGCTTTTCACGATTACTGCGAGGAAATAAGAAAACATTTGCATAACTATAACTAGCCCGCGATTTCTCTGGTAGCAAATTACTAGCCACTGCCTCTTGAATTTCGGTAGGCGTCAGCGTAAGAATATAATTTTCTTCACTAGAAGAACTCATTTTTATAGCGAGCGTAGATACGTGTTTCTTGTATTTTTTAGTCAAACACAATTTACACTATCTAATTCAGTAAGTATTTTCAGATCCCGCCTTTTTTACTTTTTTTATCACTTTTAAGAGGCGTTTTTCTGTTATTTCTTCAAACCGACTCTAAACTTAGAAGCGATTTGCTAAAAAAAAACACAAACAGCTACAAAAGTGAAAAACGCCTTAAGCGTGAATTGAATGGATAATTGTAAAAAAAAAGAACTGAATGGTTTTGACATTTCTTTTTTTTTTTAACAAGAAATTGGTCCTATAAATAACCTAATTTTATTTTTGAAGGAAAAAGTTGCGCCAAAAAATACCTTTTATTGATTTTTATGTTTTAAATTATCTCATTGCTGTAGCGAACTGTCACCAATGACAGATGATGATAACAATGAAACATTGTTAGTGGTGGTTCAGGTGCTACAGCTATTGCCTACTTTCCAGCTTGGTTTTTGACCATCTATTGCCACATTTCCGAACAGTGGCGTGAAAAGGTCATTAATTGTCTGTTTGATGTTTATTGCTCAGTAACACGAAAATTAGGTACCTATTCGTCTTATTTTAGAAAAATACAAACAAGACATTTAGTTGCCTAATTATGTACAATCAGCATCAAATATATTATAGCTGCAAAAAAGGTCAAATAGTTCGTTACACCATACCTACATATTTGTATGGCTTGACGAACTGTTTGGCCACTTTGGCTGCTACAATATATTGTATAGGTACTGTACCTTGACTATGGGTATATTTCACCTAATTTGCTTTACATACGTTACATGTTACGTTTATGTCACGTTACAGTTCATCTGAGCAGTTATAATCTGCACACGGTTACGGCGCAAAGTCAACTGTTATCAAAACATCTCATCTTCCCGTACACCCGATATTTTGTATCCAGAATATTAAACTTAAACCGAAATATCTGTGTAATGGCACACGAGTCCAGAGGCGAGGGCTACTGTGAACATCGCAATCCAATAATCGTCTATCTCCATCTTTATCGATTGAATGAAGCAAGAGCGAAAGCAATGCAGATAAACGATGCTATCATACTGACCGTGGCATTGACCCATTAGTTTCAATAGAATTCAACTCGGTCGACGTTGTCCATTGAAATAAATTTGGGCTTATTGAAAGAAATATTGCCGCCATATGGTTGCCTGTCAACCCGTTAGTCGATAGATTAGCGCATTTATCTATGTTTATAACCATACATCGGGGTTTTCGGGCCGGGAATGATTTCGTGTATTTATAACTTTGTTTATTGTAAAATCATTACCAAACTATGAATTAAACGTAGGTAGTAAGGTCCAAATGTGCTTAGAAATGTTAAATTAGTATCGTTTTTTACAGTTTTTACCTGTTATTTGGCTAGTGTAAAACATTCTCGGCCCGAAAACCCCGATGTATGTTTATAACAGTTCAGTTTACATTTTGGGATACTGTGTACTTAGGTAAGGTTCTTTGGAAGCAATCAATAATATATTTGACCGATTTGATCATATAAAATACCAATATCTAAAGCTTAGACGCCCTAAAAACGAACATTATATGCGCGCAAATGCCTTATAAAGTGGCGAGACTTGTTTTCTTCCCTCCGAAAAGGACTTATTATGATATTTATGACACATCAATGGACTCGAGATCCCATAAAAAAGTATATATCCCCAGTACGCGCCCTTAAGCCCCCACAAGATTTTGTCACACGTATCAGAAAGTATATGTTATATATATCTTTGCACGTATAATGCCAAATTGAAATGTGCATCGAGTCATGAATAACATATTGGTTGATATTGAATACGTCTCAGTCTATAGAAGGGCTGGCAATAGCAATAAATGTAGCTCTTTATGAAAGACCTGAGCCGTTACGAGATATCGGGAAATGAATCGTATTCGTAACCGTTTCGCAATGTCAAAGAATAGTTTCTTAAGTAAATAAGCTTCTTCGACAAAATGAAATGTCGAGAAAACAATGTAATGTTTGGCCTAGCGAATTGCACATACACATCGAAACAAAGAAAATGGAGACAACCTCTATAGATACCTTAGTTTTGTCATGGTAAATGGTTGATTAGGTAATCTTTGTCTCAGAGAGATCGCCCGAAAATACTTTCACTCAAATTAAGCACTGAATGTCAACTTCTGAAAAATACTTAGGAAAACCAGCCTGCCTGAAATATCACCGAAATAGCCAAAAACGCAAAACCGTTTCTCCGTTACTGGAAAAACAGTTATTTGAAACGGTTAAGTAACAGATATTATGCCATTCCTACTGCAAATGGCGAAACGGTTGGTGTATTGTGTGTGAATGGCGGAGTGAGAGCACCGATAAATCCAGCTCGCTTCACAAAACGCCTTTTATTACCAATTTGTATACTGTACTAGTAGGGTAAGCTCGGGTAGATTGGTGACTCCTGTATTATTTTTACACCAATGTCGTTGCAACATACAACCGAACAAACTGATTTAATAAAACGTTTTCACAGTGGGTCAGAAATCAAGTTGTTCGATAGTACATCTACGGCCAAAATTGTAGTTTTAACGATACCAAAGGTCTTATACTTGCAACCTCAACGTCCGCGAGCGATCTATTACGAACATAGCGTTTATGTGAAAAGGATATTATTTGTTTTATGTTATGACGTAATTCACCAAGTTCACTCTATTGAAACACGAATACCGACTGGAACTGGACTGGAAGTACTACATGTCCTAGCACTGGAGCGATACGACTCCACTGACGCGTTCTTGTGAAAAATATTTCATAGAATTTCGGCGTTAATAATTCCTTTCAAACGAGTACCGACCAACACCGGCCACTTCAGTTATGTTAACAATTTTTACGTAAGGTAAACGTACTATTAGTGCTCGACATGCTAATGCCCTATAGATGACACCTTGCTGTCACCTCTATTGACACTGACTTAAGTTTCAAGATGACATGTACTGGGACCGCGTCGGGCACCAGTACGTTTACCTTATTCGATGATAATTTATTCTTGTAGATATATGTAGACTTTACCCAGCTTGACACAAATAGGTATACATTGCTCATTGCCGTATCTACAGACGATCTCTAGATTAACAAGTTTTATTAGGCATTCGTCATGATATCACGGTCTTCGTAAACGCTTTACGCTTTAACCTAGCCAAGACACAGACAAGACATCCTCCAGACAGTCCAGACTGAGCATAGTAGTTCTACCCCCTCTGCCACAAATACGGTAGTTTTACTCCATTTTCGAGTCGAAAGTGTCTTTGTGTGACGTCCGTGTCTTTGAACGGACCAATCACGGCACGGGACCTCGCTCACCTCGCCCCCCGCACCCCCGTATTTTTGGCAGCATCGGTTTCATGAAATATTTTTTTATTTTTATTTTATAATTGCTCTAAACTCCGTCTAGAGGATTCCTAGTGTATGAGCCAAGATGACAATCGTACGTCGACAACGCCAGACGTATAGAAAAATATATCGGTATGACAGATGCTACGAAAAGTCACCAACAATTTTAGCACTGACATAAACGCTATCGAGAACGTAACTTACTTTCTATGCATCTCGCTCGTACTCGCATATTAGTGCGAGCGAGATGTATAGACGTTAGCGTACATGTCAATTTTGACACAGTCAGTGACGCATGGTACGGGTACTGATACTTCTGGGTATCGTTTATAGCGTGCACACCATCATCATTGGCCTTTGCGTCTATTCCAGACGATTTATGGTGTACTTAGTACCGGAGAGAACGTTTTTGGTGGCTGAATAGACCGGTGCGAGACAGACATGGTCTACCACAGGCTTGACAAGAGAGATTTGCGGAAAACGGTACCTTGTCGTCGTTTTTGCCTCTTGTCAGCGAGTGCGGCGAACGGTCTCATCACAAAACTTACGACCAACCGTCCAAGAATTTTAAAATCTACACTGTCAGATTTAACAAGTCTCCCCAATTCATTATGCTTTTCATTTCAACTTTTCCGTATAAGCTTAATTACGTTCATGATTAAAATGACATGGTCCGCTTAATACTGTCTGCTTAACTAAGCTGAAACGTCACATTGACTGAAGTCCTTTGTGATTAAATTAACTGACTAATTAATAAGAAATGTGAGCCAGCTCCAGTTCCGCTTAATGCAAAAATGACGATTTCGACGTTTCGCTCTTCGCTGTTTCCTCCCTCAATAAACCTTCATGAGACTTTGTGTATCCTTATCCGATTTTATATTTCAGATAAAAGGCAATCCTATTTAAAGTTGTACCCTCAAATAGCATTTTAGATTTAGGATTTTTTATATTTTTTCTACTCAGAATAACGAGCTCTCTCGGTCTTAATACGAGAAAAAGTCCTCCCCAAACATACATTTTCTGTTGTATTGAAAACGTAACGAAATGGACCAAAAAACTTGCGATTTTTTTTTTCCCAATTTACTACCCAATCATCTAGTTTTTGTGCTAATAATACGGACGGGGGAGGGAGAAGTAGAACCGGGAGTTGGAAGGGGTAGACCTCGGGACATTCTCCGAGCAGATCGTTTACTGTCCCAGTAAATGTCATCTTTTAACTTACGTCATCAGCAATAGATGTGACGACAGGGTCTGTCAACACTGTCAACTATTGCGCATTAGCGTGTCGAGCACCGGGACGTTTACCTTTGTTTTACCGTCTTTGAACATTTAATGGTGGTTAGTGTTATTGTTGTACCTATTGCCGTTGTTTCATCTTTGTGATCTAAGAAGATTATCATCACAAATACTGCGGCTGCGGCGGCTTTGATCTCGTGTTCGTTGGGAATATTTAATGGACGTTGAGTTGCCGTTTCCAAAACGACTTGTAAACGGGAAAAGATTTTTATTGGATTTTAGAGATACATATTGTGATCTTTAGAAATTCAATAACTACAAATATTTGATAGGTACAATCTTATTTGTCAAAACGCCTTCAGATTGTCTTTAACGTTGGGAAAATACGCGGCTTAAAGGATGACTCACGTTAGACCGGGCCGTGTCCAAGCCGGAACTTCCGGCGCTGACTTTTCTATGACATGACAGACGATCACGTGATGTTTTTCATAGAAAACGATGCGCCGAAAGCTCCGTCCCGGACACGGACCGATCTAACGTGAGTCATCCTTAATGTTATCATGGAAAAATATTTTGAAATTCCCCATTAAACACAACCCGTGGAATCTTTGTAATCCCAAATAAAATCGTCCACAAGGCTACGATTTACGACTAATGTCCTTTTTGATAAAACTAAAGATTCACTGAAGCAAACTTTCCTATCCCAATCTTCTTATCTTTAGAATTCACAAACAGAGGTCGAATTTAGAAACTTCAAATGCAATACCAATTCAGAGAGGTAACGCAGCCAGCGTTATGGGCTCAATGCCGCAGGCGGAGGTTCTAGAAGGGGTATTCTCTTTATAAATTCTTTTTATTTTCATATATTTTATTAGTATAATTTAGTTTTTATATAATATTATAAGTATTAGTTAAATTTTTAAGTAGGTTTATTTTAATTTTAGTTTAGTTTTTAAATCTTTAATTTATAGTTAGTTTTAATGTTTTTTTTTTATTTATTATTATGCTGTACTTATTTTTTCTTTTTAAAAATAAAATAATAATATGTTTCCTGTAAGTAAAATGAAATGAGGTAGCTTAAGGTTTTAAGGCACTTTCCATACCAATTTGATTTCTATATGTTGCGTCACACTAAGTTAGTATAATGTTATGCGTGTGTGAGCGAGATGCACTAATATTGAAATACTCTTGGTATATTTTAAGTCCCTGAATACATTTTAGTTCTCTATTTAGCAAGATGTCGCATTTATTTTTATCGGTCCATATATAGCTCTACAGACTTAAAAGGAAACTGTTTTCAGAGAAGCAGTCGGGTCAGTACGTGGATTTGAGGGTGTTGTGTAAGTTATTTAGAAAGAAAATAAATACATAGTAAATAATTAGCAAATCGTCTGACCAGAACTGACCAGAGCTCTTCCAAATAATATACATTCTATTGTTTACCCTTCCCAATTTAGGAATTAGGCGTGTTAAACTGAGTTATGAATTATTAGTGGGTAATTATCTTATTTAAAAATTTTACGTATGTACTTACTTACCAATATTCTATACCTTCTTGTATAATGCCATCGGGCTGAGCTATGTTGATATTGGCATAACAAGTCAAGTGGTGGTATAGTAAAAGCATAATTTTAATTTCTTCCAAATATATCAAATCTATTCACCATTTTACGTAGTTTTAAAAATCTATACATCTATAATTTTCATAGAAACAAAAGGTACTCGTAAAGAAGAAATTTATTGGTCGAATTGAAACATGAAATTCTAAGGATTTATGATAGAAAATGAGAATCGATTGTATTCCATCAAGTTCTGGCAAGGACCATCCAAAAATACTCGTTCGAAAACTTGTGATTCACAAAACACTCCCATTGTTCGTTACTCAGAAAGTTTCATAATCATTATCATAGTCTACACTACACGAACTTGATCCTTATTTCGATGACATAAGATCCATCGTAGGTCACAAGGGATTGTTGTTGTTGCTGTTATACTTACTAAATCAATTAGTATTGGAGCAAATTGTGTTTGGAGTTTCCTTGTGATAAAATTAGAAATAAGGAGATCTGCAGGAGAAACATGATCGTTACGTGGACACGTGTCGGAAAAAAATAAATCTAATACGCCACAAAAATAAATTTAACTTTGGGCGATCGACGCAAAAAAGATTGGGAAAATCTGACTAAATAACAAGTAAATCGAGTTACTGTTTATAGACATTTTCATGTATTCTATGGAAATCTTCCGCCATCAATTTCCATCGGATACATGAGGAAAGTAAGGTATCTTAATTCCAAATACACCTCGACTCATTGTGTATTTGGGTAATTAATATCCGTCGGACCAATCTCAGGAGTATCTCCGCTTACCTCACTTTGTTACTGATATTGAGGTCAAGTTACATATTTTCAAAGAATATAAAAAGAAAAAAGATTTTTTAATACCCAACGCATCTGGATTTGGTAGTGAAAAATGGATTATTTTATCCACATACATAAAAAGCAATATTTTCTACTGAAAGATTTATTTTAATGTGAGTAAGCACGATCAAACCGATGTCCTAAAAGTTGCAAGGTCTTATTTAAGCCAGCCAGATAGATGGGAAGACGAGCTGAAAAAAACAGCCGGCCCCAACTGGATTCAAGTAGCCCAATCTAGAGAGGACTGGCTATCTTTGGAGGAGGCCTTCACCTGCAGAGGGGTTCTTGCAGATTAAAATTGTATTAAAATTGTATCAAATAATACCAACATTTAAATAAAAACTAAATTTTAAATCACTAATAACTCTATTACTAACAAAATGAATTACTAACTTATTAGATTTAACTTTTTTTGTTTTTAAATTTTTGTAATCTGCAACGAAATAAAAGGCTTTTTATTTTTTATTTATTTATTTAAGCCAGAGGAAATCCGTTTATGGGTAAATCTTCGTGCGCGTTTTAGCGAGATCCTTTCCATTATGATTATTACTTCAATTTATGGTTTGAACATGGAGTTTATTGCTCGAGAATACGGTATACAATTGAATGTGTATTCGTATTTCGTTTATGATTTTGTATGGTGGAACAGAATGCGAAACGACTCTTGTTTTCTGTTTTGCTGTTGGGTCTATGATGGATACGTTAATGACGGATAATCCATTTCACCCACTGGAGACGTTTTAAAGGAGGACATACTTATATTCCGTATCAGACTATTTTTTTCTAGTGTATGTTCTCGATTCGGTTAGCAAAAAACCATATTAAATATCTTAACAGCAGACGGGTCATTAACAAAGACCTTGAAGGCCTTTACTAAGTAGCATTTACTGGTATTTGGAACAAAAATGCAATGACGCATTATCGCACGCTAACGTCCTCAGATGACTCACGGAAGACCATAGACTACCACTTACAGACTTAACAAAGACCGCAGTCACCACACACTGAAAAAAATATGATCTAACGAGCACACATTAAAGTGATTTCATTAAGATTAACTGCTATTACAATATCAACTAATGTACGTTCAAACGTACGTAAACGTACGTAACTAACGTACGAACAGTAAACTTTACTGCTTGGTTCGATAGGCTCATATGGAAATGTTTAAAGTTTAAAGCATTAAACACGTTAATGCAATTTCAATTGTTTTAAACGATTTGCATTACATTTCTTAGTGCATTTAGGCGCAAGAAGTCACCGCACTGAGTTGGATCCTATTTGCAACGTACTCGTAAACTACAACAAACTATGTTTAACACAAGTACTGATTCTTTTTCATTATTTGTTATTTACCTACTTTTTAAAAATCTTATTATGATTTGTTCATGATATGATAGGAACGTGGCAACACACACAGATCTCACAGTGCATCTCGCGCGCACTAATTAGAATCGTTTCAAGTCGCATAGTAGCAATAACGAATCAAATTAATATTTTGAAACTTCCAATAGGTTGCCAGGTAGTTAATTTAATATACATAGATGACACTATTATGATATGAGCGCTCGCTTTCCCGTAGTAATGTAATATCGGGGCGCTGATGACCGGTGACCGCAAGCTATCGTATACTGGGTGATTTTCGGGTCGTGGCCCTGAATATCAGAAACTAACTACAAAATCGCGAAAAACGTCTAATGGACCGAAGTAGACGTAACGTCCCATACGTTCTAATGGTTTTTTTTTTCATATCGTTCCCACGGGAAACCATGTTCAGTATGACCATCTTAATACATTTTTGATATTCTCACGGCCTCAAAATCTTCCAGTATATGCGCCGTCTAGAGTGTTAGTGGTCTGTACGGAAGACGACTGAGCAAAAACTTCGAGCGCAATCTCTCGTCAGGCCCGAATGGGTAAGTCGTTAACTTATCTGAGATGAGCTGAGACGGTATCTTAAACCCACGGTCCGTTGGTCGAAGATTGTCCATCTCTGTCTGTGTAACTCTTGCTGTACTGTAGTGACAAAGATGGATAGACGAATTTCAAAAAACAAAGATGGATAGACGAATTTCAAAAACTGGACTTCTTAGTAAATCAACTTGACTAAAACCAAATTTGGCTTATTTTTCGTCCATATTCATTTGTTCCCCTTACGCGGTCCGGTGAATGGCTTCCGCGTCAGCACGATTTATTATTTACATTGGCATATTGAGATTTTAATTAAGCCTTTCTTGAGTAATTTGGTTACCCTCATCAAAAGCTGCTCGTGATGGGAGTCGTAAAGAAATTTAGACAATCAATCCGTGTTCATGGAAACACTTCATCATGGATACAAGAGACCAATCAGCGAACGGAAAAGTTTTTAAAGAAAGGTTTTCTTTTTGAGTGACTTTCTAACTCAACAGTGATAAAGTTAAGTCCGAAGAAAGAAGATTGATTAAAGCTGATTTCATCTACTTGTACAACAAAAGTTTTGTATCACAAAAGTTGTTAGCTGAACGTGGTTAAACATTAAACGTAAAAAAATCATTTTTGATACAATTTTTTATCGCTGACTGTACTTTTCTTTCAACCGTTAACTAATACTCATCGAGACACTGTACCTTAACCTTCTACTAACTAATCTACTTTAATCAAACTCAACCAGAATTGATTATAAATTAAGAAAAATAGGTTAATTTGGCCATGTGATCGTCTAGTGAAATTAATACGTTGTGAACCTTAGTACCCATCGTCTTTTATGTGCAGACTGATTAGATTTGGATTTAATATATGTAATTGTAAATATTGCTACTATATTTCCATATTATAACACTATCGTATGAAAAATAAATAATAAATTATATTTTTTAGAATTTATCTCCTACCGACCCCTACCGTGACCAGTTACCGTGAACAGTAGTGTAAGCCCTTGTTGTTTGTAATTATATTTTCCTTTTATATCCATTCGCTAACCTAGCTAGCTAAAGGAAAATATTTATATGTAAATGATGCAAATATTAATACGTACAAACATACTTTATCTACTGTCACGCCTCGGATGAAGACGGGTCTCTAAACTAAATAATACCTATTTTATTTTGTTTTGTTTTTAATAGGTATTCCTAAGCACTATGTAATATTTACTTTTATCTGCGTTTCGGAACCTATTTTCAGACAAGAAGAAACGCCAAGAAACTCATCTGAATATTCTTACTATAAATGTATGGAATACTGAAGCAATCGTCTATAAAACATGATTTAATACCCTTAGTTACCCCGATATAGAAAAGCTCAAATTGTCACTAGTGAACTGCTTCGCCTGTCACTAGCTCCCTATAACAAAATTATTTAGTATGCCCTCAAATAACTTTGTTCCCCTATCTCACCCAATATAATAATGTATTACCTTTAAATCATATCTAATGTACGAGCCTCAGTAACCCATCCATATGCTACTGAAACTAGACTTTAATTTTATTCTGTATTTTAAAACAGTTAAAACACTCTAATGATTTTAACACTGTGTGTAACCAAAATATATGTGAGAGAATAAATAATAATAAAGAAAGAAATAATAAATATCCCTAACACCCAAATAATGACTCTACCCTAACTCTACCCCAATGTCCCTATTCTAATGTGTAAATCTAGAGGCGAACCTCTATCTTTACAGGGAGGAGTGTGTGTGAGAGGGACCCTAATTTAAGCTGTAAACGTTCGGCCGACAAAACCGAGGCATTGCAAACCCTAGTGTCTGTGTGATTGCCTCCCTCCGCAGTGTAGGCCGTAGCCAAGGGTACTGACGAATAAGGCGCCCTATTCCAAATATAAAATGTGAATATATAAATATATATAACAAGACCACGCTTCTTCAATTACCAACAGATTTCAGTGAGTAAAGATTACTCTTAATGATCTACACGTGAGATCCTCACATCCCTCTGTCAGACCTTGAAGAGAACGTAAGAGGTATAATCGTCACCTGTGTAGGTAAAAAGGTTGACGCCAGGCCCCTCTCGCGACCTGGACCTAACACTCTACTGGATTCCCGGAAAAGCCTGCTTATCACCGCTAGGTTAGGCGTTTCCGGTTGATTGACCGTGCAATCAGACACTAATCTGGCTCTAAAACACAAAAAACACCAAAACACACGTAAGTATTTACACTGAACTAACAATTGAACAGTCTGACAAAAAGCAGCATAGTAGCTACGTAAAGTCAAACATCCAATCGTCAAAATAACACCTTTGTTTTCAACCGACGAAAAAAAAAACGGAGGAGGTTCTTAACGTCTACGGGCGAGCCAGAGATCGTGACAATCCGACGGACAAAAATAGATTAACCAGTTCCCAGCTTGGCGTGGGGGTATTTATAACAATAAAAGACATTAACGAAACGCATTTCGACGACCGGTCTGGCCTAGTGGATAGTGACCCTGCCTGCGAAGCCGATGGTCCTGGGTTCGAATCCCAGTAAGGGCATTTATTTGTGTGATGAACACTAATATTTGTTCCTGAGTCATGGGTGTTTTCTATGTATATAAGTATGTATTTATCTATATAAGTATGTATATCGTCGCCTAGCACCCATAGAACAAGCTTTGCTTAGTTTGGGGCTAGGTTGATCTGTGTAAGATGTCCCATAATATTTTTTTTTTTTTTGTTTGACGCATTAGACGCACTTCGATATAAGATCTTTGTTATTTATTTCCTTTAAACTCGAGTACCAATCTTGAGTAGTTTTAGCAAAGAGATGTGATTTCCATAAGACAAGCAAAGTCAAAAGAAACCCCGTGCCCCGGAAACCAAGACAAAGTTACTCTCTAATAGTGGCGCCACTCCCTTGATATTTAACAATTCTAACGCACATCAATGTAAAAAATCATGGATCAAAGCACATGGCGATCCAAAATTATTAAAAATTATTTATGTCTATATGTAAATATATATGTTTTATTGATATTTTTATACATTTTCATCTTTAGTTTCAATACTGCGTCAACAGATGGCAGCATAACCTTCGCGACTACAAAATTCACCGACAGTAATTCTCTATACACATTCCATTCTCTTTGGTTTCAGCGAATCACTTTTTCTGATTAATGGCCCACTACGAAACTTGACTCTGTTAAGTTTTTTGTTTGTTGTTTCGGATTTCTCGTGAGAATGTTTTGTTTTTATTTAAAATTAATTTACTGAATGCATACATTATAGTTACTTACATGTATTTATTTTAATTAACATTTGTACATAATAATTGAGGTTTTAAAGTTTATGAAAAAATTATCGATTGATCAGCTGGGTCAATCATTATTTATGTTAACTAGATCAGCTAGTGCGTCTAGTTACAACACCAACAACCAAACTGATAAAACAATGATGTTGAGTTGTTTTATCAGTTATCACAGAGTTTATATGGCCACCTCCGGTCTCCCTTATCAGATCAGCTCGATGGTGGATGGAGATGGTAGATGTAGAAGATTGCAGTCACCCAATTTACATATACGTATGTGAATTTGCAGCTCAATTTAATATTTTTTGCAAGATTTGATTACAAACATAGGTGCAGACAACGGAATAGGTGGGTTGAAAGTTAAATATACCAAATCTGTTCAGAAATGACGGAGTACTGCGATAACATTACATATACAAATACAAGGACGAATTGATAAGCAAGTCCTTTTTTTGAAGTTGGTTTAAAAATACAACTTGTTGGAACCTGTACCCAGATTGATCTTGTTAGGACTTTACTTGAAAATAAAAGGAGGTATATAATGTATTCGGGTCCTCAGATTCCATTAAAAACTGCTAATCTTACCATTTATTATACCTACGCAAAAGTTGTATAGTTACTTATACGAGTATTTGAAACCTAATCCAAAGTATTTCTTGATTAACAAAGTTATTTCTTAGACCTTAGCCAACTGTTCCTTTAAATAAACATTCTATGGACGCGGAACTTTCTCAAAGGCGTTCCATACAAAAGAAATGGCAATAGAAAGCCCGCAGTTATAGTTCGACCTTTTCACGTTCTTCGTAAAAATAACATTGAAGTTTACCAAAGGGTAATAAATATTCGGTCTTTTTGACCTGGATTCTTTGTCGTCGGTCAAGTGTTTTTGCAAGTTTTATTTAAATTTTATACATGTTCATTTCAGGTTAACAAAGGAATAGAATAAGTAGATGTTCGAAGCAGGGAAACTTTCTTTTCTCTTTCAAAGTAAAGTCCGTAAAGATTGGTGGTTGTAAATGAGGTTACGATCTGAGGTACGAAACGAAACCGGCGGAGCGCAGCGCAGATCACTTTAAGTTTATTAATGTATATTCTCTCTTATTTCAATTACATTCAGGTATAAATTTGAATGCTCTGAGACCGACCTCGCGGCATCGAGGAGCATATTAGAGGATACCGCGGCGGTAGGCGCCGGCATGCCACGGCTTCCCCCGGTATGCGCCGAGGCCTCCCGAGTGCGCCGTGGTAGCGCCGGAACGACGGGGAAAAACTCATGCACACTTAGGGTTACCAGATACAAATTTAGAATTTCCTGACAAATTTTCCTAACATTCATATTTTTGACGACGGGGAGGGGGGGCTAGCCCCCGGGGGCCACCCGATTGAGCCGATAGCCGCGTCAACGCGGCCCATTGTATTAATTTGGTGAGTTAGTAGTTAAGTAATTTAAGTAAATAAAAAGGTACTTTATAAAAAAGTCTATCAATTCAAAAAAATCCTGACGTTTTCCGTCCCCATTCCTGACAAAAGGCCAAAATTCCTGACATGTCAGGAAAATTCCTGTCATCTGGTAACCCTAGGCACACTAGTCACTAATCCCTTTTGATAGAGTACACGCTGCGGTAGGCGGCGGCATGCCGCGGCATCGCCAGGCCTGCGCCGAAGTGCTCCCTGGTGCACCGTGTGTTAATTTAATATTATAATTATATATATGTACATTGTACATATGTCGCAGCGATCAGCGGGCGCAGCACGGTTCCATTTTTATCGCCTGTCACTATGCGCGTCCCTTTCGCACTTACATACTTGTTAGAACGTGATAGGCATGGTGACAAGCGATAAAAACGCGACCGTGCTACGCCGCGTTTAGTTAGCCAACTAATTTAGTCGCCTAGGTCGATAGAAAATCTCTCAACGTTAATAACTTGGCGTATTGACTTGAAAGTCAGCTCTTTGAAAACGACTGGTTCACTCAGCTTAGTGATTTAGGTTTTAAAGATCTTTATTTCTCATAAGAATACATAATATTCACTTACACGAGAATTTCTTATTATTTTTTTTCATGCAAAATACATATTTTTCGGTGAGCGCACACTTAACTTATAACCACTTAATACTGTAGGTAATTACATATTATGACTTAAACAAAAATTTACAATTTAATTAATTGTAAAAACGTTAGAGAAATGAAATAAAATAATAAATTGGTTAAACGTTGCAATATAACCAATTGGCTGCGGCATATACCTATACTACTTTGGTGCGGCCCGTCCTAAAGGCCCCTGTACACAATGGGCCAGCGCCGGCCAGTCCAAGGGACGCAGCCATGCGGTAGAATGAGATAGCAATATCACTTGCTCCCTCTAACGCATAAATGCGTCCCCCAGACTGGCCTACGCTGGCCCATTGTGTACAGGGGCCTTTACACATGTCCGGTGTGGAGTAGTGCTTGTGATATACAAAATAGCTATTTTATACTAATCTGGGTAATATTCATGTTGCAATAAAACTTTTATTCTTAAATAATTTATTGCTAAATTAACAAAAACATTTTACTTTTCTAAGAATCCTCAACATAAAAACAAACGTGCGAATAACTAAAAGATAACATAGATAAAAGTCGTTTACGTGAATGGGGTTGGCAACTGTCAAAGGTTTTCATAGATGCATTTTATACTTTTATAGTATTTAATCAATATCTTAAGTTTTAATCTTGCCAACTCCAACTCGTGTCTTATGCATATTTCACTTCCACCCCTGGAGCTTATAGCTCTAACGACTCCACTATGGCCGGCCGGCTACGGCAAGCCAGAGGCAGAGAATCCTGTCCCACCCACCCTCCTTGCGGGTAACAGAACTCCCCAGGAGCACTCGGGTACGTGAGGTCGCTAATCCATAACAGCTCGCCACAAGCTGCCCTACGTTGACTGATTGCACTGGGAAAACCAGCGGGCGATGGGGTCCTCACATCCCTACGCCACATTATTTAGTTTATTATTGAATATAGGATAGAATATATATTTTTTCTTATATTTTTATTTTGTATTCAAAATATTTATTCATCAAATACAAATACAAAGTCAATCTTAAAATCTACTTAAATAATTTACATGCAATTTCCTAACTTAAAATCTAAACATATTACTAATATACTACACTGTTAAAAATTATGTAATTTTAAATTAAATTATGTAATTTTACATGCAAAAAAATTACATAATCCTGTAAAATTCCCGAAAAATCTGGGAAATTTACGGAAAAATATGACATTTTACGTAATTCTCGTAAATTTTTACGAGAATTACGTAAAATGTCATATTTTTCCGTAAATTTCCCAGATTTTTCGGGAATTTTACAGGATTATGTAATTTTTTTGCATGTAAAATTACATAATTTTTAACAGTGTATCCTACTTACACTATCAGCCCCATTCCGACCCCCACCCAGCCCAAAAGTGCCAAAGATGCTAGCGGCATTACCGCGCTGGATGGCAAGCGATATCTGTTGGACTAGATAGGAGCCTGAACGGGGATCGCCTCCTCTGTCACGTAGACGCCGCCCCAAGTCTCTAATCAACCTCTTGGCCTCCGAACACCACGGCCCCGCAGTTTCCACCGCGACCGGAACAAAATCGTACGCTGGTTCCAGGTTGGCGTATTTTAATCGCTTGAGCCTCGCGGCATTTGCCGCGGCTGCGCCTGCCAGCCGGCTACCGGGAGCAACATGAGTAGGCGCAAAAGTACTCACGCAGGTTGCATCCCAGAGCAAGCAGCGGCCTTTGGCCCACGGAACCAGCGTTAAGCCGTCCGGTTTTGTATTGTATATTTTATTTATATTCATTTTATAATTGTAACTATTTTACTTTTTTTATTGTTACTATCGTATTTTGATAATGTAATTGCTTAAGTCGGCTTCGAACATATGCGTTGTGTAAGTACCTACCTAATATAAGTACTAAGGGCATTTTGCGAGTCAAGAAATTTACATGTTTGTGTCAAATTTAGGTGTACTTGTGACTTTCGTTTGACATATTAGGGTGATCCGATATTGTAACTGTTATTGCTGCACCAGGTGCACCATTGAAATGAAATAGTACATTTGACATATTAGGGCAATTGCTTATTGTAGTTGTTGTTGTTCCACCAAGTGTAGAGAAAGTAAATGCAACGTTTGACATATGAGCGCAATCGGATAGTGTAGCTGTTATTGTTTTACCAAGTCCAGAATCGACAATAAATCTAACGTTTGACATATCAGCGCAATCGGATAGTGTAACTGTTATTGTTATACCAACTACAGATTTGAAAATAAATGTAACGTTTGTCATATTAGGGCAATTGGAAATTGTAATTGTTATTGTTCCACCAGATTGACCATTGTCTTCAAGTTTAACATTTGACATATTAGGACAATTGGATATTGTAAATGTTCTACCTGGTCCATCAGGAAAATTAACATTTGTCATATTAGGGCTATTGGATATTGTAACAGTTCTTAATCCAGGAGGCCCACGAATATTAGTTTGCTGTATATTTGAAATTGACCCTGGCTGTGATGATGCAGTGTTACTGGTTGACTGTTCCCTTGCCCCTCCAATCAATCCAATTCTTCTCCAATGAGAAGGCAATAGAGGCTGAGAATTTGCTCCACCAAGTGCATGCTGTGGCCAATCTCCAATCTGGCTGCAGTCTACAATGGTGGTTGATAATGATAATATAATGATAATATAATAAAGATAATGAGCAGATGGCAGTGTTCTGGAAGATTTTGTCTGGGTATCGATTTTCATTTTCTCAGGACTGCAACGCTCAATGTTAACTGGAGGGTCACGGGAGCCTGGCTGAGGATCTATGTAAAGTGTTTGATGTTGCTGGTGTGAGGCTGACGAGGCGTGGACATCCTCGTGAGACTTGGCTGTTGTGATAGTTCTGGTGTCTCGCATTTTGAATGTCACTATGTCTCTGTTGATAGTGCTGTTAGTCAAATCGATTCCTCTACATGCACCATTGATGCCCAAGCTCTGCGCATCCTGCAAAAAGGTTGAAAAGTGAACACACTAGTATATATAATATAAATAGGTAGTAAATATTTTGTAGAAACACCAATGAATAGTTATTTAAGCTGCTGGTTCAGTAATTATTATGTTGTGAATCTAAAATTTTAATGAGATTTATTTGTAGGTAAGGCAAGTAGTGTCATTAATAATCCTATAAATAAGATAGTGAGTAGTCATACAAATAAAATTTTAAAGTATCTAAGTGTAACTCTTGTTTTATGCAGCGAGAAGTTCACGTTCGACGTTTTATTAATTAAATTCCTACATTTCTAAATAAATTAATGTGCTAAACCTTCAAAAAGTTACTACACTTATTTTTACAATAACAACTGCTATAAAATTGAACTCTCATAGGGACCATTATTCGACGCGAGAGGTACCGTAACTTACAGTAAAGGGCCATAAAGTTTGCACATCGGTATTTAGAAAGAGAATATTGGAGGCAACGAGAATGAAAGAGACAACGCTCTACGAAGCCGAAATTCCGATGTGCAAACTTTATGGCCCTTTACTGTATAAATACTTAATTGTGATTTTCAGATAAAACCTTCTTGATCATGACTGCAAAGTATCATGCAAAGCTATTAGTTTGGCACTCTTGCAGACTACATGGAAGTATGTACCTAGTAGTGTATTCAAAACGTTCGAACTGCGTTTTCGCCATCTTGACATATAATTATAAATAGTAATCGTTTAGGCATTTACTATATCTAGACTGCAATCAGGCAACAAGAGTTAATCTATTAATCATCGTTATTCAGTTACCCTTGAAAATGTCACTATCTATAATCTGCAATCTGCTTATCAGTGGTTAATAGTAGATTGTTAACCAAGGGTTGAAAGGCACCCATTTCTGTCGAGGTAGTTTGGCGCTCGAACGCAGTGAGAGCGCCAATAGTCCGAGACGGAAATGGTGCCTTTCACCCGAGTTAAACACTCTACTTTTCATATCGAATGCGAGGAAACCAAACAAGACAAGGCAATTTCGCAAAATCAGTAATTGAAGTACCCAATATACCTACGGCCATGATTTTTTTCCTTAGGACTTACTTGCAATCGGAGACTTTACATGTGTGAAGATTAATAAACCCTAGCGAAAATCATTCAGATTGCATATTTATGAAAACACACATTTTTTAACTAACTGCAGTAATTTTAAAATGATTTGTTCATTATAGTGTGAAAATCAGCGGGATTGCCTCATACTTTTTAATTTTATACTTTTTCGTTCTAAAAGCCGCCACAGACTACCGGACCGCACCGCGACCTTGGTACGCCGCACCACGCAATAACATAATAAAAGTATTATAAATATTAAATAACAATGTAATTAATAATATAAGAAATTTTTATCTTGTATTTTATTTTATTTTTATGAATATAGTGCTAAATAACTTTAAAAACCAATTTAATATCGTACAAACGTTTAACTGTGGCTGTATAAGATTCTGCCTTTGCTCATTTACGCAAGTGTAAGGTTTAAAAAAATATTTTTGGTGTATTCCTTTTGGTTCGAGTCTTATGAAATCGAGTAAATAGAATTCAACGAAAGAAATTAAGAATAATTTGTTTTTAACAATTTACTTTCATCGTTTTTTATAAAAAAAAAGGATCAACGTGGGATTAGTCAAATTAAACAATTACCAATTGTTACAGGCGAGGAAATAAAGACACTATTTTTCCATTTTGTTTCCACCCAGTTGTTCGTGGGACGGGTACGCAGAGGAGTACACCACTTTTCTGCGCTAGAGCATAAACGTATCACTTTCTGCGCACCTTTTAGAACAACAACGACCCACTTTCAGAGCATGAGATATGAAAAGGATATTTCCGTGATTTGTTTTTGTGTTATTCTCGTACAATTGCATCTTTGTCACCTAATAATGCATTGGATAGGTATTCAAGATAAAGGTATATGTTTAATTATTTGATATATTTATATTTTCATACCACGTAATCCAGTAATTTTGTCGAATTTAGTAACCGGGCTCTTTTGCGTCAAATCCGGTAGTTCTGATTTTTTGCAGACTTATTTATGATGTTGGCCCAATGAATAATCCAAGTTTGTGACCTCGAGCGACGAACGCAACTTAGTCAAAAATCGAAAAAACCGCGAAAATTTGGGTTTTTTTTTAGATTTGGGCGAATATAACCCTAAAGGACTAGTTTTTGATAGTCCGTTCTCCAGACGTTTTTAAAGTAGGTAGACTAAATTTGCTACAATACGAGACTAGAATTGTCTCTGTAGATCTAGTAGTTTAACACTTTAAACTCTCGCGTTTTGTACACATATTTAATTACACAAACGGGTCTACCGCGATATAATTTCATTGTTTTTACCTTTAATTCCGACGGAAGTCTTTCCGTGACCACAGCTGGTGCAACTCAGCTGAAACGTCGGAATTAAAGGTAAAAACAATGAAATTATATCGCGGTAGACCCGTTTGTGAAATTAGATCTAGTAGTTTCCGAGATAAAACCTTTCAAAATTTATAATTTTTTATAATTGTATTCATAAGCTAAGTGCAGTGAGTATGCACTTTTGTCTCAGGCGATGCCGCTTGGCACAATTGTTTCTAAGGTCGAACAAAGCTGATTTGCCCCGGTAGCCAAGAGATCGTACCGTACCTACCCCCCAAAAAAAAGGGGGGAAAGGGTCGGCTCCCTAGGTCCAATCTATGCTATATTTCTTCCTGCTCTTAGCAACTAGGCCAAATTATATATCATTTTCATTTTAGATTTTTCGATTTGATTCGTGGTTTTTTTTTTTGACGAAGTTGCGTTCGTCGCTCAAGGTCCCAAACTTGGATTATTCATTGGGCCAACATCATAAATAAGTCTGCAAACAATCAGAACTGCACACTTACACGTGATGTGTGGACAATCAATTTTCTCGTCAGGCCAGTGGTTGCTAAGCCAGAAAATGTCGTAGACTGACAAAAATGGGTCGTTCTTTGTCCACACCACTAACTAAATATAGTTGGTCAAGCAAAACTTGTCAGTAGAAAAAGGCGGCAAATTTAAAAAATGTAGGCGCGCGAAGGGTTATCGTCCCATAGAAAATTTGATTTTCGCGCCTTTTTCTACTGACAAGATTTGCTTGACCAAGTATATTAGTTAATTAGGCAATTTAAATGAGCAAGTCTTGTTTATTTATATATTTCGGGGATCTCGGAAACGGCTTTATCGATTTCGATGAAATTTGCTATATGGGGGTTTTCGGGGGCGATAAATCGATTTAGCTAGATTTAGATCTTATCTCTGGAAAAACGCGCATTTTTCAGTTTTTATATGTTTTCCGAGCAAAGCTCGGTCTCCCAGATATTACTGAACTAATAGCCAATACACCTATATCGCCATGCGCACTTAGCTCTCCGTCGAAGTAGCCCCTCATATAAACATAAACCTTAAGCAAAATAAATGAACAGCAGTGGACAGTCTTACGCATAAAAACTTAATGGTACACAAAAAACAGGAATTTGTCAATAAAATTAAAACATTTAATGACCCAACTTCCTCTATAAAGTTTAGTAGGTACTAGGTACCTGTAATCGTTATTTGTATTACAAGGGGGCAAAGTTGTTGTTTAACCGCTCGTGCTAATATTGATACCCGAGCAAGGGAAAGTTTTCGAAAAATGGAATCTTGAGCGTTGCGAGGGTTTCAAAACACGAGGGTTAAAAAAAATTCCCCCGAGTGAAACACAATTCATCATTTAAAAGTCAATTCTACCAGAAAATAAGAAAACAACTCAAAATTTGCATTAGATTACTTTGCCTCACATGTGAATTACTGATAGCAAAGTGCAACTTTGCTATCCGTTTTTGAAGTGCAAAGTAAGCCTTTCCGAGCTGGTGTGGTGAAAAGGAAATTAAGACAAATAATGTCTGCATTGCATAAAGAATTGAATATGAATATGAATTGCGGTACTTACTAGGGCTACTTTATCTCCACCCTTCTTCAGCTGGTCAAATAAAAACTGTGGGTACGACGACAAGTGGTCTGGAATCTGGCGTTCCTCCGGCCCGTAAACTATATTATTGTGTATACACACAGCCATTTTCCTTTATTTTCTGTTTTAATTACTTCGGCCAGTGGACAGACGTGAACTAACGTAACCGAGTAAATTCAACTAACTTTCTTTCTTTTCACTTTAAACTTGCTTTTATAGACTGATTTCGATAAAAATATCGATATAGCGGATTAAAGCCGGATAAGTAAGATAGCAACTGTTAACACATATCATACCTGATATTTTATTATGTAAATAAAGGGTGGCCCAGACCAGGCGGCTTAGCACGGTCGCGTTTTTATCCCTTGTCACCATGCCTGTCACGTTCTAACAAGTATGTAAGTGCGAAAGGGACGCGCATAGTGATAGTCGATAAAAATGGAACCGTGCTGAGCCCGCAGGGATGTAACGGATGTGGTATGTATTTTGGACTAATCCATTCAGCCATTTTCAATTTATAGCAGTTCGAATTCAACTGTGGATTGTGAAATGTTTGAACGTTTTCTAATAATTTGTTAGATCACGTATTGAAAATGTTACAGTATGTTATATATTTGTAATCTACTCACAAAGCCCTTTCATTTGGTACCCCACATGGCATGTTTAAAAGAAAATATAAAAACAAGTTTGTACTGGCGAATTTATGACGTCACACCACTTTCGCGCTTGTCATCTCATATATTTGTGTTCAGGGCATTACGCTGAATGCATCGATACCATATTCACCCATATCCGAGACGACATGAATGAGAACTAACCTAAAGCCTGTGTTAACGCTCTACTAATTAATTTCTGATATTTAATTTATACGGTTTCATATAAATAATTTGTATAAAATAAAAAATAAATGTTTTGACATATTTTTTTTAATAAATGCCTAAATTTTTCTTATTTTAATATATACACAAAAAACAAAAAAAAAATCATGAAAAATCCCCTACTATTCCTCGTTACAAAAAGTATGCATATTTATTGAAAAAATATGTACACCTACTTTCGACCACAAGCTCACTGAATAGTATACAACGATGTGAGTTACAGCTAAGAGAATTACGGCATTTGATGATGATGAGATACCCTTTAGCATAGTGAGTCCTTAGAATCCTTATATCATTTTAGGAACGGGAGCCACCTTGATTTTTGGAGCGGTGTGGATGTAAGGGTGGGAGGTGATTTGTCCCATACAATCATAATTTTATGAGAGCACCTGTTTAGGTTTCTGCGATAAGTTTACCAGTCGAAATTGCCCCTGCACCTTATACGATTCTACAACTTTAAGTACCGTGGTACGGCCGATAGTCACCGTTATTTGGCAAAGGTAAATACCATCGAAAGAATGACTGACTATAGAAGAATTCCATTAATAGATACTACAGATAGGTAGCAGCTTTCATGTTTGGCTAATAATAAGGCGTAGTTTCCAAGCTGGGTCAGGTCGGATCCGTCGGATTGGAGACATATTCGTAAATAAATAACCCTACTACTTTTTTGGAATGAATAACTTCCAAACTACTACCCTACGTCAATTCATAGGATTTGTTGCCAAGCAGACTCCTGGGAATTTTTCTCTCTCACTCTAAACGTCTTAATGAGAGTAAAAGAGAAAGATCCCCGCCGAATTTCGGTTTTCGCGGTCGGCCCCCTGGCGCCCACGAGCCGTAGCAAAAAAGCGGGACTCCCTAAGATGAAGATTAGGCACCCGTTTTCATTGCTCTTGACTATAGTGTATTTTAAGTATAGTTAACTCTAACGTTAACTGACCTTTCATACACCTTACTGCAACGAGATGGTGTTAAAAACTACTGGTCAGCTAAAGTACGTAGGTATTTTTGTTGCCTGCTAATACTTTACCTAAGAACGCAGTAGCACCAAAGTAACCGATGTAGCCTTCCGAATCGCTAAACTTAAGTGGCAGTGGGCGGGGCACATTGCCCGTAGAACCTATGGCCATTGGGGCGGAAAGGTTCTCGAGTGGTGACCACGTACATGGTGCATGGACTGACGACCTGGTAAAGGTCGCGGGAGTCCGCTGGATGCGGGTCGCGCAAGACCGGTCATTGTGGCACTCTTTGGGGGACCTATGTCCAGCAGTGGACGTCCTCTGGCTGATATGATGATGATGATTAATACTTTACCAAAGGCGTTGGTTTATTCGAGAACGACGCCATGTTAATGGATGTTACTTGAGTCATTAATTCATTAAATGATACTGTATATGGAGCTAACATTCTTTATCTTTTTGCTGTTACTATAATAACGTTAATGATGATGACATCAGAAGTTCCAAAAACAATGGAAGATAACAGTAAATTAATTAGTCATTATGCCATTAAGCATTACGGTTGAATTAATACCTAGATATTAAAAAACAATAATGTTGAATAGCGGTAGAGATATAGATAAAATTACATAAATGTTATTTTGTTATACTTCATGGTTTATATCTAAATACTCTTAACTCGCTTTCCTCCGCTTTGCGCAATTCTGGGCGTCGTCTCGTGTGAGCCCGTTCACGCTCATATCTGCTTTCACGACATCGAGCCATCGCTTTTTCGGTCTGCCTTGGAGTTTTTTGGTTCGCGCAAAGTGGAGGAAAGCTAGTAGGAAAGCGGACCCTGGCAAAGGCCGGGATAGCGCTAGGTAGAAGAGGAGACTCTTAACTCGCAGGATAATAGAAACGTATTGGGATTTGGAGGATTGATATAATAGAAACGATAGGATAATACAAAATGTATTGTATTTTATAATTGTTGATGTATTTTTATTGCTTGTACAAATTCTATGTTGACTTGTAAAAATGCCGTTGTGGCTTGTGGCCTCGCTGATAAAAGTGTAGAAGTTGAAACACATATCACAGGTTTTTTTTTAAATAGGATTCGTTTTTTTTGTGTCAATACACAAAAAAATTGACCGATGAACGTTGGCCTACAAAATTAGGAAAACTCAAGTTTGAAGCTGAACCAGGCGTGGCTCACTCCGCGATTTTGTCGCTTTGCAACAGATAGCTAATAGCTACAAGTAGGTACATCCGTTCTACATCAATTTTGATGGCTAGCCATAAGCCGCGCGTGGCGCTGTCGCCACCTAGCGGCCATATCTGTCCCGATCGTAACAGACGCGTTTTGTTAGAGAGTGAATCTAAGTACCTAGTATTATTATTTATTCTGTGGCTGAACTTTTAAACACTGTCAATGCCAAATAGTGCCAACAGCCGTTAATCGGATCGGTGCACAATGAGCCAAACAAACACATTGGATTCCGCTGTTTCATATTCCATTCTCATCGATCCTCAACTTTATAGTCCTAGAAATAAAGTCTAATTTCAATTAACACGCGCTTCCCCAAAATTTCCGTTTGTTGACATGGCTTACTGTGAGTCTTATTACAAAGATATTAAAGTTCAATGTTGAATGAAGTGTAAAATATGCCCTTAGGCTTCAATTTATTCCTGGTTGTATGCACAGTTGGCATAAAGCTTATTAAAATTGTCAGAACGGGATGGGTTTTACAATAAAAAGAGTTTTCAATAAAAATGCAGAACGCAAAGTAATTACGAAAATATATAAAAACGACATTATTAGTCAGAAACCAAGGAAAAAATCGTTTCAATTCATTTTAAATATGATAGTAATATGTATATGAAATAATTACAGGAAGCATTTTAAGAAAAATCAATGAAATTATATCGCGGTAGACCCGTTTGTGTAATTAAATATGAGCATTTTAAGAAGTTCTATAAAGGCATGGTTTTTATCATTTAGGATTTGCTGGTCCTTGGATGGAACTGTGGTCCTTGATTTAAAGTAACATTCGTTTTTCTAAAGATACTTAAGGTACAATTCGGATTTTTACTACACCATCATTTATGAAACAGTTTTGCAACGCGACATTAATACCGACTGCATTGCTGCCGCAAATGTCAAAATCCATGTTGCTGCAAGGAATTTAGACACTATCCCCCTTATTCATAAAACTTTACGGGCCTGATTTGGTTAAATTATGTATTATCCCTCTCTTACAAACACATAAGTCAAAATGACAGATAAGGACAAACGATTATTAGCTAATTGAGGGTTGTAGCGCGTTTATGAATAAGGTACGGCAGCAATGCAGACGGCAGTAATGGCGCGCTTCAATCACAATCCAAACGGTACCTTTATGGCTCCTCTTCACGTTGGGCCAACGCCAACGCCAACGAGGGACGCATTTATGCGTTAGAGGGAGCAAGTGATATTGCTATCTCATTCTACCGCATGGCTGCGTCCCTCGTTGGCGTTGGCGTTGGCCCAACGTGAAGAGGAGCCATTACAAGTTTACAGTAAAGTAAAAGTCTCATAGGTTACACTATACAGTCGCCATCAGATATAACGGAGCGGCCGAGGTTATAAATGTAGTAATTCATTCATGTAGTTTTATATAAGTAAAATTACGTAAATTAAAAACTATATGCCATAAATGCGAGTTCCTCAAAGCAACCATAGTTACAGATGTAGTGCATAATTATTTTCCATCGTGTTTTAAGGAGTGTGTTGCTATTTCAGTCAGTCTCGGTACTAGGGAATGCTCCCGGGAATTCCCGGTATCGAAAGTACCGTGAAATCCCGGGAAATTTCAACTTTCCGGGTACCGGTTCTGGTATTGAAAATCCCGGTTCTTCGGTACTTTTCGGTACTGGAAAGTTAGTATAGAAAACCGCATTAAATCAGTTTAAAATTTAGGGCGTAATCTCCGTAGCACCCGTGTAACAGCAACACTCTTAACTGTCCATCAGTGGACCGTATGTCTTTGTAATAAGGTATACGAACTGTCAGGTGGTTTCATACAAGTATTTCATCATTTAACAAAAAATACAACAGTAAATACTCAGTACCGAAAAGGACCGCAGTACCGGGAAATCCCGGTTCTTTCCCAGTACCGGAAATGTCAGTCCCGGTTCTGAGAACAGTACCGGTACTGCATTCCCTACTCGGTACTCTCGGTACTAAAAGTACTGAGGTTGACTGAAGTAGCATGACAAATACGAACGTTTCCGAGAAAATACGATGGAAAACAATTATGCCCTACATCTGTAATTACTTATGTTGTGATTACCTACATACTGAACATAATGAAAGTTTCATAAAAGTATCACACGAGTGTTTTAATCCCTAATTATGTTACATTATTGTAATTGTTGAATTTCATTTTATTTATTATTTAGTATAGGTAGGTATTTTTTATCATATAATTATTTTTGGGTTTTAATTATTTTTATTTATTCAATAATTATAATTTTTACATTTCTATTATCGTATTTTGTTTAAAGTTAATTTGAGCTATTTTAATAGAAGCTTGACGTATAAAAAAACACTTGCCCTATCAAAATTGCCGATATTTTAATTAATATTGTTTTTTATCTTTGTTAATTTCATTTGTAGGAAAGTTTGTATATATTTACCTTTTATTTTATATCATATGTTGCATTTAATTTTTTAATATTATTAATCTTGTTTTTTTTAATTTTTTTTTTTGTTAATAAAATATTCTATACATTACTTATTGTAATTTATAATAACTATTTAAATTATCTTATTTTGTTATTGTTATTGATACATCTTATTTAGTTGTTTTTCGCATCACGGAACAATGGTGTTCCGGGCCTTTGGGAGGCGTGCGCGGAGCCGAAGCCAACACGTACAGACCCTTTTGACACTTTAATGAAATGTAAAGGGGCCCACTGATTAACAGTCCGCCAGACGGTATCAGCCTGTCAGTTAGAACAAAATTTTTACAGTTCCGAACAACTGACAGGCCGATACCGTCCGGCGGACTGTTAATCAGTGGGCCCCTTTAGGGGTACACCGAGCGGATGCTGCCCTTGCCCGTTTCATCCCCCAGGTGTAAGCACCCGCCAGGGTGTAAGGACTGAGAGTTGATGGGAATGGGATCTAAAAAGAACTAGGACCTAGGTTATTGGGTGAAAGCGATGGACTGAGTACTGAGCTATATATGGGATAAAAAAAACCCGGACCGGAATAAAACGGTATGCAATTTTATTTCCGGCAGACGGTGACCCGCCCTGTTAACAGCCACGGCCAACACGTGTCTTATGCATATTTCACTTCCACCCCTGGAGCTTATAGCTCTAACGACTCCACTATGGCCGGCCGGCTAAGGCAAGCCAGAGGCAGAGAATCGTGTCCCACCCACCCTCCTTGCGGGTAACAGAACTCTCCACCCAAGTAGCACAGATAGCTCTATAACTACTCACTTTTAGTTCTATCTAACGCTCTGTGCGTATTAAGACACTTATAAGAGCACACTCGTGGTCCTACTGCTGTATAATAGATCTCAGTGATATTTATATAGCTTAGGGCTGATTAAAAGCTGCATTACGGCTCTGAAAACTACCATTAATACGCAAAGAGTGATATAAAGGTATATTTGCTACGACCCTATACAGCTTTAAGGGTTATCAAATGCTTTAACCGTTATAAGGTCTGTTTAGTGGATAAAATTACGCCATGTGCTGTATAAGGAGGTAATTGTGAACTTTTATTACGTTGACTTATTAAGGGAGCACAAGTGAACTATTATGAAGCTAATAGACGTATAATGGAACAGATGTGGCACATAATACAGCTTATCGCTTAACATGTTTACCGCTAAGCAGCTTTTATTACACTGACTTTTAAGGGAGCACGAGTGAACTAATATGAAGCCAATAGACGTATAATGGAACACACGTGGCGCATAATACAGCTTATCGCTGAACATGTTTACCGCTAAGCAGCTTTTATTACGCTGACTTTTAAGGGAGCACGAGTGAACTAATATGAAGCCAATAGACGTATAAATGGAACACACGGGGCGCATAATACAGCTTATAGCTGAACATGTTTACCGCTAAGCAGCTTTTATTATTCTGACTTTTTGAGGAAGAACGAATGAACTATTATGAAGCCAATAGACGTATAATGGAACACATGGGGCGCATAATACAGCTTATCGCTGAACATGTTTACCGCTAAAGCAGCTTTTATTTCGCTGACTTATTATAAGGGAGAACGAGTGAACTTTTATGAAACCAATAGACGTATAATCGAACACATGTGGCGCATAATACGGCTTAGCGCTGAACATGTTTACCGCTAAGCAGCCTATTATACTACCATTGGGACTGTCTGCATAGCGGCTGTTAAAACGTTCACAAGATGCCTTATAACTGTTTAGAGGTTCACTAGTGTATCGAAATAACGACTTGGACTTTATAGTGGTTCACTTAAGTATCTTTATCAGATATATAACAGTCCCTATGCTGCATATAAGAATTTTAACGGTTCACGTTGCTTTTTAACATTGACCGCCATTTTATTGTATATAACCTACAAAATTGAAATTTCTTTTCCAACTTTTAAGGGTAACAATAAGGTTTTGTGCCTGAGTTCTTAACCTAAATCATTAGTTTAGTACTTCCTATAACGTATTATTAACTTTTTATCTCATAATTCTGTCCAAACCACTGAAATAGTTTTTACACATAGCCTATTTATATCATTAATTTAAATAAATACTGATTATTTTAGTGGCGCACTGAAATTTTCTTAGATAATATATATATATATAATGTCAATAAACTTGCATTCCCAAACATCTTTCTCGCATTAATATATAAAAGATCATGTACAAACATTTAACTAAACACTTTAACAAAATGACTTATGGTGTCGTTTAACGCTCGCTTAACGTTTTTGCTTCAATATAAATATGTTCACCTCTGCGTTCGTCGTCACTATACAAAATATAATAGCTGATTTTTAAGGCAGAGGTGTAAAAGTATGTTATTAATTATCTTTTATTCAGTCCCACGGCAATCTTTCCCGGTATTAGGGCGCACATGTGACATATTAGCTGAATAAAGGGTAACTGGTGGTCTCTTACCCGGTTAATATACACCTCTTATAACTCCTGTTACCTCTTATAATTCCGTTAAATTGCTGCTACAACGCTCTTAAGTAGCTATGTGAACTTAAGGCTGCCTAATTTGTGCCCATCTAAGAGTTATAAAAGCTGAAAAGACGCTTATACGGGTGCGTATCGATGGTTATAAACATTTTTATTATAATATCAGTTGCAATAACGCTTATTTAGTATAATTATTAAATGGTATAACAACACTTAATATATTTTAATATGATATATATTATCATTTTATATAATGATTAATTGATCTAATAACATGTAGCATAACATTCTTGAAGTATAATGCATATTTCCTATACCGAATTTATGATATAAAGTTATTTCATCTAAAGTAGAATTGTTATAACCTTTGTTGATATAATGTAATAGATATATAATTCCACATTTACTATTACACACTACAAAAAACGATACTCTTTCTACGTATAACGAACTGCTATTTACAACTAGGTAGGTAAGGTTAAGAACTGCGACCCCTACACAAAACCAACCGCTACCAGAATACTAGGTTAGGTTAGGTTAAGAGCTGCGATACTGTCGGGGCATGGCTGCTTCGGCAGCTACCTGCACAAGGTTGCCCAGAGGGAACCGACACCGGAGTGTCACCAATGCGGAGCCGACGTAGACTCGGCCCAACACATACTGGCTGAGTGCCCAGTTTTTGGCGAGGAACGGGAGGAGTTGGTCGCCCAGGTAGGGCAAGACCTTTCGCTGCCAGCCGTAGTTCAGGCCATGCTGGGCAGCGAAAGTGCGTGGGAGACTGTGCTCACGTTCAGAGATGGGAGACAAGGAGGCGGCCGAGCGCGAACGGGAAGTCCGGGCCGAGGCTGACCCAATGCGCCGCCGCCGCATAGGCCGCAGACGTGCCGCTCATGAGCGGAACCTGCCGCCCTGATGAGAGCCAGCGGGCGGCGGACATGGGGGCGTCCCCGCCCATGACGCTGGCTCCCGAGATGGTATGCGCAACCTTGTGTTCCGGAAGCGCTTCCACAGGGAAGATCACTAAAAAATAGGGGTATGGATCCTAGTCAGTATAGCCGCTGCGGGGTCGCGGACGCATTGCGCGAGCTTCCCCGTAACCCTGCATCCATAGCGGCGAGAGGACACCATGGGGTTTAGTGGGTAGTGGGGCCTCTTTACAGCCCTGAGTCCCACATAATCGTCCGGGTTTCTCCCAGGCCCGGCGGTATGCGTAGACGCATTCCCCATGTAAAAAAAAAAAAAAGGTTAAGAGCTGCGACCCCTACACAAAACGAACCGCTACCAGAAAAGTAGGTTAGGTTAGGTTAGAATTGCGTCCATTACACAAACAAACCACTACCAGAATACTAGGTTAGGTTAGGTTGGAATTGTGACCCCTATATAAAATAAAAGGAAAAAAAGTTTAGATTAGGTAAAGAAAACCCAATTTACAAAGAAAAATTGATATATATTATATATATATTTTTAAATTAAACATTGAATGTTTTTTTAGATTCAAATTGGAAGCTTCAAGATACTTGTTAGTTAGTATGTACGTGTTTGCTGTAAAAAAAAAGTATCAGGCGTTAAACATTTACATATGTCATCATAAAAATACCTATATTATACCGAAAAATGCTTATATAATAATACTTGTATAATAAATGAACATTATATCACATGCTCGTTATAATAAATGCGTGTTATATCAAAAGATAATTATATAAAATGATATTAAATATTTTAATAATATACCAAATGTATATTATACAAAATGAGTTATTATATTTTCTGAAATTATACTAAATGTTGTTATATCTACAGAAAATATATTAATTATTTTTATATCGATCATTACACACCCCGCTTATACAGCTCTTATGCAGCTTTTATATTCCAGCTTCAAGCGTATTTGTACTTCATTATGCGGCTGCTATACAGCTAATCTGTGCTACTTGGGCAGGAGCACTCGGGTACGTGAGGTCGCTAATCCCCAACAGCTCGCCACAAGCTGCCCTACGTTGACTGATTGCACTGATTGACTGGTAAAACCAGCGGGCGATGGGGTCCTCACATCCCTACGCCACATTATTTAGTTTATTATTGAATATAGGTATTTTTTCATATATTTTTATTTTGTATTGTATATATATATATTTTTTTTTTTTATGTTTTACTTATAAAATTAAAATAAATAAATAAATTAATAAATATTATAGGACATTATTACACAAATTGACTAAGCCCCACGGTAAGCTCAAGAAGGCTTGTGTTGTGGTACTATTTTGTTTCTAGGTATTAAGTTTGTATGCACTAATATTAAATAAAAGTATATCTTCATTATTATTTCTTAAGTCGGCTTCGAACATATGCGTTGTATAAGTACCTACTAGGGCTCCCGGTATCCGTGTTACACGCCGAAACGAATACCCGTGTTCTTAAGACCGGCGGTGCTAAGAACACGGTTTACACGGAACCGCCGGGATCCGGATACGTATCCAAGAACCGTTCCCAAGAAACGTTTCTCAGATACGTATCTCCGTTTACACGGGTACTTAAGACCGGCCCGAACGGATCCGAAACAGTTTGAGCCAATCAATGCTCTAGGTCTGGGTATGCAAGGTAATTTTGACTTCAGATGAACTCGTTTGGAGTACGAATTTTTTAAAATTATTTATAACAGTTTTAACACATGTGTTAATATAACATAGTTAACCAACTATACAATACAGGGTCATTTTTGGACCGTTAGCCATATTGTGCGAGGTGATTAGGTAGGCCATACTGAACAACTTTTTGTATGGGACCAACTCCGAAATCACAAAAAATTTTTTTGGCCGTTTCATACATTTTGGAAGTAGGTGTCCCTATTCTATATAGTCTACTATTTTTAATTTTGAACTTACTCGTCCCTAGTTTAGAACCTTATTTTTTTACTATTATTGCTTGTAGGGGTCATCCATTAATTACGTCACACGAATTTCTAGGTTTTTTGACCCCTCCCCCCCCCCCTTGTCACATTTGGTCACATTTGGCAAACCCCTCCCCCCTAGTGTGACGTCACATTTTTTCTACGAAATCGCCAAATCGAATTAAGTAAGTACCTAAGTATTATTAATATTTTATCAAAATATTTTTGACGATATAAATATTAGTAATTTTATAACCCAATACTGCTTAGGAAAGAAAATTAAAAGAATAAAAACGATTATCGTTTTAAAAACTTGTTATTTAAATGTACAGCGAATAAAATAATTAAAAAAAAAATTCGGTTACTGATGAATAGTGATGAAGTTAAAGTGACGTCACAAAGTTTGTGTCTCCCCCCTCCCCCATGTCACAATATGTCACATTTTCTTGACCCCCTCCCTCCCCCTAAACGTGTAACGTAATTAATGGATGACCCCTTAAGTTAATTTCATTACATATTACATTTCAATCAAAGAAACACGTTTTATATATAATGGTGTAAGTTATATAGTTTCGCGAAGAATAGGTGTGCAGACAAATACTACCTACTACTACTTTGTGGTTATTTGTTATTTTTATCAATTACCTAACTGTTGCGCGAGAACAACAAATCTACCAACGAAGCAAAAAAAGTACAGCGGCATTTGAAACGCAGGATTTCACGCGAGAACCTTAAAAACCCATGCTACCTTGGTTACCTTGCAATTATATGGCTAAATACATTAAGATAGATCTCAAAATTGGTAATCATTCATGTTGACTGGGGTCACTTTCACACTAGTGCTCAGGTAATAAATGCCGGCCAGTGGCGTTCCATTCATTAGAACGTGTTGTTTTCCAATACCCTTTTGTCTCATATCGCCGAAAACAAGTAGCCTCCCAAACCATTATCAGAACTGCCATAGCTAATTATAAGCTTTATGTCGGTGTAATAAGGAGAACCTGTCTACACATATATGAAATTGTAACAAATGCAGCGGCTAAAATTAAAGAAGCAAATGTATCGAAGCAAATGAACACGAAATAAATATGACTTTTAAAATATTGTGTTTAAGTAGGTATGACTCCAGTTCGCCACTTAGTCGGCCAATTCGTAAAATACAGTCTTTCCAAGTTACTTGAATTTAAAATCGTTTTGTTGTTTTGTTGCTAAAAATTGTAAATAATATTTATTAGTACAGTCTTAAAGTTCATTTTATATGATAATAAGATAATGAATTTAAGAATAGTCTTACTTTTCATAAATTCATACTAAATTATATTAAAAGTTGAAAATACATTACTTATTGGCAGATACACATGATTATTTATTAATTTTTACATGGTTTACTATAATAATACTAAGATGTCTGCCTTACGTAACTTAAAAAATAATTAGATTAAAAAATATCAATTTCTTATTGACAGAATATATTCGTGAAAACTCACACATACAATATACAGATTATTAAAAATATAAGAACTGTTTAAAAATATGCTATTGTTAAGAATATTGTATACCTACCTACCACCACCTATTCCAGATCATGCATGGCCAGATTTTAACGTGTACAGTTTTTATACTCTTTATTGCTTTTTTTTTTAAGCACTTTAAATTTATTGCTATCGAGTTATATTAATAAACCATAAAGTATTAGTATTTGAAGTCTTATATAAAATACTATTTTGATAAGTAACATAGGTATACTGTAATTCTAATTTTCTACTCGTATTGCAACATTGCAAGCAAAAACTACCTGGTCAGAAAAGGGGTCCGTTTATTGAATTTCGACTCTATGAACCACGGAATAAGGTTAAATATGACGGAAACTCGTCATGAATCTTTTGTCTACTTATTTGTAGCGCTTAAGTATGCCGCGCCGGTTCGTTCCTTCGCTACTCGTCAAGGACGTGTCCGGAGCCACGGGTAAATAAGATCCGTTTCTTCGAATACCCGTTTATCCGTGGAGACGGATCTTAATTACACGTTTCTTAATTACACGTGCGGAACGGGCCAGAAAACCGTGTACGTGTTATTCGGAAACGGGTATTCGAAACGTGTAAACGAAACACGGACTCGACCGCGAGCCCTAGTACCTACCTAATATAAGTACTAAGGGCATTTTGCGAGTGAAGAAATTTACATGTTTGCGTCAAATTTAGGTGCAATTGTGAGTTTCGTTTGACATATTAGGGTGATCGGACATTGTAGCTGTTATTATTCCACCAGGTGGACCATAGAAATTTAATTGTACATTTGTCATATTAGGGCAATTGCTTATTGTAAACGTTGTTGTTCCAACATGTGTATAGAAATTAAATGCAACGTTTGACATATGACCGGAATCGGATATTGTAAGTGTTGTTATTGTATTAACTCCATTATAGACATTAAATCCAACGTTTGACATTTTAGGGCAATCGGAAATTGTAAGTGTTAATGTGGATGGAAGAGATGGACCAAAGGATTGAACTCCAACATTTGACATATTAGGAGAATCGGTTATTGTAATTGTTGTACCAAGTTTATCAGGAAAATTAACATTTGACATATTAGGACTATTGGATATTGTAACTGTTCTTAATCCAGGAGGCCCACGAATATTAGCTTGCTCTATATTTGAAATTGACCCTGGCTGTGATGATGCAGTGTCACTGGTTGACTGTTCCCTTGCCCTTCCTTCCTGCTGAGAAGGCAATAGAGGCTGAGAATTTGCTCCACCAAGTGCATACTGTGGCCAATATCCAATCTGGCTGCAGTCTACAATGGTGGTTGATAATGATAATATAATGATAATATAATAAAGATAATGAGCAGATGGCAGTGTTCTGGAAGATTTTGTCTGGGTATCGATTTTCATTTTCTCAGGACTGCAACGCTCAATGTTAACTGGAGGGTCACGGGAGCCTGGCTGTGGATCTGTGTAAAGTGATTGATGTTGCTGGTGTGATGCTGACGAGGCGTGGACATCCTCGTGAGACTTGGCTGTTGTGATAGTTTTGGGGTCTCGCATCTTGTCTCTGTTGATTGTGCTATTAGTCAACTCGATTCCTCTACATGCACCATTGATGCCCAAGATCTGCGCATCCTGCAAAAAGGTTGTTGCACACTAGTATATATAATGTTTTAATGTTTATTTGGGCACAAACGGTACATGTTTCTTATAACTAATGTCTATACATATTTCATAAACCAATACAGATAAAAAAATATGTGATCAATATTTTGTAGAAACACCAATGAATAGTTATTTAAGCTGCTGGCTTAGTAATTATTATGTTATTTATAAAACGGTAGTTATTTATAATTTTTTTATCGTTTTGAATAAAGAAGGTATTTCGAGAAAATTTTGTTCATTAAGAATTTCCTAAGTTGTTGAAAAACTAACTTTAAGATAAATTTCTACAAGTAGTACACTTGTTGACATGTTTTAAATACACTATATTTTTTTATGAATATTTAATACCTTTAAAATTATATTTAATGTTACGTACTCGCTTTTTCACGCCGCGCGCGTTTCCCGAAAATGAGGCGCGCAGGGCTGTGTTCAGCGTTGAATAAAAAGTATAAATAATGAAGATACGGTTCTACAAGTACGGAATGTTTTATTGGAAATATCCCCCTCTTTTATAGTATTAATTTTGGTTTCTTAAATATTTATACTTTTTGAGATATTGGGGAAATAAAAAATATCTGCTTTTCCCCCTTTTTTTTGTTTATAATTTTTGATATTTTTTGTGTGCTAATACACGCTTCGAATACATTTTTCTAGGCATCATGAAGAATCTAATGAGGTATCACACGTATTTTTACGATTAGTATCTCTATTTTTCACCGTTTTCAGTTTCTCGAGTATACTACTCGCGCAACGTGGCGAAAGGAACGTACAGTCGACGACAAAGATGTGTTTACACTTCTGCACCTTACTCCTTTGTAATAAGGCGAAAAGTGTAAACATATCTTTGAAGTCGACAGTACCTACATGTATGTAACGTATGCGTGCGATATTTTCTGAATATATGTATGTTTATTGTATTTCCTCGCATATTAGAGAAAAACACTATGTATAGTAATTAGTATGATATACCTAGGTGGAAATAGGCATTATTGGACTCGGTCCTTTTGTCAGGCCGAGGCTTAACAACAATTTACTATCTTATCAATTTTACGATTTAGAATTACTAGTAAGTAGTCAAATTCATGTTGAATTGTGGAAAATGTTACAACAAAAGAACCACATTGCTCGTACAACGAAACATATTTAAAGTTAACAAAAGAGGGCGTTTTGCAAAGATTTGCTAGTTAATTCAGACTTGTTTATAGTTTCTAACAGATTCTCCATCAAAATTTGATCAATAGCTTATATTTGTCTGCGTGTAAGGATGCATTGTGGCAGCGTTGTCGAGATTTACTATTATTAGTAGAATGGTTAATATCTCTTTATTAGCACACCTCAGTAAAAGATACAGCTTAAATAAAACCATTGATTAAAGGTTGACGTACCTATATCTCAGGACTGGCCTTATACGGCAATAAGAACGGGGTATGAATGGGGCCAGCACAGCGGTGTGACACTGCTACAACGCGATTGGTTGATGAGTTCGCATCACCCGCGCGATTGGTCGCAGCTAGTTGCGTTGCGCACGATTGATTCGGATTTGTGAGTGACACCGCTGAACTAGTACCATTTTTAGTGGCCGTAAGGCCCGTCCTGAGATATACGTCAATGATTTTACGTGTTGCAAATACGTTATAAAGCCCACTTTCACACATTAAATAAACATTCACATATAAGAAAATTAAAATATACATTCATTAAAAAATATATGTAACATACCGAAATATAAAACTAAATATAACAGGAACACGTCAGCCACACAGAAAAAATAACTATGTATATTTGTATGTATACTTATGTATAGTTATTTAGTCTCCCTTAGTTTTTATACCCTAAGGGAGAGATAGATAATTTTCTTTAAGTAGTTGTTTTTAAATACAGCAAGAGATTTAGCGCGTCTAATGTCCAGAGGTAAAGTTCTAGAATCGAGAAGCTTGAAAACTTAATGGTACACAAAAAACAGGAATGTTAGTGTTAAGGGTGTTTAAAATCATGTAATTGCAAAGTTAAGGACAGACAAATTGATTGAACAATATCTACTTTTAATTTGTCAATAAAATTAAAACACTTAATGACCCAACTTCCTCTATAAAGTTTTGTAGGTACCTGTAAAGGAAATTAAGTCAAATAATGTCTGCATTGCGGTACTTACTAGGGCTACTTTATCCCCACCCTTCTTCAGCTGGTCAAATAAAAACTGTGGGTACGACAACAAGTGGGCTGGAATCTGGCGTTCCTCCGGCCCGTAAACTATATTATTGTGTATACACACAGCCATTTTCCTTTATTTTCTATTTTATTTACTTCAGCCAGTGGACAGTCGTGAACTAACGTAACCGAGTAAATGCAACTAACTTTCTTTCTTTTCACTTTAAGCTTTTATAGACTGATTTCGATAAAAATATCGATATAGCGGAGTAAAGCCGTATCAGTAAGATAGCAACTGTTAACACATATTATATCTGATATTTTTTTATGTAAATAAAGGGTGGTCCAGACATAGAGGCCGTTTGTAAATATTTGTAGGTAAATTTCTACGTAACTAAGTGACAAAAATTGAATTACATATTCAGTTTTACTTTTATTTACAGTAAATATGCTAAAAAAAATTACAACCCAACATCACCTTGTTTAGCACATTTCAGTATCTTGGAGGGGAATCAACTGAAAAGTGATTTTCTAGATTTAATTGCGATGTCCTTAGAAATCCGCTGCCAGATTCGCTTCCTCGCTGAGATGCTGTTAGCTGGCTTACTCCCAGTCGAGAGAAAAGTGTCTTCTATACTAATAAACATAAACCTTTATCTTGAATACCTACCTATCCAATGCATCTTCAGGTGACAAAGACGCAATTGTACGAGAATAACACAAAAACAAATCGCGGAAATTTCCTTTAACCATAAGGAGATTGCAGATTACCTATTATAGATACCTAGTTACACTATCAATGTTAACTGAATAACGATGATTAATAGATTAAGTCTTGTTTATGCCTGATTGCAGTCTAGACATAGTAAATGCCTTTGATTAAAAAAAACTGTACCTATAAAGGATGACATGAGAGACGACAGTGACATGGAACGCGAGAGAAGGGCTCTGGCTGTTCGTGGCAACATGATAGCCCGTAGGTTTGCCAGGTGTAGCAGGGGAGTGAAATGTACATTATTTAATGCCTATTGTCTCTCCTTCTACACTTGTCAACTGTGGGGAAATCGTACAGCGCCATCCGTGTGCAGTATAATAACATATTCCGGACACTGATGGGGCTGCCGCGTTCCTGCAGTGCCTCGACCATGTTCGCGGAAGCCAGAATCCCTGACTTCTTCGCAGTGGTACGCGCGCGTATAGCTTCTTTTTGGGAGGGAATGCGCCGCTCGCAAAACACCATTCTCATGTCGGTGTATCGCAACATTAGTTGTAATATGTTTAGGCACTGGCTTTCCGTGCACCAAAACGGTAACAAAAAATAGTGTAATACTATTTTAATTGTTCAACTTTTATTTTATTATTTATTTTTATTTGTTATAACAATTACTAAGATACTAATTCTCTATTTTGTTCACAGCTCAAGTGGCTCCCTAGTCCCTATTCGTTATCGTCGTAACTTTCATATTTTGTCCCTATATTCTATTCCTTCCCGCAACCCCCCGATTCTGTAAGATTGTCTGCTTTCTGTCCCATCCTCTTCCAAATTTTACAACAGTTCTTTTACCTTTCAAGCTTTTCGACTCTAGAACTCTTTACCTCTGGACATTAGACGCGCTAAATCTCTTGCTGTATTTAAAAACAACTACTTAAAGAACATTATCTATCTCTCCCTTAGGGTATAAAATCTAAGGGAGACTCAATAACTATACATAAGTATACATACAAATATACATAGTTATTTTTTCTCTGTGGCTGACGTGTTGCCGTTATATTTAGTTACTTATATTTCGGTATGTTTCGTATATTTTTTTATGTATGTATATTTTAATTTTCTTATATGTAAATGTTTATTTACTGTGTGAAAGTAGGCTTCATAACGTATTTGCAACACCATCCACCAAAATCATTGACGTATATCTCAGGACGGGTTTTACGGCCACTAAAAATGGTACTAACTAGTTCAGCGGTGTCACTCACGAATTCGAGCCAATCGTGCAGTCTAACGCAACTAGCTGCGACCAATCGCGCGCGTGATGCGAACTCATCAACCAATCGCGTTGTAGCAGTGTCACACCGCTGTGCTGGCCCCATGCATGCCCCATTCTTATTGCCGTATAAGGCCAATCCTGAGAATCTCATATATCTGATATACGTCAATTCCTAAAATACTTTTTTGATTAAATTATTTGTTTCCGCTACCCAAAGGTTGTCTGGAAGAAATCGTTCTTCGGCGATAAGACCGCCTGTTGTCTAGCTCTACCTTTAATCAATGGTTTTCTTTAAGCTGTATCTTTTACTGAGGTGTGCTAATAAAGAGTTATTAACTATTCTACTAAGCGCCACTTGCATCATTCCACTAACCCGGGGTTAACCAATTAAACCTGGAGTTACCGTGGCTACCAGTACAATTTGACACTGGGTTAACGGTTTAACCGCTTAACCCCGGGTTAGTGGGATGGTGCAAGTGGCCTTTAGAATAGAAAATCTCGACAACGCTGCCACAATGCATCCTTACACGCAGACAAATCTTAGCTATTGATCAAATTTTGATGGAGAATCTGTTAGAATCTATAAACAAGTCTGAATTAACTAGCAAATCTTTGCAAAACGCCCTCTTTTAGCTATTGTCAAAGTGCTTAAAATACACTTGTACGTCTATTAAATTAAATATAATATTATCTCATCGTCATCATACTCATTAAGATAATTCAATATAAGTAATTATGCTTAATTACGCTACTTAATTAAGTCGCCTTTATAACTCGGAGTTATTTCCGTCTAAATATTATATTTCAAGGAGTACAAACAGCAACTCCTAACCGTACATCGGTGGACCTTATTACAAAATGCATAAGGTCCACCAATGAACAATTAACAGTGTTGGCGATGGTACTGTTGATATTAACAGAAGTTTATTTTGTTCCAGGTAAGTGACATTTAAAGAGCTTCCAGTTGACAATCTTCCGGATCCATTATTTAAAGGTCAACTCGATTTAATATCGGTAAGTGCAATTCAATAAGCGATGCTACCTACTATTATTTACGCTCTAAGACCCGGGGTACTGTAGTTGATTGAAATGGACCTAGTGCTTGTGTGTGTACCTAATACCTATAGTGTGGTACGTTTGTTTACCCTTTGAACGACGTGCTTATGTGTGCAGCGCGTCAACGTGAACCTTGTCGGAATGCACGAAGGTTGATACTGGACTGTACTCGCGCGCGTCAGTTGACGGTTCTGGCGATCATAGAGTTAAATCCTGTAGGTATGTGATGTGATGTTTGATTGAGCAAATGTGGAATGGTGATGAGAAACCTTTTTTATGTTATGATATGAGATCCAGCCTGAAATCGAACCGGGTAAAAATCTGTAAAAAATGGAAGAAATGGTTATGGTTTGAAATTTGACGCCCCGGGCCAATAAGTTTCGCCGCCCCTAAAGTCAAGGAGAAAAACAAAAAGCAAACCGCCAGGGGCGGCATACGCCGCCCTTGGCGGATTGGCGCCCCGGGCCATGCTCGGATGGCCCTAGGGTAAATACGCCCCCCTTACCGTAAACAATTACAATAGTTGTTTTATTAAATGTATCAACGACCAATGTCAAATGGAAAAAAAAATACATTTTGTACATTGGAATGGTGGAAAAAAAAATTTAAGGCGAAAAAGACATCTCCTTTTGGAGAATTTTAAATACTTGACGCGTATTCTGATCCGCTACTCTTTACGCTGACTGTACTTGTCCGTTTAAAAATAATTCGATTTGAATATCGAGAAACCCAGATTTACCGATGATCCGTACGATATGACCGTAAGGATAAAATGGAGTGAAAGTGGTCAGTGCGAAGGCGATCCCGTTGAGACTTGAATGTCAGTTGCACGCCCACGCCGGTTCCGCGTGGCCTTGCAAACGGATTTCTCTTGTTCATTGCACAGTTTTACGCTAATAAACAGTAAGTAGTAAACAAAGGACAGTTACCACTAAGAATTTCGTGCATTGATCAGCCTGTTCCTATCTCTATCGCACGCGCATATTAATCACTACGCCTTTTAAAACGAAGTCCCCCGCGTCTGTCTCTTTGTGTGAATGTTCGCGATAAACTCGAAAGCAATCCGTGCGTTGCTCTTAACCAATTGAGCTACGGAAGCCTACCAGTAGACTTCTATAGCTCAATTGGGTTTTCACCTATCAATAGAGTGAATTCTTAAGGAAGATTTAGATGCATAATTTGTGTAACCCGTGTGAAGCCGAGGTGGGTCGCTAGTTAGGTTTATTACTGTCCCGCTAGGACAATGTCATTGACTGCCTGCATCATGGGACGGTCAGCAACACAATTACGCGCGTGCAATAGAGATAGGAACAAGTGGGTCAATGTAAGGAATTCTTCGTGATACGTGTCCTTTTCTTAGCTATACCTACATATTTGCGGCAACTGAACGTCATAATCGCGATAGTAATGCGACGGCGAACGTCACTTATTTTATCAAGTAAATAGACAGGTACAGCGCTCAAGTAAAGGCCGTAGCGGTAATGTCGCAACATTAATGTATCCGTAGTTATTAGTAGCCATCTGCACAGCACCTTAAAGGGGTCCACAGATTACCAGTTCGCCGGACGATATCAGCCTGTTAGTTGTTCGGAACTGTCACCTTTTGCGATTAACTGATAGGCTGATATCGTCCGGCAAACTGGTAATCTGTGGGCACCTTTAAAAGATCATCAGCCGCGTGGTCTTGCATTGCATAACTTTTTACGATGCAAAAATCCCTTAAGCGATTCGAATATGACTGTTGTGTTTCCCTACTGGAATTCTCTGTGTACTTCACCATCGACGAACGTAATTCATTTGGAATTCTAAAGTGTTTATAAAATTTGCATTTCAAAGACCACAACTGTAAGATTTCACCTTGAACCGAGCGCACCCAGGCCTACTCGTAATTTTAAATGGTGCGCTATCAAGGGAAAACAGCCTTTTATAGCATTATATTTTATTGCGGTTTCGGGTATCCTGGAGGTTGTGTTCTCTTACTACTACTCGTCCCAGGAGATGGCTACAGAGGGCCTACCGCTAAAATCTGGAATCGAAATTTCGTTATCTGCCTCTCGATCACTCTTGCGTATTCGAGCGGTAGAGAGGCAAATAACGAAATTATGATTTTTACGGTAGACCTGAGTATCTAGGTCTATTATAGGCTGAGGCCTACCTAATATCAGCAACAGAAGTATCTAAGCGGGTAACGTGCAATTTTTTTATTTTCTTACCCATCATTTAAGCGATTATTCGAATCGTTTCGGATTAAGGCTCGTTATAGGAATAAAGTTGAGTTATTCTAATTGATTACCGAGCGCAGGCGAGTTGGACCATCCAGTAGAAGTTAAACCGTCATCTCGAATGGCCTTCCTATCCTAGTCGATAGTGATCCTGCCTACAAAGCCAGGAGGTCACGATTAGAATCCTGGTAAGCGCATTTATTTGTGTATCTATCACAAATATTTGTTCCTGAGTTATGAATGTTTTCTATTAATTATTCACAATGACGGGACTCAATCGCGTGAAATTAAGTTTTAAATTTAAGGTGACAGTCCATTTCCAACGACAGCTGCACTACTGTTCATTTTACTATGGAAATTGACAATAACACCGACACGTTCAGTACCAGTAGTGCAGCTGCGGTCAGAAATGGAATGTTACCATTACCTCCGACATTTTGACGACGGCGTTGTCTCCGTGGTCTCGGAGGCTTCTTCGTGGTCTTGAATAAAAATTGTGAAAGTTTAAATCAGTGTTTTCTAATTTTTCTATGTATCTATAGTTATTATAGGTAATCATCGTCGTCTATAGTATCCAGATCCACAACACAAAGCTACTTAGGACAAGTTTACCGTGATACTAGGTCGATCTGTGTGAAATTGTCCTATGATATTTCTTTTTATATTATATACCTTGTTTAATTTGTTGAGGCCATACACTTACCGCTACGTACAATAGCGCAGCTTATCGTCGAAGCGTCGCCAAAGCCTCTCGGGACGATCTTTGAGAGCACTCAAGCCCGTGTTACTTTTTTACGGCGGCCATGCTTTATATTTATTAGTGGATTATTGGTGATGTGCAGACGTCGGAAGATAGAGGGCAAAATGTAATGACAGGTAGATAGGGTGTTGCTATATCGATAAACTTAATTATCAATGCTTCTCTCATACGTATAGGTACAGTCAAGTGTAAAAATATGGGTGCATGTAACTTACTCTAAAATGTATATCCCGTAGTTCTTAATTCGCTGACATAAGAGCTATGGGACATATTTTTGAGTATGACGTGGGCACCCATATTTTTACACTTGACCGAATAGTTGAATTTTTTTAAACTGAGCTCTCACAAACGGTCATCTTAAAAAATTTCAACTATACCTACTAGTATTTAGTTCATTTGAATGGCCTGTGTTGTCTTATTCTTATTTATACATAATGTTGCGTTGTTAGTTTTACATGCAATACTTAGCTAAATTTATTAAAAATATATACAATTTGAAATATATAGAGTAAATGTTCTAGTAATCGTGCTTCGTGACCGAATTAAGCTTTACCTGTAATAGTTGTTTTAATTATTCTATTCACCTCTATTTGTTTAAAACACTATTCACTATTTATGGAGCAAATATTAATCAGCGTTTGTCAATGAATATATAAATTATTTGATGTAATATTTCGCAATATCCTATTGATATTATTGGACTAGTGCCTGGGGTTGCCAACCTACTGGTATATGTAGAGCCATTTTTTTTTAGATTTCAGGTTGGAGAATTGGATGGTTGGGTCGGAGAATTGGATGGTTGGGTCGGAGAATTGGATGGTTGGGTCGGAGAATTGGATGGTTGGTTGGATTGGTTTTTAGCGATAAGATCGTTTTTGTTTGCCTCTGCGTGTGTTGCTGTTTTCTTTTATTGGGTGTACAATAAAGAGTATTTGTATTGTATTGGTCCTATAATAAAATATTCTTCGTTTTTTTAGCGAGTAGAATCGATGTCTTAAGGTACAACTGAAGATGTTTATCCGCCCAAATTCGAAAATTGTTTCAAGTTATTTCATACTTGATGTTAATCATGTTTATTACGATTACCTACCTAAAGGTATGTATCAGTAACCTTTTACGCACACACATGTGGTATTGTTTTTAGAGTTCATAATATATTTTGCTTTTATATTTAAGTTATACCTACAATTTAAAAACTTGTCATTCATAAAACATGGGCACCTATATCCACTTAACGAACGTTCTTAGCGCGGCGGAGTAGCCTTTCTTTGCTCTCGCCTCTTTACTCGCAATCAGCTTGGCCCAATGCCATAACTCTGTGCTATTCGATTTTAAACTTTATTTTGAGGGCATAAGGAAGTTTTTGCTGGAGCATTTCCGCTATATATCGTTGCAGATGCTTAGGTGTACTTGGGTAATCCTTGCGTGAATGTCATATGAATTTTGTAGCTGCATAGTACCTATAATATGTAGATTTCGTTACCTAAGTGTTAAATATCGTAGTTATATATTTCTGTAAAATATTAATAGGTGCTGGTTAAATGTTAAAGAAATGCTTCTTGTTTATGTGTTTACTGTATCTAAAATAGCAAAACTAATGAATTGTAACCTAAAGTTCCATACAAATTCAGAACTTTACTATATATGGAGATGAACTTTATTCTATGATTAAATCTTACTGTTCGAAATGCTATATCATAATTACGTAAAAAAACATGTACCTACTTACTAAAAGTACACTTCACGCCTAATATTCTCGCATATGTACAAAATAAATGATAACTCATAATAAAAGTGTTATAACACGAAACAATTTAATTTCAAGGTTCGTTATCTCTGACGGCTCGCTTTAAATAAGGAACAAAGCAAACACCATAATTCTGCCGCGTTCAGCAATAATACCGTAACTGCCTTTAAAAGTGCAATGAAATGTGGACTTTACAGTATTATAATAAGGTGTAGAATCGAATACGTTCAAGTGTAGTTACTGCATATAGGTATGCTAAATTATGCTTAGTACGGAGGTGATATTCCAATCCCTTATCTAGTCTGGGTAATGATAGTGGTAGTAAAGAGGAGTCCTTAGGAGTCCTCAACTCAAACAGAAGCTAAGTCATTATAAGCTTGTGGGCTTTTGTATTTTAAATCTTATGGAGTAAAATTAGTTCAAACTGCTGCTGCTAGCATCAGTGTTTGACATTATATAAGATTACGTGTGTTTGTGAAAACCAGCGCCATTTCTTCCTCCACCGACTTCGCAGCTTGCCAATAAGATGGGAGCGCCATGTGTGGTGACCTAAAACTACGTCCACACTAACAAGTAAGAATGGTGTTGGTCGGTCGAATTATGTTACAGATTGCGCCAGCATACGTTTTAGCTGTCAGTCCTACGAATAGTGTCAATTTATTGTTTTTTATCATTTATTTTAAAGCCGGGCTAGCACCTTTAAGCCATATTTCATAGAACTAAACTAGAGACAGGTGAAATCTTTGGTATCAAAACAATGACATCCTTATTGCAAAGATACATCTTTGGTATGTTAATATAGTCACACCAAACAAAGTCTGCAGCGGATTTGATAGCCCACGCAGTGTAAGTGTTATGTATACGTCATAATTTCATAGAAGTTTGACGTTTAAAATGACACTTTCACTGCGTGGGCTATCAAAATCGCTGCAGACTTTTTACGGTCTGACTTTAGTATTGATGTTAGTACATGCTCCGTTTACTATGTAATCTATGGTCAGAAACTCACACACCAATGAGAACGCCTGAATTCCCAGTGTGGCATCAACCCACTGGACGCTCCGGTGCACACGTCACATGGTGTTATCGTGAAATTACGAGAGCGTTGCATTTACACATTTTCCGTTCGTTTTAATAAATATTAGTTTCTGTCTTTTACACTGAACGATGCATATCCTTTTACAATAATTTCAGAAAGCTTTTTTTATCCAAAAATATTATCGGATTGCTTCAAAACAATTGGTCCCCTTGAATTACAATAATATTTAGTTCGGAAAAGTCATTTTTCGTAGGCAGAGAGAATCATAACCTACTGTCTGAGTGTGAGTCGTTTTTTTTATTTTATTATTGCTGACAAAACTTGTTTGAAAAAACAGTAATAAGATGACTTGCCAGCTATTTTGTGTGACGCACCGCCTAGTAATTTCTAGTATGTACATTATGTATGTATGTGTAGTATTTATGTACCTACAAGTGATCGATCCTACACGACTGCGCCATTTAGTCACTAGGAAAAGCTATTACGGTTCACTCTTAGGCCCACTTGCACCATCCCACTAACCCGTGGTTAAGCGGTTAAACCTAATAATCTAATGTCAAATTGTAGTGGTAATCATGGTAACTCCAGGTTTAACCGGTTATCCCCGGGTTAGTAGAATGGTGCAAGTGGGCCTTAGTTGACAGTAATAGTATGACAGTTGCAATAATAATCGAATAAGATGACCATGCTCTACTCAGTGAAAAAAGAGCTTTAATATTTACATATCAAAATATTAAAAAAAAATTGACGTCAGATTGCCACAAATTGGACTGATATTTTTCCAAAGTGGCGTAGATACGCAGCAGATGCTTTAAAAGGCTCGTTTTATGTAGATGTTTGTATGTCTCTAAACGTAATAAGAAAACGTATTGTTGGTGTGTATGTGCATAATGAGTTGCATTCGATTTCTTAAAGATTTCTGGGATAAGAACTCAATAAAAAAAAAACGTTTTAAAAGCGTTACATATCCCGACGAAATCACAGATGAAATTGTAGTTTAGGTACAAAACGATATATTAATCCGGAAACACGCCGCAATAAGAGATAATTAACCATTTAAATGAATCAGCAACCACGCTAATAGCGACTGTGATTAATTTATCGGTTTTTACTGTAAGTATTGTGGAATTCACATTACTAGGCTTGGTATTGGTATTTTGAATAATCTGGAAAACGCTTAGAAATGAACGTTATATTTCCACACTCTAATGAAATCTGAGAACATCGTAGTTTTTAATTTTAGTATTTATTAAATCAATAAAAAAATATTCATTCAAAGGTTGGAAACCTCCGCCGCTTTATTAGGAACATACAGTTACAAATAGTGTCTGTAGCAATTCAGTTTTCAAGTTTAGTAAAATATGGACAGGGTTTATTATAGTTATATCATATGTACATAAATAGAATATCATTTAGATGTTGGATGTATGTAAGTTTTCCTGATTTTATCTGTACCATAACGTAAACCTTTCGTTTATATCCAAATCTATCCAGTTTCAATTCCGTACCAAAATCCTATTCCGAAAATATTCCCCACAAAACATAACCTAATTCGGTTTGAGTACCCCATGAGCTACAATTCAGTGAATTCCTGAACAAAAAGTATTCTACCTAGAAAGAACCAATGCTGAAATAAATAGCTTTGTTGTAAGGCAAAATGTTCTACAGGAATTATTTGGAAAATATTTTCTCGCTTTCCGGGAATCCACTGTATTGTGTATTGAATCCTCGGTTTTCAGCGCGAATTTAAATAGAAATCAGAGATTTATATTAAGAATTTTCCAAATGATTTAAGGATAACTCACGTTAGACCGGGCCGTGTCCGACCCGGAGCTTCTGGCGCATCGGAAAGCATCACGCGATCGCCTGTCATGTCATAGAAAACTAAGCGCTGGAAGCTCCGGCCCGGACACGGCCCGGTCTAACGTGAGTCATCCTTTATTCAGTAGTTTATCTCTAAATCGTTATAAATAATGTAATTTTTAAACAGGTAAACCACTTCCGACAGGTTTATCTAAAACATTGATTACACACTTACGAAACTGCCAAAACTTTAGCTCTGAGTTTGACGTGATTCTATCTTCAAACACAGCAACAAACAACGAACTAAAAAAATCTAAATATATAAACGTGAAAGACCTGACTGACTGACTGACTGACTTAAATCAACGCACAGCCCAAACCGCTGGGACTAGAAAGCCCAAATTTGGCAACTAGATTCCTTATAAGGTCTAGGGGTCCACTAAGAAAGGATTTTTCAAAATTCATCCCCTAAAGGAGTGAAATGGGGGTCCAAAGTTTGTATGGGGAAACAAGATTAGTTAGACTATTTTATTCCAAATTTCACAGGAGTATTCCTAAAGATAAATGAGTAAACACGTGTTTCAGGTTTTTTGAAAATTGAACCCTTAAGAGGGGGAAAAGTCCCCAATAGGGTTGATATCTCAAAATATCAATATGAGTATCGTTTTCATAGTATTTTGAGACGCTAATAACAAAAATGGCATCAAAATTAAAATTAACGTAGCCGAAGTGAACAATCATCCCCCTGGTGGGGGTGCAATGGGGTTGAAATTTCAAAATATCAATATGGGTATCATTTCCATGGTTTTGTGGGACGCTAATTACAAAAATGGGATCAAAATTAAAATATAACGTAGCCGACGTGAACTATGGCCCCTGGTGGGGAATGCTAATTACGAAGATAGCATAGATGGTTGTAACATACACGCTGATTTACAGCCACACGTGATCCAGACTTTTGAGAATGCAATGCCTTAAAGTAATTTTTTTTAGCTATTAGCTCAGGGAAAATTTCACTAATACCTACAATGGCTGTTGAATTGTTGGATATTGATGGGACCATGTTGGCTCACACCGTAGTACCTATAATTGGAGATGGAGCCTGTCAGGCCGCGTAGCCAAGATGCCAATCGCTTACGCTCCGTAGCGATCGAAACGCAACTGTCACTGTCGCGCTAATATGGAAGAGTGATAGAGAGACATAATGCTTTTCGTTGTCGAAGCGATAGCGATTGTAACCTTGGCTAGGCCGGCTGTATCGCGCCATCTCCTATCTTCTGTATGATACGCAGGTGATGGCCAGGGAGGTGTGCGAGCAAATCGTTAGTCACGTGGTGGCCAACTGGGAGGAGTTTGTTATTATGTCTCATAACAGTAACGGTGATAATTACTCCAGCTCCGTTGAATACTGCCTTGAAATGTCGCACCCGTTTACTTACGGTAGTCTCTGCGAGTTGGTAGCGGTCTCTCAAGTTGCCGTTTAATGTCGTCCGAAAAACTGTCCTTATATTTTTCCCAGAGACTTAACGGGTCACTCGGGTCAGTAAGTTGACAAAAAACTAACATTATTATGAAAAGTTCACGCAGCTTGAAGGGAGAATCGCACAACGCAGCTTCCTCTAAAGTTGAGTCCCAATGTTTATCGTCCTCTAGCAATCCAAGGGAGAACCACTAATGTAGTGTATAAGAAGGTGCTATAGGTACAAAAGGCTACAACTACATAAATAAAAAATATAAATTAAAAGGTGTTAGGTACAAAACGTACATTAGATTATATTAAATAAGTCGAGCTCGATTAATCGATATAATTACAATTCAGGTGTCTTCAAGTCAAGAGTGAATACTGTGAATAAGCTTTTACTGAAATAGTGAGCTACACCTTCGGCCTTGTCATCACTTTCCAGCAGGTGAGACTAAAGCCGCGTATCCATTAGAGGCAGCCTCGGGTCGAGCAGCCTCAACTTGAAGCAAACAGCCTCAGTTTGAGGCTGCTCGCTCTGAGGCAAAGGCTCGAGGCACGTTGTGATCAGCTCGAGGCGAATCAGCTTGATCCGCAACGCAAGTTTAAAGCCAAAACGCGTCGATCGTCTCCATCAAATGCACGGCTCGGACTGAGGCTCCTTTGAGCACGGTAAAAAAACCGACAAAATATGGCTCGGCTCGCGGCCACGAATTTGCTTCGTGTCGCGGCGAGCCTCAGGTTGAGCAAGCGTCTCCACTTGCGCGGCCTCGGGGCGAGGCAGCCGCTCGACCCGAGGCTGCCTCTAATGGATACGCGGCTTAAGGTCAGTCACTGTTCAGTCCGTAAAAAAAAAAAAATTATAAAAACTCTCCTGCGCGTGCGAAGCCGCGGGCAAAAGCTAGTATATCTATACATATAATAAAGCTGAAGACGGTCGAAAGTCTGTACATGGAAGATATTTGAAAAAAAGTTGGCTGGGGATACTTAGAATCGATAACAGAACACGTTCCAAAAGTTTTTAGAATTTTTGTCTGTTTGTCTGTTTATCTGTTTATCTGTTTGTCTGTTTATTTGAACGCGCATCACGTGAAAACGGCTGAACGGATTTTGATGAAAACTTTACTTATCTGTCGAGAAAATCCCCGGCCAGGTTATAGGCTATAAAAATTCAACATCTAAAAGGGGGGATAGCCACAACAGTCGATTGACTTAAGTTTGCCCCTGAATCTAATGGCGCTACTTAGGAAGGAGGGGCAAACTTTTTTCAAATATGTGCTACCACTATTGAGTACCCTGGTAAACTAACAGATGGCGCTGAATTTAGTACGTTGTGACATGAATAAGCTACCGAGGAAAGATTTTGCCAAATTAACTCTAAGTTTAGAACAGGGGGTACGGATATCAACAAAAATAATTGAATAATTATGTTGATTTAATAAATTAATAATACAACAAAATTAAACGACAGTAAATTAATTGCCCCTCATTGCACAGTCTTTTGGGGAACTGAGTAAACATTAATTAATAAAGAAAACTAAAAATGAGTTTACATAGTTACATAGTGGTAAAACACACATAATTATCCACACGCGTATAATTGCATAATTATTTAAAATTATTAATTTTCTCCATCGTGAATTATACCTAATCGTAATTATATCGCACCCATATCAAATCCATATTCATACAAGGTGGGTACTTTGAAAAAAAAAAACATTGACTGCAGCAGCATTACTCTGTTGCAACGTTACTGCTGCAGCACTGTAAATTTTCGTGATAAAATGATGTAACTGATTTCCATACTAAAAGTAAAAATGTACAACTGTCTATCAAATTGCGTTTTTATATCGAAAAATTTTCGCGCTCGTTTCGCTCGCGGTTTCAATACCTTTCTGAGGTATAGCGACTGCAGCAGCATTACTCTGTTGCAACGTTACTGCTGCAACACTGTCAATTTTCGTGATGAAATGATGTCACTGATTTCCATACTAAAAGTAAAAATGTACAACTGTCTATCAAATTGCGTTTTTATATCGAAAAATTTTCGCGCTCGCTTCGCTCGCGTTTTCTATCACTTTCTAAGGTATGGCGACTGCAACAGCATTACTCGATTGCAACGTTACTGCTGCAACACTGTCAATTACGTGATAAAATGATGTGACTGATTTCCATGCTAAAAGTAGAAATGTACAACTGTCTATCAAATTGCGTTTTTATATCGAAAAATTTTCGCGCTCGCTTTGTTCGCGTTTTCAATAACTTTGTAAGGTATGGCGACTGCAGCAGCATTACTCTGTTGCAACGTTACTGCTGCAGTACTGTCAATTTTCGTGATAAAATGATGTGACTGATTTCCATACTAAAGGTAAAAATTTACAACTGTCTATCAAATTGCGTTTTTATATCGAAAAATTTTCGCGCTCGTTTCGCTCGCGGTTTCAATACCTTTCTGAGGTATAGCGACTGCAGCAGCATTACTCTGTTGCAACGTTACTGCTGCAACACTGTCAATTTTCGTGATGAAATGATGTCACTGATTTCCATACTAAAAGTAAAAATGTACAACTGTCTATCAAATTGCGTTTTTATATCGAAAAATTTTCGCGCTCGCTTCGCTCGCGTTTTCTATCACTTTCTAAGGTATGGCGACTGCAACAGCATTACTCGATTGCAACGTTACTGCTGCAACACTGTCAATTTTCGTGATAAAATGATGTGACTGATTTCCATGCTAAAAGTAGAAATGTACAACTGTCTATCAAATTGCGTTTTTATATCGAAAAATTTTCGCGCTCGCTTTGTTCGCGTTTTCAATTACTTTCTAAGGTATGGCTACTGTAGCAGCATTACTCTGTTGCAACGTTACTGCTGCAGCACTGTAAATTTTCGTAATAAAATTATGTGACTGATTTCCATACTAAAAGTAAAAATGTACAACTGTCTATCAAATTGCGTTTTTATATCGAAAAATTTTCGCGCTAGCTTCGCTCGCGTTTTCAATAACTTTGTAAGGTATGGCGACTGCAGCAGCATTACTCTGTTGCAACGTTACTGCTGCAACACTGCCAATTTTCGTGATAAAATGATGTGACTGATTTCCATACTAAAAGTAAAAATTTACAACTGTCTATCAAATTGCGTTTTTATATCGAAAGATTTTCGCGCTCGCTTCGTTCGCGTTTTCAATCACTTTCTAAGGTATAGCGACTGCAGCAGCATTACTCTGTTGCAACGTTACTGCTGCAGTACTGTCAATTTTCGTGATAAAATGATGTGACTGATTTCCATACTAAAGGTAAAAATTTACAACTGTCTATCAAATTGCGTTTTTATATCGAAAAATTTTCGCGCTCGTTTCGCTCGCGGTTTCAATACCTTTCTGAGGTATAGCGACTGCAGCAGCATTACTCTGTTGCAACGTTACTGCTGCAACACTGTCAATTTTCGTGATGAAATGATGTCACTGATTTCCATACTAAAAGTAAAAATGTACAACTGTCTATCAAATTGCGTTTTTATATCGAAAAATTTTCGCGCTAGCTTCGCTCGCGTTTTCAATAACTTTGTAAGGTATGGCGACTGCAGCAGCATTACTCTGTTGCAACGTTACTGCTGCAACACTGCCAATTTTCGTGATAAAATGATGTGACTGATTTCCATACTAAAAGTAAAAATTTACAACTGTCTATCAAATTGCGTTTTTATATCGAAAGATTTTCGCGCTCGCTTCGTTCGCGTTTTCAATCACTTTCTAAGGTATAGCGACTGCAGCAGCATTACTCTGTTGCAACGTTACTGCTGCAGTACTGTCAATTTTCGTGATAAAATGATGTGACTGATTTCCATACTAAAGGTAAAAATTTACAACTGTCTATCAAATTGCGTTTTTATATCGAAAAATTTTCGCGCTCGTTTCGCTCGCGGTTTCAATACCTTTCTGAGGTATAGCGACTGCAGCAGCATTACTCTGTTGCAACGTTACTGCTGCAACACTGTCAATTTTCGTGATGAAATGATGTCACTGATTTCCATACTAAAAGTAAAAATGTACAACTGTCTATCAAATTGCGTTTTTATATCGAAAAATTTTCGCGCTCGCTTCGCTCGCGTTTTCTATCACTTTCTAAGGTATGGCGACTGCAACAGCATTACTCGATTGCAACGTTACTGCTGCAACACTGTCAATTTTCGTGATAAAATGATGTGACTGATTTCCATGCTAAAAGTAGAAATGTACAACTGTCTATCAAATTGCGTTTTTATATCGAAAAATTTTCGCGCTCGCTTTGTTCGCGTTTTCAATTACTTTCTAAGGTATGGCTACTGTAGCAGCATTACTCTGTTGCAACGTTACTGCTGCAGCACTGTCAATTTTCGTAATAAAATTATGTGACTGATTTCCATACTAAAAGTAAAAATGTACAACTGTCTATCAAATTGAAATCAAATGATGTGTGTTCTTTCATGTTTTATGTTTCTTTTTGTACAATAAAGTATTTTACTACTACTACTACTACTACTACAAATTGCGTTTTTATATCGAAAAATTTTCGCGCTAGCTTCGCTCGCGTTTTCAATAACTTTGTAAGGTATGGCGACTGCAGCAGCATTACTCTGTTGCAACGTTACTGCTGCAACACTGCCAATTTTCGTGATAAAATGATGTGACTGATTTCCATACTAAAAGTAAAAATTTACAACTGTCTATCAAATTGCGTTTTTATATCGAAAGATTTTCGCGCTCGCTTCGTTCGCGTTTTCAATCACTTTCTAAGGTATAGCGACTGCAGCAGCATTACTCTGTTGCAACGTTACTGCTGCAACACTGTCAATTTTCGTGATAAAATGATGTGACTGATTTCCATACTAAAAGTAAAAATTTACAACTGTCTATCAAATTGCGTTTTTATATCGAAAGATTTTCGCGCTCGCTTCGTTCGCGTTTTCAATCACTTTCTAAGGTATAGCGACTGCAGCAGCATTACTCTGTTGCAACGTTACTGCTGCAGCACTGTCAATTTTCGTGATAAAATGATGTGACTGATTTCCATACTAAAAGTAAAAATGTACAACTGTCTATCAAATTGCGTTTTTATATCGAAAAATTTTCGCGCTCGCTTCGCTCGCGTTTTTTAACATTACTCTGTTGCAACGTTACTGCTGCAGCACTGTCAATTTTGGCCCTAGGGAGAGGGGGCACCATGGTCTACAAATGCTTAGGGCATCAAAACGGCACTGGTCGTTTGCGGAGTCAAACGATTTGGGACTCGCATTTAATACGCATTACCATGCTTTCCAGAAAAAAATCCAATCATTCGCGAAAGTCTCGCAACGCATTGAGGTTACAAGGGGCACGTGGTCTTCCTCAGGAGTCTGAAGAAGACCACAGTGAGTAGCGCTCTAGCCAGGCAGGCCGCTTCGCTTTCGCTCGCGCGCGTATACCTTACTGTATCGTCCGATATACATCTACTACTCTGTCGTGCGTTTAAATCACGTGTAAAATTTGAATAAGAGCAAAAAAATCTATTGATTTTGGAGTGTAGTTTTATTTAGTGGTACCTAATTGTAAAATATTTTATCTAGACTGCAGTCCTCTAGCATATCCATCTGTCAACTTTACTTCAAGTTCCGCCTCGGAGAGAAATTAGGATTAGTAATTAGCCGCTTACTGACACAGACCGAATTCCACGCGGGCGGAGCCGCGGGCACAGCTAGTATATTATATATCAGAACACAAAAGCTCCGTTAGGCTGGAAACAATACAAACATTACGAAAGAGTGGCGCTATTGTTAAAAACATGTTATACAAAATGTATATAGTTCAATTTGTACATTTTGTACAATGACTATATTGTGACAGAATACCCGCGAATATTAACAAAATTCCTCGAAAATATAAATTAATTAAACGCCACAATAATTTACTAGTTCGCACGTTCGCACGATCCACTGCATAAATAAACAGGTAATTGAGGTGGATCTCAACCATACTAACATTACAAATTCAAAAATAACTTTTTCTGTCTGCTTGTTACTTCTTTACTAAACTACGACGCCCCTTACTAACTCTCTACGTCTCACTAGTAATCTAGTAGTCATTTACTACACCTATTTATTAAACTAAACTACCTACGATGCCATTTTCTATTTCTAACGTAATTTAACATGTAGAATACTCCTGGGGAAGAATTTAGGCTACTTTATTTTAGACAATCCACCCCCTGGCGGAAGAAAAGTGAAACAGATCGATCCTCACGCGATCGTAACCGCGGGTACAGCTGTTACGAGTAAATATAGCTGCTACGAGTATGTAACCGTAGAATAATTATCAAGGTTATTTTCATATCCCGCGAGTTTTAGCATTAGGACTCATTATGTGTACGTAATGCCTGCGTCCTGTGGTAATACGGCTAAATTGCATATCATTACGTGGTACAAATGATAATTATGCGCGAAACATGATTCGAGGATTGCTCGTTTTGTTGAAATCCGACGCATAGATAAAATAATTTAGTAAAGTCGTGTGAATTTCTAGGAACTTACGTTCGAAATATCATTTGATGAGAGCATCCCGAGGAAACCTGAATACTGTATAATGTATAAAACACAAAGGTGTGTTGTGAAGTCTCCAATCCATAATGACCTAGCTTAGAAATCCATAGTTTCTCATAGTTTCATGTCCATACATACCCTCATGTATTAAGAAGTCTGTGCCTAACAGTGGGTCGTAAAAAGCAATCGAATGCAGTTGAATTTATTATTTTGTCGAAGAATGCAGTCAACAAAAGCCATGATTACCACATCTAGATTTTTCCTCACTGTTTCCCTTTGACTCAGTTAGGTAATTTACTCTAATATAGACTATATTTCAATAATACATTATGCAATACTTTATATCTGTACTAGTGATAAACCTCAAAGGCTGTCAAAACCAGTATTTCACCGTCGAAGTTACTCATCAGTCTAATCTTGGATAATTACTTTTACAAATGAAGCCTATAATCCGTACAGAAGAGATAAAGTCTATTACGGTAACTGGAGTTTGACGTGCTATTAAGACAAATATAAAATAAAGAATGTCAATCTCAATGACAAATGAAAACGCGTTACTCCTTAAGGTGACAGTCCATTTCCAACGACAGCAGCACTACCATTCATTTTACTATGGAAATTGACAATAACACCGACGCGTTCGTAATACCAGAAGTGCAGCTGCGGTCAGAAATGGAATGTTACCCTTAAGGTGACATTCGGGCGGCAACTACAGCTTGATTCTGTTGATGTTGGCTTCTTTACGCCCCCTCAAGGATTGAATAATCCATTCATCCCTACGTACGTGGTTCTTCAAGTAAGAAGTTTAGTGTACACTGTACAAGCTTTTGACAAAAATTCCAATAATCCATACCGCTTATCATTAGACGAACCGTACGCCAGAGAGCTCAGAATTCAAACCGCTGCCAGGTTTAAGGTCGTATCCGACCGAAGAATCGGTTTCGGTTTCAGCCAGTTTCGGCCAAAAAATCATGTTTTGGTCTTAGTTTCGGTTTCTTCCAAAAAACGGCCGAACCTTACGAAATGGTACTTCGTACCTACTATGAAACTAAACTATGTGACGAAGACCAAAAGTTGGGGAACAAGTAGGGCAACTATATTAATATGTATAGGTACTGATTTATGTCTACAGAAATGAATTGGTTTATTAGAAAATACAATTCCCCTAATGAAGGCGCCACTGGACGGTGGTCGCTGTCTCAATATGTGTATAAAAGCGGTTTTATGACATTTTTTCAACTGACGATGAAACTGTTTTAAGGACAAAAGCGGAACTGAGAAGTTGCTAATGTAACACCATCTACATCAACGGGAAATTTGTATGGAGCTTGCAATCTAACGCTTCAAAGAATAAAGACAAAGCCGACGTGGTAATTGCAGTCTTGCGTATACCAAAGGACTTGGGACAGCACAATATAACTTGCGAAGAGACGACGTTTCCGATACTTGCCTGGAACTGGAACTAATAGGCTTGTGTGTCACAATCTATTTCATAGAACACTACCCTTGGCTCCGTCCATTATGGTGACTTGATTGAGTTTGCTTGGGATTCTCTTGTTAGGTTGATAACACACAGCATGCGTTTTAATGAGAATTTAACCGTGCTATTAGCCGTTTTAAATGTTTGACAATGGTTATCGTAATGTTTAGTCCTGCACGGATAAACCCTTGTTGGAAGACTAGTTTACTAAGAGAATTCCGAAAAGATTAAACAACGTTGTAAAATACGAGTATAGTATTTATAAAAAAAAAATCACAGATTTCGTGCCTCACATGACTATCGAATCGAGCACATTGGAAATGAATCTACGGAATCCGAAAAAATATTGTCGCTGAGAAAGTCTGGATAAGGAAAAAGTTACAAAATAAAACTACAACGTTGAATGATAATTATTTTATTCTTAGATTAACACAAGTATCCTGGACATAACGCATGTGAATAAACAAATTGCAAAATTTCCACACGCGTATCGAAGTTTGAATAATTGTCGCCGTGGCGCATAAGTATAGGTACATATTTCATTTTTCGATTAATAAGCAGGATATAGTAATGTTCAAAGTACAAGAAAATTATTACACGGCAAATCCGTAGTCAACTCGAGAAGTGTTACCACATCGCCGTTATCGTCACTCGAGTCTTGATCAGCAGCGGCCCATTTGCTGCAAGATATGAAATTTTCTTGACAGCAGTTTGACGCGACGAGAGATGACCATAACAGCGTTTGTCTATGTTGCACCAAACCTGAGTTCCAATAGGTACTACCAGGGTTCAGCATCAGCTATCTTGGGTAATGCTCTACCATGTGATCATCATGACGAATCTGATGTCCAAAACAGCGCGTGCCTATGTTGCACCAAACCTGAGTTCCGCGAGGTACAACCAGGGTTCAGCATCAGCTCTATCTTGGGTACTACTTTCCTAAGTGCTCATCAAGACGAGTCGGATGACCAAAACAGCGTGTGCTTATGTTGTATTAAACCCGAGCTCCACTAGGTACTGCCAGGGTTCAGCATCAGCTGTCTGCTAGCAGCCGCCAGCAACATGCTGAGGTGAGACCATTTCGTGGCACTTTTTCTTTTTTATGTTTCTCTGTATAAGTATTTATTTTGTGTTTGTGCTCACGAATAAAATTATTTCTATTTCTATCTCTATCTCTACCTCTACCCCTACCTCTACCTCTACCTCTATTTCTACCTCAACCTCTACCTCTACCTCTATCTCTATTTCTATTTCCACCACCACAAGAATGCATAGATTGTCGAATAGTGCGTTCTGACTTTTTGACTATTTTAAGGTTAGGCTACAGGGCAAACCCTTAACCCGATGGTCTTTGTTTTAGGCTCAAATTGTAGCTGACTAAATTGTCCAGAGCCGTTTTTCTCAAATTTTTGATATCATTCTTCGTTTCCAAATTATCGAGCACCAAAATCAAAAATTCGGAAAAAATTGAATTTTATTTTCACTATTTCGACCATAACTTTTTAGGGTTCCGTACCCAAAGGGTAAAACGGGACCCTATTACTAAGACTTCGCTGTCCGTCCGTCCGTCCGTCCGTCCGTCTGTCACCAGGCAGTATCTCACGAACCGTGATAGCTAAACAGTTGAAATTTTCACAGATGATGTATTTCTGTTGCGGCTATAACAACAAATACTAAAAACAGAATAAAATAAAGATTTAAATGGGGTTCCCATACAACAAACGTGATTTTTGACCAAAGTTAAGCAACGTCGGGAGTGGTCAGTATTTGGATGGGTGACCGTTTTTTTTTGCTTTTTTTTTTGTTTTTTTTTTTTTGCATTATGGTACGGAACCCTTCGTGCGCGAGTCCGACTCGCACTTGCCCGGTTTTTTTTTCGTTTTTGACTTTCTCGAATAATTATTTTTGCACCTTACAGCTCTCGTGATTATGCGTCTTTTGAGCCTATTTTTAGGGTTCCGTACCCAAAGGGTAAAACGGGACCCTATTACTAAGACTTCGCTGTCCGTCCGTCCGTCCGTCCGTCTGTCACCAGGCTGTATCTCACGAACCGTGATAGCTAGACAGTTGAAATTTTCACAGATGATGTATTTCTGTTGCCGCTATAACAACAAATACTAAAAACAGAATAAAATAAAGATTTAAATGGGGCTCCCATACAACAAACGTGATTTTTCGTCGGGAGTGGTCAGTATTTGGATGGGTGACCGTTTTTTTTTTTGGTTTTTTTTTTGGTTTTTTTTTTGCATTATGGTACGGAACCCTTCGTGCGCGAGTCCGACTCGCACTTGCCCGGTTTTTACTTTTTAACCGACTTCAATTTCATAGAAGGAGGAGGTTCTGTATTCGGTTGTGGCTATTTTTTTTTTTTTTTTTTTTCTAAGTACGTTCACCGATTACTCCAACATCCGTAGTCCGATTTGAGTAATTCTTTTATTGTTTGAAAGGAGCTACCTCCGAGTTAGTCCCATTTTAATTTGGTTCTGTTCTGATGATGGGATCCTTGAGGAATTGAGGGAACTCCTCAATTTTTAAAGGCACATGCATGGTGTTTTGGGCGTTTTCTTAAGCAACTCGAGCATTTTCTCCCGAAAACCACCAATTTGATGAAGTAGACTTGATGATGATGATTATTTTGATGATGATTTCTTTAGACTAAAAACAGAATAAAATAAAGATTTAAATGGGGCTCCCATACAATAAACGTGATTTTTGACCAAAGTTAAGCAACGTCGGGAGTGGTCAGTATTTGGATGGGTGACCGTTTTTTTTTTTGCTTTTTTTTTGTTTTTTTTTTTTTGCATTATGGTACGGAACCCTTCGTGCGCGAGTCCGACTCGCACTTGCCCGGTTTTTTAATATCATATCTTCACAACTTTCCGAGATATAAGGTGATCGCACTTTTTCGTGAAATCGGACCCTATACTGGAGCGAACGAAAAGACATTTCTAATGTCAAAAAACATATAATATCATAAAACGTACCAATGAGTTTTTCAGAACTTATGTACGATTGTACGAAATATCATTGTATATTTACCAGTTGCTTTACGATAGCTGTATACATGGACAAAATCTCAAATCATAAAAACTTTTTACAAAAAAAAAGCAAACCGACTTCAAAAAGGATGAAATAAAATATTATCCTTTTTGAAGTCTATGCGTTACCAACTGATATGTTTGAAGTCGGTGCCAAATTTTGAAGCATACCATGATTTTGGTGCGATTCGATAAGGATGTACCTACGTTGGATTGCCTTACACGACGACAATGAACGTACATTCTGTAGGTACAGTCGACGTTAAAAATATGTTTACACTTTTCGCCTTATTACAAAGGAGTAAGGTGCAAAAGTGTAAACATATGTTTGACGTCGATAGTATCTAAGAACACACGATCAAACCTTCTTGGCGCAGTCTGTACCATGTTTGTCGGCACATTAGTGGAAATCCAATGCATTTTTTTTCCGTCGTATTTTTTAAAGAGCATTTCTTACTAATGCTCGAACAGTCTATAGCACGCAAGTGTGAGATTGGGACTGAGTAATTTCCCGTTCCTTATCCAGAGGACTACATTTCAAAATATAAAACAATTCAAGAAATTTATCTTCTTGCCAAATTTCACCTAAAGCGGTTCAGTTGTTTAGCCATGAAAAGGCGACAAAGAGGCAGACAGAATTACTTACATATTTGTAGTAGTTATTAGTACAGTTCTAATGGGATTTATAGCCATAAATCTGATTATTTTTGACTGGTATTGTTACTACTTGGCTTGGCACCGACTTCAAACATATCAGTTGGTAACGCATAGACTTCAAAAAGGATAATATTTTATTTCATCCTTTTTGAAGTCGGTTTGCTTTTTTTTTGTAAAAAGTTTTTATTTTTCCATTTTTAGTTTTAACGCATTGTTAAGAGCGCGACGCATGAATGAAAAACAAGATCATGCTTAACACTAAATTCGTGTACCTATTTCTTTAATAAATATGTAATCAGGAATTTTCTCGAGTCCGTCTGGGAAATTATAATTCCTGTCACTACTACACTAAATCCATCCTCCGCCCCGCCACTGACCCAATCCCTCAACGCCCCGATCACTCAACCTCACAGCGCATCAACCCCTGATCCAGGAACCCCTCGACCCTGAACCAGAAATTTTCTCGAGTCCGTCTATGAAATTATAATTCCTGTCAACTAAATCCATCCGCCCGCTCCGCCACTGACCCAATCCCTCAGCCCCCCGATCACTCAACCTCACAGCACATCAACCCCTGATCCAGGAACCCCTCGATCCTGAACCAGCAACCATTCAACCGCCATTCCCCGACCCCTTAATCCCTGACCCCTTAACTCCTAACCCTAATCCCCGATCAGTAGCCTTACCAGCTTACCACGAGTTTGACATTGATATATTCGCTAGCATGTTTGTAACTTACTTCCTATGCATCTCGCTCACACTAAGGTGTTTAAAAGTTACATTTAGATGCATAAGACGTTAGCGAATGTGTCAATGTCAAACTCGTGGTAAGGCTACAGTTGCAGTACATCAAATTGGTGGTTTTCGGAAGCAAATGCTCGAGTTACTTTAGAAAACCCCGAAATCACTTAACACGTGCCTTTAAAAATTGAGGAGTTCCCACAATTCCTCATGGATTCCATCATCAGACCAGAACCAAAAATAATACGGAAACACCTTGGAGGTAACTTCTTCCAAACAAAAAAAGAATTACTCAAATCGGATCACAGGTGCCGGAGTAATCGCTGAACATACTTACATTTAAAGAAATCATCATCAAAATAATCATCATCATCAAGTCTACTTCATCAAATTGGTGGTTTTCGGGAGAAAATGCTCGAGTTGCTTAAGAAAACGCCCAAAACACCATGCATGTGCCTTTAAAAATTGAGGAGTTCCCTCAATTCCTCAAGGATCCCATCATCAGAACAGAACCAAATTAAAATGGGACTAACTCGGAGGTAGCTCCTTTCAAACAAAAAAAGAATTACTCAAATCGGACTACGGATGTTGGAGTAATCGGTGAACGTACATAGAAAAAAAAAAAAAAAAAATAGCCACAACCGAATACAGAACCTCCTCCTTCTATGAAATTGAAGTCGGTTAAAAAGTAAAAACCGGGCAAGTGCGAGTCGGACTCGCGCACGAAGGGTTCCGTACCATAATGCAAAAAAAAAAAACAAAAAAAAAGCAAAAAAAAAAACGGTCACCCATCCAAATACTGACCAATCCCGACGAAAAATCACGTTTGTTGTATGGGAGCCCCATTTAAATCTTTATTTTATTCTGTTTTTAGTATTTGTTGTTATAGCGGCAACAGAAATACATCATCTGTGAAAATTTCAACTGTCTAGCTATCACGGTTCGTGAGATACAGCCTGGTGACAGACGGACGGACGGACGGACGGACGGACAGCGAAGTCTTAGTAATAGGGTCCCGTTTTACCCTTTGGGTACGGAACCCTAAAAATGTATCAAAATGTGTCAATTTCACATTTAGGCCCCCTAAATTTCTCCCCTGTTCTCGTTACATTGTTTATGCACAGTCTATACAGTCGTTCGATGAGGGGTGACGGGGAGATTCGCGCGTACCCGAGCTGCATACATCGCTGTCATCGCATTGTTAGTAGATCGGTATACGTCACAGGCCGTCGGACCACTGTTACTTTTTATACTGTGGTTTAGGTATGTGGTAAGTAGGTAGGTAGGTACGTACGACTTGTATTCGCATCCAATGTGCAACCATCCTTACAAAAGTTTGCCCAAGAGCTCCCTTTGTTACTCTACAATTTCTTCTCGTACCCAGCACTCATTTACCGAAAACTCGATGCATTTCCAATGGCCCCCAAAACTTAAAGAGATTCGCGGTCGTCAAAGCTTTGTGAAAGTTGCTAATGAGAAAATTGAGTTTTGATTCAAAGGACAGATCACAGATTTCAGAAGACTGCTTAAGAGGAAAGTGAATGACCGTTTCTCCCGTTCGTAGTTCCCGTTTTCCTCTCTGGATATTATAGAGAAATTTTGTTCACCAGTTGAATAATATTAACCATAGCTATATATGCCCCTTTGTTTAGAGAGACAGGAACATTTCGAATCGCACCAAAATACATCTCGTCCGCACACTTGTCTTCTCCATATTTCTATATGGGCCGAAACCTGGACGCTGAACGCCGATGACAGGCAGAGGATCGACGCTTTCGAAATGTGGTGCTGGCGCCGTATGCTAAGGTTTCCTTGGACAGCCCACCGCCCAAACGCCTCGGTCCTCAAAAAACGGTCGAGGGTAAAAGACCTAGAGGACGAAGTACACGAAGCGTAGTCGTAGCGTAACGGCGTCGTAACGTAAGAGATGCGTAAGGGTATCGTAACGCGCACGTTGAACGAGAGCGCAACGAGCACGAACAAGTTCAAACAAGTCCGCACACGAAGCGTAGTCGTAACGTAAGAGACGCGTAAGGGTATCGTAACGCGCGCGTTGAACGAGAGCGCAACGAGCACGAACAAGTTCAAGCAAGTCCGCACACGAAGCGTAGTCGTAGCGTATGAGATTTCTGTCGTAATTACGAGTCGTAGCTGGCATTAAAAACAAAGCGTAAACTTCGTAAAAAACACTGCATGTTTCTTCGTAAATAATTAACATGGGTATGAAATGTAAAAGTAAAATCGTCGATACATCCGCCGAAGACATCTGACGCCAGTGCCGTCATAATTTCAACTAATGAGATTTCACTTATAAAACTATGACGCTTACGCCCGCAGAATTCTACGCGCCTCGTGCTCGTAACGTTTTTACGATACGCTTACGCGTCTCTTACGTTACGACGCCGTGTGCTGAGGGCCTTACCCTTATTAAAATTACGTCATACGTTTGTAAGGAGAAGCGGTCCTCCACTTTCCTCTTAAAAGCATTATTAATATAATTAACCGATCAAACCCCGCTCTTGTTTAGCCCTTTGTTTGATCCAACGATGTTTGCTAACTTGTTTTCTGAAAGAAATTTTCAAAGGGCCTAATTAAGTAGGCGGACCACTTTATTAATCAAACTTGTGGCTGATTTAATTCCGTAATTTATAAGATATCCAGGAGGCGTATTTTAATTGCAATAACAGGTTATGAATTTGATCTAGATTTGTTATGGATATGATCAGTGTGAATTGTGACGACTAAATTCTAAATTCTGTCAAGTCAACGCCGTAAGAACGAATACAAATAATTTGAAATAACATTATGTTCAGTCTCCTGCAATAATATGTTACACGCGTAGCGTGAGACATGACACGCTCTAATGAGTCGCGAGTAATTTGTGCTTCCTAATGTACGATATAGGCCCCGTGCATGAACTATAGGGGGCAGCATAGGAGCCGTCAGATTTTTGGCGCGAGGCGTAAATGTGTCGTTTATAAACAAAATTTATAAATGCTTCCGATGTAGCCCACAAGATGGCAGAACCTACTATGCACAAGGAAACGTAACGACGAGAACGGTAGATGGTAGCACTTGCTTTGGCAATGTATAATGTGCATATATTTCCGATTCAGGCCACAAGATGGCAGACCCTCCAACGAGCACGGTCCCTATCTATCGCACGTGACTAAACTGGACAGTCGCAGACTTTAATTGTCAAATTTCGTTAATTAACCTAATATGAAATGTGCATGTAAAATTTTATCAACCCCAGTCCCCAAGTAGCTTAACACTCGAAGTCCTTGTTTGCACCGTAAGAATCTAGAGAAAAAAAAAATAGAAATGCCCTAATGGTTCACACTCACAAGTAATATTACGATACGAGTATTGCACGTGACTACTTACAGGCGGAGCGTCCATAGAACTTGATTCCCACCACAGACCACAGCTCGTCTAATCTTCACACATACTCTTACAAGTCTTACACATACACAGACAGGTGACCTTTCCTGGACAAATGACAAAAAAAGGAATGCCAAATAAGAACTGTATCTGTTTGCTTGAGATTTTTTTGAGGCGCTGCTACAGGTGTACATACAGTGATAACTTGATAAGCTTTATTTACTTACAAAAATGTACACTTGATTGGGAAAATTATCGATTATTTGAGTTTATCGATATATGACCACCTTATTACCTATTATTAAAAACCCCCATAATTCCGATGCTTGGCCATAAAAAAGTTGGGGTTCCTCCTATATAAAGAATATTCATAGAACCTAAATACTCACGTCGGAAAATTTGGCTGTGTTGAATAAAACCCGCATGACATATCTACAGCAATTCGGCAACAAACGGTGTCAGATCAAGTTCTTAAGCGTTATCTCGTCTTACACTCCTACTTCTTACCTCCTATTTCTCTGCTACTTGTTACCAATTCAAGCTTAGCCCTAGAGGGCCCTCCGTCAGAGAGCTGTTTTCCACACCTGAGGCACGAAACATTTTATATTGTTAAGACGTCTACTGTAACTTGACCCCTATAACGTGAGGAAATGTGGAATCTCAGGCCAGACTTATACTGGTTTTAGTACTGCCCTTACTATGGTTTACTAACTCGCAGTGCATTTGGTTAGAATTAGAGCTGATTGCTTGGCGCAAGTGGGATGTAGGATGTAAATAGGTATTGCAAGGTGCGAGTGAGATGTGCTTGCGCAGACGTGGTCATAAGCTCACGAGACGATCAAGTGCGCCTGTCAAGCACGTACAATAGACACTCGCTCCTGATCGTTGACTTACTTGACTAATATGTCCCCCAGGTGGGGCAGAGGGCCTCCACAGTGCGCCACAATCTATTTATCTTTGGCTGCATGCTTCGCCTAGGGCCATGATAGCCCGATTCCCGTCATTGATCGTTATGACCCTTAGAGCATTTAGTAACTGGAGACGCCTTGTCTGTCATTTTCTGTACAAAATAGTCTGCCGATTTTTGCGGGGGGGGGGGGGGGGGGGGGGCACGTCAAGTGTGTGGCTATTTTGTACGTAACGTACAAACAGCCATGTCAGTTAAACATCAGTCCATACAAAAGTGTGCACAATTGTGCAAGGTTTTCGGCAGAGGGGTAAGCTCTTAAAGGACTTAAAGGCGACTCAAGTTATTAAATGCTCTAAGTTATGATTATGACCCCAAATAAAGGCAATTTTCAAGCGCACGTGAAGGCGATTGACGTCATTGATTAATACGAAGCTTTTGCCATATGATTATCGCCAAATTCGCCATTCGCCATACTATGGTAGGGCTAATACAAATAATAAATTAATAAAGTTACTCATGGTATGGGTATTGATCGACTCTGTCCCTTTCTCTCAAGAGCCGCTTACATTTTTGACTATGGCGGGAAACGCTTTATATTATTTATCATCAAATAAACTGTTAAAGCTTCGAGCCGTGGAATAAATCACTACAAAGGTTTGTACATCGTCTTTGTAACATGAAAAAGGAAATATGTATTAGGAACAATATTAAATATTCGTCTCTTACATATTATAAATATAGGTAATATGTATATTGATCCATACCAACAAGATTGACCAAATACATAAATGGTACCTTTTGACTAAGAAGAAATATTTCATCCGTGATTATTTAAATACATTGTAAATAAAGAGGATAATGGAGCTTATTATGTTTTAACTAAGAAACTATTAGGTACTACATTTAATTATATATTGGATAAAGATAATCTTTGGTTTCAATCGGATCGTGAAATCTTCAAGCTATTGAAACCAAACTCTATGCCTCCCATTTTCTTATATGTAATAAACAAGTTAATCAGTCAAAATGTAAACTTCTATTAGTGCTTTTTACATCAAAATCTTTACAGAATATACGCAAATTTTCATCATTACCAAGAATATGAAATGAACAAATATTTTTGGCAAATTGAGACACGTAAAATTTCGTCTTGAAATTATATAGGAGCGTACAAACGAGTCCTTAGCACGTGCTAATAAGTACAACGTTGAGCTGAGGCAATTACAAGACATATTCGCTTTGCTTAGCTAGTCTCGCTCAGGTGAAGCAGATGAAATTCGATTAAGACGAAACAGGAGCTGAGTTTTAAATATTTTAGGTAAATATACCCGTCTCGCTAACGGAAGCGGCACCTAAAAGTAGTGTGATAAGGACAAGGCGAAAAATCCTGCGTAAAAATCTCAAAAATCGAGGTTTCGTAGTCCTCTGTTTCCTCCTCCAAAACTTAACCAATTGTAACCAAATTTGGAAATCTAAATGATTATGAAATTATCTGTGTCGGACCGTTTTGCTTTTTTGGCTAATTGATATCAGTTTTGAATGCCACGCCTCTCATTGCGGCATAGTCAATTAGGCCATTTTGGCCATTTTTGAAGGGCTCTAGCGCCTTAAAAAACAAGAATATCAAAAAAAGCAAAACGGTCCGACACAGATATTGACAATATTAATCTGTGTTGAAAAAATCATTGCTCTAGCTTCAAAAACCACGGAGGAAAACGAGGAGTACGTTTGTATGGAGAAATGACCACTCCCGTTGGCTCTTAATAAAGATAACCGTTGGGATTCGAATGTTACTACCCGGATATTTGTGGCAGCTATGTCGCGCCGCGTTACTGCAGCAGTAATTCTAGTGTAGTCTGAACTCGAACGATGCCTTAATTTTGACATCACCTCCTATGCATCGTGTTCGTTGTCGAGCGAATCCAAAGGAGAGCGTTGTCGAATGTGAATAAATGTCAAGCTCGTAAACGATTTCGCTAATAAAAGTGAGATCTAACTGGAAACCAAGTTATTTCAAAGCCCCTTAAACCTCAGCTCTTGTCATGCATAACGTTCTTCCATTACTTAAAATAATTTGTTATGTTTGTTTGCTCCTCAGTGCAACTAAGACCATTTGTAATGCTAGTCGAGTAAAGTCAACAAATTATTTGTCGCGAACAAGGACCACCGGTTAAGGCTGACGTGTGGAAATTAACTAATAGCATTGATGATGATGATGATGCATTCTTGTTATCCCTCATTAGGGACATAGGGCTCGCAGAAGAATCCTCCATTTGTCACGATCTTGAGCGGCTTCTTCCAACTCTTTCCAGCCGAGTCCAGTTGAGCCAGCCTCTTTCTCAACTGATCGCCTCCATGTAGTACAAGACCTCCCCGACCGTCTACTGCCGGCCCCATGCCAGCGGAGACCCTGCTTGGCCAGATGGCTGTCCGGCCTACGGAGTACGTGTCCGATCCAACGCAATTTCCTTTCAAGGATTTACTTCCTATGGGTTTCTGTTCCGTCATCTGCCATAGTCTGACGTTTGAGATGGTTCGTGGCCAGTAGGGCTTCCAAATACCGTACTTCTTTCAATACCGGTTTTAATACCGAAACTGTCTTCATCAATACCGGGATCCCGGGATCCCGGTATTGACTATAAATGGCTTAAAAAATTTGATTTATTTTAAAAGGCTCACTTTTACACCAGATATGTATGTCCTTAGCTTAGGATATTAAACAATAATCGCCATCTGCAATAATTATGTGAACCCTCCAGGTTGGCAATCATTTTATCCGCCTTGTTGACAAGTATTACAGCTAATTTCTTTCTACTTTTTGATAAAATTTTAAGAACTAATTATATTAAGGGGCTACCCGACATTTTTGACAAGTTTTGAATCGAATCTCCTATTTTTTTCTAAAACGAACACTTTTTTCGTAGGTATCTAGTTTGCAGTGAAGAATCTTACAATTACATGTACGAAATCTAAATATTTGGGTTCGTCTTTGACGTCTCGAGAAACGTGTCCAGGGTTTTCATTTTAAACTAACACAAAAGTTATGGCCAGAAAACCAGTTTTTAACCTAAAATTGTTCAACTTTGATGCCAAATATCTCGAAGGCAATGAACTTTGAAGTAAACATAGGATACTAAACTGCAAAACATAACTCAAGACCAAAAAAAGTAAGACAGTGTTGCCACTGCAATAATTTGTTTGTAAAATAGTAAATTCCTTTTGATAAATAATCACGCTAAGATAATTTATTTATTAGCAATTTTACTCCTGCGATTTAAAAAAGTACTTTTATATACTTATTTTTGCATAAATACAAGACGCGCTAGTAAAAAGTGGCAACATTTTCTTACTTTTTTTGGTCTTGAATTACGTTTTGCAGTATATATTGCTTCAAGCTGTTGTTGTTAATATAATAAGCTACAAAAAACATTAGAAAACTAAGGGATTCAGATCGAAGGTTATTCGCGTGGGGTAGCCCCTTAATATATCCTGAACATCAGAATTCATCACCAAATATTTATCTAACGCATATGCACAGATCTTGTTTCAATTAAATGATCTTCTTTAATTAAATTAGCAAGTTGTCTTCTTGATACAGCCGAATTTGACCATTTTAATAGATTTTAAACTTTATAATAGGCACATTTTCCTTGTTTTTTAAAATACCGGGATCCCGGTATTTCATTAAAAAATACCGGTATTGAAAAATCTGTTTAAACAGACGGGATCCCGGTATTTCGGGATCCCGGTATTGGAAGCCCTACGCTCGGCCAGTCATGCCTAACTCCGGTAACTTAAGAAACGATGGTGATATTTTGGTTGTGTCAGTCATGCAACTCAAGTTAACTGAGTTGTGCCTGACGCCATCGGCAAAAAAATTAAGTTACATGAGTAGTCATATGCTTTTCTCAGTAAATTTTATAATGAAGATTTTCAAAATATTCTTTTAGAAGATATATATCTAATGGTTTTTAAGACGATTTAGACTGGTTATCCGTAACTCATGTGTGCGCTGGATTACAATAAATGCTAATGGTTGATTCCCGCACGTCTTCTCCGATTTTCGCTCGTCTCCGCCTCAGGGGAAAGGCAGCCTAAGAACCACTTGTCCAATGTGTGCAAAAGCACCTGGAATATGTTGATTTAGACTAACACTATTTTCACTCATAATTATAAAATAATACGGGTCTTAATCGCGCACACTTACGAAGAAGTGTACGCGATTAGTTTTTAAATTATGAGCACCTGGAATGGAATATTGTTTCTTCTTCGTTCGACTTACCTCGGCAATTGGTAAGAACAAGAAAAGCCGGGCTGTAAATTTGTCATGTTACCAGAATGTTATCAAGTTTGCCGGATCACGAGTTTGACTTTGATTTCATTACGTGATAACGTCAGACAGCATCACTAAGCGGACTAGTTTACGTTATAAACAAACTTATGTTGGTTAATTTCTAAGTACCTATAGTAATCTTGATTAGTAAATCTTAATCTGGTCAGGCATTCTCCAATGTATCTTATATAATATATTACGATTTATTGATGATATAGTTACAGAATCGTAAACTAGGGAACATTTTATTTCATTAAACATTTAATCAATCAATTAATTTAATTCAGACATAAATATCCATAATATTGTTAGTAATTACACATTTACAAGACTTATCAAACTATGATTTATGATTTATTTTATGATTTTTTGACTTTTTTTATGATTTGGCGCTTCATTCATAGATCCGAGAACCTACTCCGATTTTTAGGGTTCCGTACCCAAAGGGTAAAACGGGACCCTATTACTAAGACTCCGCTGTCCGTCCGTCCGTCCGTCTGTCCGTCCGTCCGTCCGTCTGTCACCAGGCTGTATCTCACGAACCGTGATAGCTAGACAGTTGAAATTTTCACAGATGATGTATTTCTGTTGCCGCTATAACAACAAATACTAAAAACAGAATAAAATAAAGATGTAAGTGGGGCTCCCATACAACAAATGTGATTTTTGACCTAAGTTAAGCAACGTCGGGCGGGGTCAGTACTTGGGTGGGTGACCGTTTTTTTCTTTTGCCGTTTTTTGTATTATGGTACGGAACCCTTCGTGCGCGAGTCCGACTCGCACTTGCCCGGTTTTTTGTATTTATATTTCGATGGCGCAAGTATGTGTTGCTGCTAATTTGTAGTTTGAAATAGTCAGTTCTCACTGAAAACTTTATTTCTTTCTTTTGACACAATTTCATTTTTTTTTTATTTTTTTTATTTATTTAACAATATATTTACACGGCATTACAGACAAGCCAATACACCGAGAAATTAGACATTGCAACAGTTCATGTATGTTCATTCATGTATGTACTTTACATTCTTTAATCTAACTTATCCCGGTCACATCCCTATTTATCAAGTTATCAGTACATATTTCTAAAAAATGTTTTCTTGTTTCAGGTAATTCGTGTGCGGTCAAGTTGCGGAAATTGTTCAAACACTTCAATTATCCGTAATACCATGGAGGGGTGTTCAGAACAAGTAAAATTATGATAACATTTTTATTTCAATATTCATACATTGCGCTGATATTACCTAATAATCTACAGAGGCACAGCGTGCATTACGGCCTCGCCACGACATTGCGCGACTGGCTTCGGCTAAGGCGAAAACCATAGGTTGGGGCGAGACACAGCGATCGGACCTTTCGTTCCCACCTATGGTTTTCCCCTTAGCCGAAGCCAGTCGCGCAATATCTTGGCCAGGCCGCGGCCGTTACAGTACACGCTGATACCTAGGACCTGAGGGCCTACCGCGAACTTCGACGTGTTGGCTCCCTGTCACACTTACGTACCTACTAATACACAAGTGCAACAGACAGGCAACACGTCGAACGTGGTTCGCGGTAGGCCCGCTGATACCGACTGCCGATACATTTGGATAAAACGAATGTATGGCGGTCGGCGTCAGCGTCAAGCGTGTGTTCCGTGCCTCTTGGGTGAGGGTGTCAGCGGTGCCACTGAAACTGTCAAGCTCGAACACTTGACGCTCGTGTTTTACTACATTGTATTGCCACTCGTTGGGCTAACTTTCCGTACTTGTATCACAATAGTTGATGATATAAAAAATGGGAAGTTGTGAAAAGTAAACAATACCCGTCTAGCAGCTATATTATACATCACTAATTATAATATATTAGCATTATTAGCAAACATACCCGTCTGGTTAGATGCTTTAAGGTAAACACAATGGCAATAATAACTGTAATATCACAACAGGATTACAGCGCGCCGGCTTAATACGTGCGGCTCAATCAGAACCGCGAGGTAATCGGCTTAGAGCACATTATTATCTGAATATTTTACGGGATTGCGTACGTTAAAAGCTAACAACGGTTAGTTTCATGTAGATTGTAGAGGATGAAACAACAAATAATACACGCTATCCCAAAAATACGTAGAGTTAGACCAAGAAAAGTCTGTAGCAATTATGATAACCCACACAGTGCAAGTGTTATGTATACGTCATAATTTCATAGAAGTTTGACGTTTAAAATAACAGTTGCACTGCGTGAGCTATCAAAATCGCTGCAGACTTTTCTTGGTCTAACTCTAGACAAAACTTTTTACAGACATATTGTTGTTAATTTTAACAAACGTTTGCGTTTGTTTATCAAAGCTAAAGGAGAATACGTTTTGTTTTAGTTTAATGATTGTAGTTTTAGTTTTTAAGCTTTTTTTTAAGAAAGCTTTTAAGTAAAGAAAAAAACCCTAAATTAAATATTCTTCGTCAACGTGTCTTTGTGCCACCCTCTGTGACCATAATCATAGGAGAGTCAGATATCGATTTGACGCTTTATCTTAGTTATATAATATGATAGTGCTATAATAATATCGGTCAGTTTTATGTGTTAGGTAGGTACCAGTTTTATAAACGAATGAATTCTTGTTAAGTCAATAACAGAGTCTAGATTTAAACATGCTCTAATTAAAAAAAGATCTAACACTAGAATCCAAAGCGACAAAATATTTTCTTCCAACTAAAATGAAATATTTGAAAGAAGTGTAAATTTCTCCTTCAGACAGGGGAACTCAAGTAAATTGTACTTAAAAATAAATGTACACCGATGCTGCCTGCAGACATTCCCTTAAATATAAATAGCTACTTAAAGTCCGTTGCCAGCTTGCATTGCTGCAAGCTGCAAGTTTCTGGTAAATTTGTTATGAAATGAGTCGGCAGCGAATTTCGCAATTATTTTGGATGCACATTTTAAAAATAACATTTTATTTAATGAAGAGAAAAACAAACATGAATTATTATAGTATGAAATCCGTAATCTGCATTGCCCGATTGCTAAATCTTAATTTGATAGGTATCTAATAATCAGTGATCGTTAATTTTCTAGCAATTTTGGTGCCGCATAGTAAAAATAATGGATTTTCTTCATTTTTTCTAGGGAGAGGATTGGTTAAGGTTAATATTGCTGTTATTAACCTTAATTATCTATTCCACCTTCAGTAGGGCATACAGATGCTTTTAACCAACAATGCTGCACCAAAATTGCTGGAAAATTAACGATCACTGCTCATAATATGCCTACAGCTTGGCCAAAGCTTGGCCAAAAAATTAATACGTTGACAAATATTTTTTAAGGATAGTTTTCTTACGTTCTCATCTCTGTAACTATAAATCTGCAGACGTAATATACTTCTAATCTTTGATCAAATAGGAGTCAAAGAGCAAAGGCGATTTTCGTACGCCGGATCTTCTCGAGACAGAGGTTTTTCTTTTCTACAGGTGGTTTTGCTGGCATTTATAAACGCTTTAATTGAAAAATAAATAATCTGTTTCTAAAAGACAAAATAATAACGTTGATTAATATCTACATCGACAAATAAATCTGCTTATTACGACAAGTTTAATGCTTTTACGGCGTCTATAATTTTATAAGTCGCCAATGTTCGTCCATCGCCCACATTTTATTGTTTTCCGATACTGCGAAAACTTCAACTGTCGTTAAAATTTATTATAGGTTATTTATAATTTCAGAGGACGCTTTATCATATTTACTGAGGAAGTAAACAATAATTCAACTATATAGGCTGCCTTGTGGGATAGGAGCGATTTGTTCACTTCGCCTTCTTACCTAAGTGGGCACCACTCTATAAGTAGTTCGTTTTTTTTAGCATTAGAAAGAACTTGAAAGAAGGTAAGCGATCTTGACATGTCTTTTAATTGAAAAACGCTTTTTAAAATCAGTAACTATTACTTATGAAAGCAGAAGAATATAAATGATCGTATTAGATTCATAATTGTTACATATTTGCCGTAACTTATTTTTAAAATGTGTTTTTCCATTAAAGGACACATCAAGATTGTTTACCTTATTTCTAATGCTAAAAAAAACGAACTATTGGGCTGTTATTCATATACAGAGGTCGGAAAGGGTGTGCTATTTCACATTATTAGACTAAATATTACCTTTACTTAGTTCTTGCTACTATTATTGGAATAAAATATTTCATAAAATAACTAATTAAAGTTATTAACTATTTTTCTATTCTTTTAGTATTGTAACGACTGAATTATTTTTACAGTAATATTTAGTGTGATGATTAATAGCGTGTGCTGTTATTACCTAAATAATATTATCTAAAATATTGTTGATAAAAAAACCCCTCAACTATACATAATGTAGTGTGCACCATATATGACACGCACACTCTCTCACATGTACCCTATATATACCCTAGCATAAGTATCATATATGTAACCTCGTATGGATGTCAGGTAGATGGCCAGAGGAGTGGAGGGAGTCGGTGTTCATCCCGCTTCATAAGAAAGGATCGACAAAGGAGTGTGGCAACTACCGGACCATTGCACTGATCCCACATGCAAGCAAAATTCTCCTTCACGTAATTAACCAGCGCCTGAAACACTTTCTTGATAGACAGGTTCCTGAAGAGCAAGCGGGATTCGTGAAGGGGAAGGGCACTCGCGAGCAAATGCTTAACATAAGACAGATTATTGAAAAAAGAGTTCAACAATCCAGTTGTTCTCTGTTTCATTGACTACACAAAGGCATTTGACTGCGTTCAGTGGGGGGAACTATGGTCTGTACTGACAGAGACGGGAGCACCGGAGCATCTCATAGGATTAATTCGTAACTTGTATACTGACAACAGAAGCTACATTAGAATTGGATCAGAATGTTCCAAAATGTTCCAGACCAAAAAAGGAGTCCGACAGGGATGCATACTATCACCAATGTTGTTTAACATTTATGGCGAGTATATTGTCCGTAAATCTCTTGAAGGATGGCACAAAGGGTTTGCTGTTGGTGGAAGAGAATTAATAACCTGAGATATGCTGATGACACTGTACTTTTGGCATCTTCAATATCTGACATGCAAGAACTTGTCAACAGACTGGAGGTCGAGAGCGGGAAGTTAGGTCTTGCAATCAACCGAAGCAAAACCAAGCTGATGATTGTGGATCGCGCCGGCCGCCTGTCTGCAGCTCCTACAATCCAGGGTATAGACACTGTTGATGAGTTCGTATATCTGGGGTCAAAGATATGTAATGATGGCAGCTGTGTTCCGGAGATCAAAAGGCGCATAGGAATGGCTAAAGATGCCATGACGCGGCTTCAGAAAATATGGCGTAATCGGGGAATATCCAGAAACACTAAAATAAGACTTGTACGAGCCCTTGTACTTCCAATATTTATGTATGGAGCCGAAACGTGGACAATCGAAAGCAGAGAGAAACAACGGATCGATGCCTTTGAGATGTGGTGTTGGAGGCGTATGCTGAGAATACCATGGACAGCTAAGCGCACGAATCACTCCATACTGTTGGAACTCGACGTGAAAGTGCGATTGTCCACAATCTGTGAACAACGCTTCCTAAGTTACTTTGGCCATATAATGAGAAGGGGAGACGAAAGTTTGGAAAGGTTAATCGTTGTTGGTAATACTGATGGCAAAAGGTCACGGTGCCGTTCACCAGCACGATGGACTGACCAACTCAAAGGCGAGGAACCATCTCAGAAATTCTATGACGTGGTGAGGAAAGCGATGGACCGGAATCGATGGCGAGAGTGTGTTCGTGCCCGAACAAAACCCACCAACCACGATCATCAGTCATGATGGATGCGACCAAGAAGAAGAAGAAGTATCATATATCAGAATAAACCTATACTCCTGAGATAGTGTTCGTCTTTACGTCCCACCTCACATGGCGATCCTGGCAGGGTCGCCGTGTAAGGTGTGGCGCCAATGATACAACTTGTTGGTTGAAAGTATAATTTAATTTTGATAGATGATCCTTAATCTACGGAATATATAGAGATAAATGTGAAGGTGTGTGTAACGTAGGTACGTGGCGCACACTACAATAATATTAGTTTATCCTGATCTGTCACACTGATAATTGTAGCCACAACACACATTTTTTAGTAATAGAGTTAGACCAAAACAAGTCTGCAACGATTTTGATAGCGATACAAGTGTTATTTTAATCGTCAAACTTCTATGAAATTATGATGTATAAATAACACTTGCACTGCGTATGCTGTCAAAATCATTGCAGACTTGTCTTGATCTGACTCTAAATGCATTTCTAATTTAAAAAAAAATATATAATTAAATGAGATGCTAATAGATGACCAATAAAAATATACGATAATAAAATCATTTCAGTGGCCTACATACAGAAAACAGATTAAGTTCTACAAACTAGCAGCATGACAACGTAGATGAGGATTGAGTAGGGTTTTGGAAATCTGTCACCAAAGGGAGGGAAAATAAAGGATCCTTGTATAACTGAGCGATTAATAAAAATGGGTCTTAAACAACATCCCACGGGGGTAAACAAGGGACGAATACGTGTATAAAAAATATATGATTTTTAGGGTTCCGTACCCAAAGGATTAAAACGGGACCCTATTACTAAGACTCCGCTGTCCGTCTGTCTGTCATCAGGCTGTAACTCATGATCCGTGATAGCTAGACAGTTGAAATTTTCACAGATGATATATTTCTGTTGCCTCTATTACAAAAAAATACTAAAAACAAAACAAAATAAATATTTAAGTTGGGCTCCCATACAACAAACGTGATTTTTTTGCCGTTTTTTGCATTATGGTACGGAACCCTTCGTGCGCGAGTCCGACTCGCACTTGTTTATATACAACCGACACAAAATCCAATATTCATTTTTTTATATTCATCTTTTCCTTGAATCCCAACTGCTATGGGTGATGTCCTAACCTTTGCTAGCATTTTTAAAAGTATGGAAATATTGGAAATTTCTTTCACACCATTAAGTAAGCGAGAATATGGTTGATCCTTTTGGCTAAACGTGTCGCAGGACATTTTGTCCCTTCGTGAATTCGGAGCTTTACGGTCAATTTGACTGTACCGGTACCTTAATAAATAAGGGTTTTGGGTCTCTGATGCGCTTAACTCTAAATAATATATTTTTGAGGCAATCTGAAGCAGCTCGACCTTATTACATAGGAATGTAGACCATCAAAATTGTAAGTCAAAGTCTTTAAAGAACTATCATGCTTTACGTAATAGGTATTTTATTTATTTAATCTTTATTGCACTAGGAATATACAAACGTACAAAAGGCGGACGTAATGCTACAAGGCATTCTCTACCAGTCAACCTTCGGGCAAAGCATAATTATGTATCTAGGTATATTTATTTATCACATGCTCTTTGGAGCATGGCCTTTAATAATACTTACTCATTATTCGGTACAAACATGTCTAATAAAGGCTTATCTTTGCATAATTTGATAGCATCGTAAGCCCTTTCATTAATATAACGCGGGTAGGTACGATAGTAGTATCGATTTTCATCAGTAATTACTGATTTACTTGGAAATGTACATCATCTATTTCTGGAGAGATAATGAGCCTTTTCAATATTGTATATTGTTATTGGAAATACTGAGTGTTATTCAACTTCACTATTTACTTAATACCATACCAAACCTTAGCATACTTCATACTGACAACTTTTACATACTATGGGCCTAGCTACGAAGTCATACATATACAGTTAGTGTTCATCCAGAAATCATGTGTCACTTTGTGGAAAAATATCACATAATATGATCACAATATTCACAATGGGGAATGTACAAAATATTAGAAATTCAGGAAAATTTATAAATAGATACTCGTAACTGATAATAATATGTATTAACATCAATTGTACAGAAGATGAACTAACAAAATTGATAAGTTATTGACAGCTCACCGAATCCACCCTTTCCAATCCTACTGAGGATGCAATTGCTTTCTGCAACTGTAGGGTTAAATCCGCTTTAGTGCTTGGGACTAATCGTCTGTACACTTTGAACCTAGCACAGCTTCGAGATTAGTCTGAGCAACTCAAATGCTAATTGCGACCTAGTAGCTAGTTCGATTTAAGTTAGCGGGTCCCCACGGACCTTACCTACCGTTATTTGGTTATATGTATACCTATAAACCCAACTAGCCCGTAAAAGGCACAAGGTTGGAGTTACTTACAAAACAGCGCATTTTTCAATAACTGAACATCAAAATAGAACTCTAATGTTCATAGCTTAAGACTTGCTTTCATATATCCGAGGAACTTGATGAGTAGTTCTTGAAGTTGTAGGATTTTAGGAGCTGGCGAAAGTGATCAAATGTAGACTTTATTCGAACAGTGATAAGAGTAATTTTCAACTAAACTAAATGAGCACGTGGCGAACGATGTGCGAACTGAAGATAGGAATGTGGTTTTAAAGGGGAATTCGGAATGTAACCCGAGATTTAGTAATATTTTATGAACTAAGGATTAGATGTAGAATTTGGACGTGAAATGTGGTTACAGATGGGTAGAATGTGGACGATCACGCTTGATTGAATTTATACGCAAAGATCCTTCTTGGAAACATGGAATGTGTCATTTTTGATACGTATTCAGGCGACCGTGAAACGGAGACAGATATGAAGAGATTTTGTACAGAAGTAAGTCCTGTGAAAATTCTAAATGGCTCTCGCTCTCATCGAGATAAGAACAGTTTTGAACCCATTTAATATGTCTAACTATCTTAAGTTTGCAGCTCTGTTACAAATACTCTTAACTTTTAGACGCAACGCAATATTTCACAACTAAAAATAGCCATTCCATTATTTACCACACCTCCATTTTGAGGGATCTTACCATCATTTTAATGTCTAAGACTTTGTTGTAGTGATATGTTGATGGAGTAGGTTCGAGTGGGATACCCATATATACGAGCTTTGTAAGAGGTTAGGCAAGGCATGCTTTGCAATTTCGAGACTGACATAAATGCTTGATGAGCAATGTGTCAGAAATGCATACTTTGCTTACTTTCAGTCAATTGTAACGTACGGAATTGATATGTTGGGACAAGCAGCGGACAGACAAAGGGTGTTTATAATGCATAAAAGGGTAATTAGGATTATGGCTGGGGTACCCTGGGACACACCTGCCCGTAGCCTATTTCGGAAGTTAAGGATCATGACTGTTCCAGGTCTGTACATATTTGAAGTGGCTAAGGTAGTTCGAAAAACTCTTAATGAATTTAGAATGCGTGGTCCTAACTTCCGAAATGGAAATAATCTCCTCCCTAACCGGCACAGACTAAAAAAGTCTGAACAATGTGTGTGGTACATAGGTCCTAGAATTTATAATCGTTTGCCAAATAATTTGAAGTCAGCAGAATTATCAGACAATATGTTTATTAGAAAGCTAAAGGAATATTTAATAGATAAGGCGTTCTACGCATTCGATGAATTTATGAATACAAACAATGTTATATGTGATTATTGAAATGAGATACTTATTATTGTTAATATAAAAAAATAGACATAAGATTGTCACGAATTAAATAAACACAGCCATCAGCGTATTGTCTTTTTTATTAAGCACATATTCTTACCGTGCAAAAATAAATTAGCACAGTTTTAATACAAATAAAGGATGTCTGTATGCACGAGGTGAAAATATTCTCACAAAACATACATATAATCAATATTATGATACACGAAAGGAGATGTGTCGCTATATTGGTCAAAAAATTAACCTTAGCAAACTTTTAATAAAAACAAAGGTGACATTCTGATGTGAACAGCACATTACTGGATAGCGATGGCGCTGCCGTTGTATCTGTCAATGTCAATTTCCTTGCTAAAATGAGTGACGTTTGCCGCCGTATTATGATGTTTCTTATTTTAACGCCCATGTCAAGGCCGCAGCAGTAATGTCGCAACAGTAAGGGTAACATTCCATTTCTGACCGCAGCTGCACTACTAGTACGAACGCGTTAGTGTTATTGTCAATTTCCATAGTAAAATGAATGGTAGTGCTGCTGTCGTTGGAAATGGACTGTCACCTTAATTCAGCTGCAGTTACCTTCCGAACGTCAACTTAAGAGGAAAGGGGACGGCCCTTTTTCCATACAAACGTAGTTCCCATTTTCCTCTCTGGATATTGACATTATGGGAAAATATTTTAACATAATTTGATGTCCATATATGAACCATAGCTTTGCCCCTACGTTTTGCTTTGTTCGATTTTTGTACTTAATTATTGTAAAAATTAGGAGCGAAAAATAGATTTCATACAAATTTTTAAATGTTTCTCGCTCTTATAATATGTACTTAATTAAAAATCCGGGAAAAAGCAAACGTAGGGGCTATGGTTGGCATAGCTATGGTTGATATACAGCAAATTGTGTCAAAATATTTTCAACAATGTAAATATCTAATAGAGAGGGAAATGAGGACTACGTTTGTATGAAAAGGCGATTCCGCGCGGGTCCTCCACTTTCGTCTTAAACGATGACTGGTATTTTAGTATGCACGAGGTGAAGATACAAAGTATATATGATACTCAGCTGTTGAAAGGAGACGTCTCGAGTAGGGTTTGCACGACGGATCCGAAATGTATGGGAAGATCCGCGGATCCGGATCCAGATCCGGATAATTTCATACATTTCGGATCCGGATTGCAAACCCTAGTCTCGAGGTTTGACATACGATATGCACGAGGTGCTATATTAAGAGCGAACGTTGACCGCTGCCGTTCCGTATCCGTTTATTCGTAATATGACTACTGGAGACAAATTCGACGAGTCGTAATTGCAAGTTGCAACACGAGACATAGGAAACGTAAATAATTTTTTACTCAGTTTTAAAGAATACAATTTTCCAAATAAAAAATATACAAAACAGTCGAATAACCTCCTCCTATTTTTCATTTAGGTTAATATTCACAAAAATATTTTCATTTTCAATGTATACTCAAGGTAAAAAAATAAATTATAACTTTATCTTATTACATGGTTCAGTAGCATTAAACCACCCTTGCGCGAAAAAGAAGAAATGTCGAGGTGTAAGTTTTATGCCGAGGGGAGAATTTTTCATTACCGTCGTGCCCTCGTATTGTGTCGTGCTTTTCCTTTAAAGTGTTGTCAGGTGTCTCTAAATATCTGAAGTAATCGAAATTGCTGGAAAGTTTTGAGCAAATCGTCCGCGATTAAAAAGGGATATTAATTAATGTTTCAAAGTAATTATTGACAGAGCAAACTTTTTACAATGACGGAGCCCAGCATGCAAGTATTAGTGTGCCTATTATATTTATATTAACATTTTGGATTTCAAGGGGGCCTATAAATCCCGGTCTTTTGATAGGCTTGCGTGGGGGTATAGATCCAACACGTAGAGGCCCTTCGGAGAGCTTTAATGTCATGCCATTAACGGTCTTAATTGAATTTGAAAACAAAGGCTATTAACATTATTCTTAAATCACCTTACTGTTCATTGCAAACATTTTATTTTGTATTGCTTGCATTCATTATTACAGGTACAATTTTGGCAGAATACCCTGTTTTCCACACTCTGCTTCTTAAAATAGTTCCCACTTTTGCAATGTTACAAATGTAGCAATATCGATGTAAATAATATTACATTGCGAAGCGACGTGGCATCGGAAAATATTCCTCTAAATCCACTTTTTTACGACTTTTTAAGGAAAAGCATCTGGCAACACTTGTCTCGCATGGCCGTAATATTGTTTCGGTAGCGCCTCGCCAAAATAAATGTTTGTATGGACCCCGCGTGGGGATGCAATTTCACGTTATTGGTTCTCGGGAGATGTACATGGGGCGCGCTTTATTGTTACTATTAATGGCCTTAAGGAAGACAAATGAAAGCGAGCTTATGAAAAAGGGAGTTTCTAAGTTGTATTTCAAGAAAATGGTAGAAACGACTTTTTAAATGTAAGAAAGTTGAGCTACGTTATTAAAAGGAGCGGTTTGATAATTTATATTCAGGTATTGTATTTTTTAACTTTTCATTTCAGATATCGACCTCGGGTAAAAATAATGACAAAACCAGTATCAGAAAACGCATTTAAAATTTGCCGCCAGTTTAGCCATTTTTATGATCCGTTCAGCCGGAAGCCAGCCTTGTTTTAAATATTTCATCAGCCCTTTCCGGTTGGTTCATTTGGGAGATACCCCTATTACGGGCAAGGCATTAATTTTGCAAGCGATGCTATTCGTAACGCTTGCGGGAACCATTTAAGCTAGATCTCCGCAATAAAATACAAAACATTAAAATCTTATTTGCGACGCCTAACTAATGAGTTAGATAAAACTAATGAAATAGAAATATGACTGATTTTGAGAATATTAATAGTAAAAATCGAAATAGAGTACAAGGATTTCGCTACTGCGACAAATGTTCACATTGTAGCTATGGGTGACTCCAGTTAACTTTTTTTTAATCGTCTACATACGTGTTTCTGGGCCACCATGTACTGGTTGTTTAAGCCTTGTCCGTGTCCGTATTCAGGTGTTTGGAACCAACCAATGTTCTAACCCAACCCATGTATATTAACCAGTCTATGTGACCTTCTACCACAAACAGTTCATATAGACTTCCAGGTCAACTTGTACTGGATACAGTATACTACGTTCTGAATAAGGTAGCGGTGCGCTCGCGGGACTAATCGGCGTTGGCAGAAGCTCCATGACTTTTAATAGACCATTAACGGCCTTAATTGAATTTGAAAACAAAGGCTAAATTAGAATGTACTTTAACTTTCCAATTCTTCGTTTAGCCAGGCGTGGCTCACTCCGCGATTTCATCGCGTCGCTACAAGTACGCGGCCACACCAGTTTTGGTGTCTAGCAGTAGTAGTTGCTGCGCACCGCGATGGAACGGACGCCTGCTCGCACTTGCAATACTGGTCATATGTGTCGTAATAGACGCTTTTTGTTAGAGAGTGAACCTTCTGTACCTAGTACTATTATTTATTCTGTGGTTTAACTAGAAAGTCATTGAGGTCTTATATTATGCTTTTATTACCATGGAAATGTTTGTGTTGATAAAAACCATCACCGGCTTGCCAATACCTGAAGCTATTAAGACCGCCGAGGACAGGAACACTTGGAAAAGCATGGTCCATCGCGCAGGAAACTCTTCAAACTACAAACCACCTTCAGCAATGAAGACGCCGACTAAGAAGTTTGTGTTTAGGTGACGGTTTGCATGGCGACTGCATCAATGTAAGGGTACCGTTTGTATTCAGACTACACCAGGATTACTGCTTCATTACTGCCGCAAATATCACAAAACTGGGCAGCAACATCGTTTTTTTGGGACATTTACTGCCGAAATCGGTGTTTCTGTCCTGGCCGCGTAGCCAACATGCCAATCGCTTACGCTCCGTAGCGATCGAAACGCAACTGTTACTGTCGCACTAATATGGAAGACACAAAGCGTTTCGTTGTCGAAGCGATAGCGATTGTAACCTTGCCTAGGCTTTAGGTACTGCTGTGGCTTTGAGGCGGGCGATGCCACTATCGATTTCGTACGTTTTCTAACCATGTCAACGAAAAAAACACGAAAAATGTATTTATTTTCAGTTGTAGATCATTAAAGTCCCCCCGCCGCGTCTGTCTGTTTGTGTGTTTGTGTATGTTCGCGATAAGGTCAAAAACTACTGAACGGATTTTCATGCGGTTTTCATTTATCAATAGAGTGATTCTTGAGGGAGGTGGGTATATCATTTGTTAAGGTTTTGTGTAACCCGTGCGAAGCCGGGACGGGTCGCTAGTAGCAGTATAAGTTTAGTTTTAGATGATAGCCGAGGGACCTGACGGGCAAAATTTTAAACAATTTTATTTGCAGAGTAAGTAATTGAGAGAAAAGGGAAAAATCTCGCGTCTTCCTTCGCAAGTTTCGCGCGGCACGCCATACCTTTGTTTCCTCCTAATTTCATGGCATTCCCTAAGTGGGGGCGTCCCCACTTTGGTTTCCAATATAGTACGGCTACCATAAGTTTTAACATTGACATATTCGCTCACGTCTATACGTAATTTACTTTCTATACATCTCGCTTGCACTAATATGCGAGTCATCGTCTTCCTCGCGTTATCCCGGCATTTTGCCACGGCTCATGGGAGCCTGGGGTCAGCTTGGCAACTAATCCCGAGAATAGGCATAGGCACTAGTTTTTACGAAAGCGACTGCCATCTGACCTTCCAACCCAGAGGGTAAACTAGGCCTTATTGGAATTAGTCCGGTTTCCTCACGATGTTTCCCTTCACCGAAAAGCGACTAGTAAATATTAAATGATATTTCGTACATAAGTTCCGAAAAACTCATTGGTACGAGCCGGGGTTCGAACCCGCAACCTCCGGATTGAAAGTCGCACTATCCGACCGCTATGCCACCAGCGCTTCACTAATATGCGAGTATGAGCGAGATTCATAGAAATACGTGAGCGAATATGTCAATGTCAAAACTGGTCGTCACTGGTCCAGTTCTTCTAGTGGCCTCAAACGTAACGAATGTACCTAAATTTTGCCTCCCATGATTCCTTTACCATGAAATAATGTTATTTTCAGAAAAGCTTTTTCAATGATTGAATTAAAGGCTGCGCTCACATAGAGTGGAAAGGAAAATGCACTAAAGCAGCACTTTGCCGCTTTACCCCGAGTAGTTGAAAGGGATAAAGTATTGTCAAAAGAAAAAAGACGTAGGGACTTCAAGGATTTGAGAACTGGAAAGATTTCTTAGATTCCGACTAACGGCAAAGGCAAGGATTACATGTCAGTAGGTACATATGTAGGTACATTAGTTCGTTCGTACAGAAGTCACTTACTTGCGATTCTGACCATTTTGAGAAAAAATCTAAACTTACGCCAGACTTTGTAAGACTAGGGAATACATTTTATTAAATATTTTGGTTTGTGTTTTTTTCAGTACCTAGTCACGCTACTAGCTTACTATTTATATATAAATTAGAAACTGAAATAAATGTGATATATATACAAAAAGTGACTAAGCCCTCTAGTATCGGAAACCGAATACTTTATATGTGATATTTTTGGGGAAAGACCGATACCTATGTTAAAGTACTAAAATATTTAATTTGATGATGATGATGCATTCCTGTTATCCCTCATTAGGGACATAGGGCTCGCAGAAGAATCCTCCATTTGTCACGATCTTGAGCGGCTTCTTCCAGCTCTTTCCAGCCGAGTCCAGTTGAGCCAGCCTCTTTCTCAACTGATCGCCTCCATGTAGTACAAGGCCTCCCCGACCGCCTACTGCCGGCCGCATGCCAGCGGAGACCCCGCTTGGCCAGATGGCTGTCCGACCTACGGAGTACGTGTCCGATCCAGCGCCATTTCCTTTCGAGGATTTCCCTTCCTATGGGCTTCTGTTCCGTCATCTGCCATAGTCTGACGTTTGAGATGGTGGTTTGATGGTGGATTTAATTTATATTATCTTATTTATTTTGCAAAGGTAACGGTTTAATGAATAAACATTAACATTACAGTATAGGCTGATTTTGTTATGTTTAAACACAACTGAACAATTATTAATGTGGAGCCAACCCCGAAATCGCAAAAAGAAAGCTGCTGTCTCATAAATCTCGGCGAATCATATCAATCATAATATATGTATGCGAAGTAAATATTTTCTTTGAAACAGCAGATTTTTTCGCGATTTCGGGGTTGGCTCCATATTAAAGTTGTACAGTATCTACATATTATTCACCCCTCAGAGTATGGTCAGATATCAGAAAATCGATGTGTATAAAAGTAAACTACGAACTTACACGGTGGCTAAAAAATAACTGCATTCCCGATGCCAGGGAGGTTTTGGGACTATCTGAGCAACTTTTACTATGGGATCAACCACGAAATCGTATGAAACAGTCAAATGTTTTTTCGCGATTTCGAGGTTGGTCCCGTAGTAAAAGTTGCTCAGTATAATCCCAAAACCTCCCTGGCAACGGGAACGTTATTAGTTATTTTTAGCTAACCTGTAGGTATATGCTGGTGTTCTGTGTTCTCCATCGCTGCATTTAATATTTTAATTAGCGCTCAACTTTACTACAGTTGCAAACTTCAACAGCGATATAAACATTCTTCCTTTATCGGTTTTCGTTAAACTGGGAACTTTCTCAATAGTACCGAGCACCGCTCAATTATTAACTTCGTCGTCGCAAACCTAAGACTGCGCATAAAGTTTCAGCTCCGCGGCCTAAGGGTACGCTTATACTAGCGACCCAATTCGAACATATAATATAAGATGTCACACCGATACGATACCGATATGTCAGTGTCAAAAGTGACGTTTTGGCAGTGGGGGGTTTGGCACTTCTGACTTCGGTCGAACTCGGCTCCGTTCGGCTCAGCATTGCTCCGAGCAATTATTAGGGTTGGCATCACTTGACTTACTTTTGCGTGCACGACCACAGATAAAATCACTTGAATTTTTACAACCCTAAATAGCCGAAAGGGATACTGCCATATATTAGAAAGGGATATCATGATTCGACCCTAGAGATGGGTAGGGGTGAGTAAATACTGAGTATTTACTCGGTATTTACTCAAAGCACCCGATAAATACCCGTATTTACTCATTTAGGTGGGTAAAAACGATTGCTTACAAAATATTCAAAAAGTGAAATTTAAGAACAAAATTGTCTTTTATTGAAGTAATCGGTAACGTGTATTAACAATATCTATAAAATAAAAAGCATATAGGATGCTTAATTTAGGAAAAAAAGGTAATTATTAGTGAGAGGCAAATTGTGATAATGCATAATTAACAATTTTGTTTTAAATAAGAAGGTATTTACTTTTAAAATATGGTACTTAAATTCTATCGATGTTCTAGATAACTGCATGTCGCGCAAAAGTGCGTGTTTACGCGGCACTTACGACCTTTTATTAAGGGTTTTTTTAAAGAAAACTCAAAAATGGTTCAACCGGTGATGTTCAAAATATTGTTTTTTGTACTCTATTATACGGCTAATCACCCGATATGTTTTCATATTTTTTCTGAACTTTGGTTCTAAAGTTATAGAGAGATAAACATTATTTTGGCCTTTCAAAACGGTTTTTTTCCAAAAATGTTCAATTTATCCAAAAATATTCTTAGAAACATTCCAGTTATTTTTAAAGACCCATTTAATGATGAGCAACACGTTGGTGGTTTCTGAAAAAAAATTTTGTGACAATTAGTCACATGTATGGAGTGCCGCTCTTAAAAATACATTTCTTACAATTTTGAGTACTTAATCCAGTAGTAGTTAATCCGGCTTACAAAATACACCTATAGTAACAGCACCAGTCATGGGACATTTAAGAGGAAATTTGGAGTATTTATGATATTTCCCTTGTACATGTAAATGGTCTTCCGCTTAGCGTGTTAAAAGATGAAAGTCCTATCGGCCTTTCATGTTTTAGGCGTGTTGTATCAAAGATACTGCAATGAGTTTCCACATAATTAACAAATTAAAACTATGCTTTTTTTCTCCAGTCATGGACACCAAAGCTCCAGTAATGGGCCCCCGGTAATGGACGTGGATCCAGTAATGGGCCCCCTATAATGGACATTGCTCTATCAGTATAAAATATTGAAATGGGGAATAAGTAATGGCAAAAAAATCTATTTTTGGTATAAGCTTTTATCGCTGAATGTATTTTTCTTTCCACAGCCAATTATTATTGTATTAGATTCATCGAGACAATTCTAATATACCCAAACACAATTAGTTAGGGTTTATTGCGATAAAGTTCCCATGGCCACCTCCTGTCTCCATCATCAGATCAAGTCCATGTTATCATAATATTGCATTATCATCCGATTTGCATTCTTAATTACGTACTTACACAAAATTTCAACTGAATCGGAAATCGAAAAGTGGGTCAAATTCAGCTACCAAGATTTGACCCACACTAACAAGGCAAGTTAAATAAAAGTTTGGAAAAACGATATTAATTTATCCTAAGTCCGAGAATACCTCCTGGTTGACATATTTCGTAACTACATTTTACTTCTGTATTGTTTAAAACATGAAATTATGGCATGGCAAGCATCATTATGTCAATTGTCCCATCATAGGAGGTATGCAGTTTTACAGCTCCTATAATGGGATTGGGCCAAATACCACTATTTTTTTACATCTGTGGAGTCACAACATAGTGTGTTGTATACCTTATCTCATGGTAAATGCAATTAACAAAACACATTCTAGTTTTCATCAAGTATTAATTAATTAAAATTTAATAAATTAACTCACCTCTCTTAGCGAAGTTGTTAAGAGTTTTTAGTGATATTTTTTTTCAGTGGCACGACAACTTTTGGGTTGACGCACATTTCTTAAAAAACAACCGAATTTAATAAAAATTCAAACATAATCAGCTCTAGGACTCTTATTTATGATAAAAATATATCCAGTGTTTATAAACTACTTTTATATACTTATTTTAGAGGAATTGTGTTTTTTTGTCCCATTACTGGTTCCGTGTCCATTATAGGGTATACTACTATATATTTCAAATTGATATGCCCCTTTCAGCACTCTAAATAGTTTATACCCACCAATTTGGGTATAAACGAGTAAATACGGGTAGGTATATTAGTAAATACTGAGTATTTACTCGGTATTTACCCGTGAGTATTTACTCACTAGTCTCACTACCCATCTCTATTCGACCCTGAACCGCTGTCAAAATTCGGGTTTGTAGGAAGTGTCCTTTCTGTAAGGTAGTACTATTATTTCTTCTGTGGTTTTGGGTTGAAGAAATGTCACTTTTGACACTGACATCAGTATCGTATTGGTGTGAATCCTAAAAGCATTGTTCGAATTGGGCCGTTAGTCTTTTGTCGTATTCTACGGTTACGAACATTTCCTATAGACTTATGTTATAAAGCGCTTAAGCCGCGTAAAGTCAGGTAAATAGAAGGAAACAAGATACCTAGGGTAATTCGCCAGTAACTGGCCACCTGTTAGTAACTAGCCACCCTAAACTAATAATGAATTCTATTCACCTTTAAACAGAATTCATTTTAGTAGGTATAAGGTGGCTAGTTATTGAAGGCTGGCCAGTTATTGAAACCTTATACTAAAATGAATTCTGATTTATAGGTGAATAGAATTCATTTTTAGTTTAGGGTGGCCAATTATTGGCCGGTGGCCAGTTACTGGCGAATTGCCCTATGTCGCGAGCGAGAAACTTGCGACGGAAGAAGGTCGACGCGCGGGTTTTCTTTCCACTTACACGCCTGAAAAAGTCACTTTACTCAAGATAGTAACACAATTTAGGAGGGGCGAGGGGCAAACAGGAAAAAATCTTACGTAATAAATGAATGGCGCCTTACCTTGAGTAAACTGACTTTTTCAGGCGAGTATTTTATTTTATTTTATTTTAAATATAATAAAAATAATTGTGCCTTTAAGAAGTACATCATGTTGAGGCATTTTCTTTTTAATAGAGCATGTTGTCTTTGCTAAGCACCTTGCCTTCTATACACATTTATATAGATTATTATGCCTATATTGAAAATTTTTACTAGGCTGTCAATTTATTCTACTTCTGAATACGAGTGTAAAATCTCTAGTAAGTGGTATGCGGTGAGTGGTAATAATTTCTCGGTATCTAAGGCTTGAAGGCATGGAAATGCAACTTTGGGAATATATGATACTTGCGGAAACAAAGTTACGAGTTGATATAAGTTTACAGCGAGTTGGGAAGTCCGGATTCGGTTGAAAATATGAATGATAAGTCGCTGGCCCAATATTACAGGGTTCTATGTTTCACTTTTATCGAACTGAAATTTGAAGATTGCCATAGTGACATTAAGTCGACTTTCAACTATCTTGAAAATGTAACATAGAACCCTGTAATATTGGGCCAGCGAAGTGTTTGTCCGAAATATAATTTGTCAGTTTAGTCGTTTTAACTTCAGTACCCTAAAGCCCTAAATAAACTAAGTTATTTTTAGATTCTAATTTGTACTAAAGTGTAGGCAAAGCGTAGGTAGCACCAGAGAAGATCTGCAATAAAATGTTATATGTTACCCGTTTATAATTGAAATCGGTATGGAAACAACAAGGGTCTCTTGGGACCCCCGGATATAAAGGGCAGAACCAACTACCCTCTGAGATTTATTAAAATCCAAATGAGAAAGAACGATCACCTTCAAAATTGGCACATAATATTATAGATATAAAGCGGGATTTTGCTTGAAGAGTTTATTCAAAACCACAACTTAGGGACCATCAATGAAGGATTATATTAAGATTTAGGATTATTTTGAGCAATTAATTTGCGAAATCGGTCATTTTATTAGTAATAAACGGTTTTCGGAATAGCGGTTAATAAACGGAGTATCTATCTATCTAATCATAGGCAATCGGGGTTCGCTTATAAACACTGATAATGAGCTACCTACGTCTAGTCGTTTATAAAGATATTTTAAGGTTCCTTCAGCTTAAATCTACGTCGGGACCAATTTTGACAATATATGTACATGTCTCAATTAAAGTAAACTTCAGTAGGTAGTTACCTACTCTTAACTCTCACGAAGAGAATCTTTTTTTAACTTTTTTTCTGCACAGCGTTGACTTAACTCACGATCTTACCTCTGCAAAATGGCATGTTTTCATTGCTGTTGAGTGTATTTAATCACTATCAGCTAGGCTAATAGGAGCCTTACTTTACACACCACTAACTCTTCACTCACTTCACTTCACATCCACACTTCACTTTAGTTTACTTGGCTGGTGAACTATTTCACCAAACAAAATGACACCAGATATTGATAATTTCCTGTAATTTCCTGTATTTTTCTGGGTCGGCAAGCAACGTCGGTACATATCGTCAATGTTTACTCCTACTCGTTAGATCAGCAACGGTGAATTGTCAATGTCAGCAGCACAATTTGTCAGCGTAGAGAAACATGGGCCTGTACAGTGAGCATCAAAAATAACCTGTCAAACTATGCCTCAAATGGAAGTGCCATTCTGTAAAAGCTAAACAAAAGAGATCTATATGTCTCTATATGTAGAACAATTACGTAAACTGTAGAGATATTTATATCACTATTTGGAAAAGTATTGAGGGTTGCATATACTTTTGGCGCCTTGTTACATTCGCTACTTTTGATTCTGACTGTACGAAAGATGTAAAAGTTGAATTGTACAATAGCTTATTCCAAAGTATATATAAGGCAATTGGAACAATTTGTTTGATTCAACTTTCGGCCACTCCCACCTTTTATGCTGCCGGAGTGCTCCTTACAATCTGAATCTGATTAATTAAATTAAAATGTCGCTCTTTTGAACAAAAACTTTGGGTTCTAATTTCTAATTGACGCTTCAGATTCAGCAATTATGTTGATCGATGTTGATTCAACTCTGTTTCATGCTGCATTGAAAACAAATCATCTTAACGAATGAATAGATTAAATTAATTACTTAAGTAGGTACATCTATAAATATTAGCCCAAAATAAACGGCCTCCTAGCCTAGTCGGTAGTGACCATGCCTACGAAGCTGGAGGTCCTGGGTTAGACTCCCGGTCAGAACATGCGTTTGTGTGTTTATCCTGAAATATTATGTGAAATACATACCTGTCATTACGAAAATAATTAATTTTATATTAATGAGCTTTTATTTCAAATAAAATACATAATTTGATTTAAGTAGATGAAATTCTGGCAATTGGTTCTTATTCAACTACTTCTTTGGTTAGTTAGGTAGTTATCTTTTTTCGTTAACAAAATGGTTATTCGAGACCCGTTTTCATTGATAAAATGGTTATTATGCTATTGCCTTAAAATACTAACGTGAGATCCTTAATATACTTTCATTAAACATTTCGTGTTTTGAATGAAGATTATTTGCCTTTTAATTATTCAATGAAGGGTGTCTGAAGTTTTTGAGTGCACGTTTTGCTTGAGTTATTTTATTTATGAGAGCACTTGGCCGTTGTTATTTTAATTAAAATGTTTTATAAAAAAGATAAATTTCTATTGCGATGTTTGTTGATTTTTGAATCAAGTCTACCGTATAACACACGTAATATTCGCACGTGTGAATCGGACGTAGTGTTCCGTGCCCCTTAGGGTTCCGCCACATATGTCGACGGCAATCAGATAGGAAAAAGCTTTATGTCTGTGCAATAAGAGCGAAAAAGTCGTCGTTCGGCTACTTCGGCTCAGTTTGCATCAGCCGGCGCCTGCCGACGCGTCGACGGCTTTTTCGCTCTTATTGCGCGGACATAAAGCTTTTTCCTACCGGCTTTTGCCGAATGCGCGTCGATATATCTGGAGAGACCCTTAATTGCCTATCTACAGATTAAAGGTGACATTTTTTACATTTGTTATTCTATCTTAAGCAATCATAATTATGTAGGTACTAAAATAATCTGGGACTGTATCGTGCTCAATTTCATAATGATTTCATTGCACCTGATAGGTCCTCAGAAACGAATATAATAATCGTTTATTAAAATCACCCGGATAGTTATACTAAATATAGCGATACAGTTTATTATTTCAAACGGTTTTCCTGTTAATCAAAGGTCGTACCCCCACATTCTTACATTTACCCTTATAGGTATTGGATTCTATTTAATTATAGATACCGCGTAATACTTTGATGTCCTGGACGTTGACAAGGCCGGTAATAAAGATATTTTAGGAATGTCAAAGGCTCTTTACACACTGCTACTTTTTCAACGTTACAGTCGTGATTCAGTTTTGATGCATTAGCGGTTAGCGGTACAGTAAAGGTGACATTCGGATGTCAGCTGCAGCTGCATTACTGTGACGCCATTATAGCCGCGGCGTAAACGCGGCTGCTGCAACTGTCAATTTCCTTGAGTGACGATCGCAGCAGCATTAATGTCACAATTTGAACGTTCATTGCGTCACTCGTTTTTTCTAGACGGTTGTCTGTGACAGCGCTCACGTGAAGGCCGCACCTGTAATGCCGCCATAGTAATTCCAGCTGCATAATTGCCTTCCGAATGTCATGTTAAAGGTGGTGCACGACTGCAGCAACGGCTGTCAACGCTCGTTTGTATCACTTACACTTCGCAGCATTAACACTTCACACTTTGTCAGGCGTGGCTCACTCCGCGATTTCGTCGCGTCGCTACAAGTACATGCGGCCACACCAGTTTTGGTGTCTATTAGCAGTAGTAGTTGCCGCGCACTGTTATGGAACGGACGCCTGCTCGCGCTTGCTTGCGGTCATATCTATCGTAATAGATGCGTTTTGTTAAAGAGTGAACCTTCTGACCTAGTACTATTTATTCTGTGATTCAGCTCGTTTAAGACACTCGCAAGTAAGCGAGCCAAGCGTCATCAGCCCGACACCTGTTCGCCACGGGCACACTATGCACACATGCCAGGCTTATGGTCGTGTTTGCCGCTCCCGTATTGGTTTACACAGCCATGAAACACGTTGTCGCCCTTCCAGCCACTGCTTGTATAGTATGTAATAGAATCGAAGACCAATGATGAAACCGGAACAGGTGACGCAACAGAGAACTGTGTCGCCAAAATGATTTTAAGCTTTTATGGGGCGTAGTTGCCTGAAAATAAATGATATTACATTTTGATAAACACGCAGTGTGGAAAGGCTCTAACAACCTTCTGCGAATAATTGCAAATATTCCGGGATTAGACTTTGTTGTTGTTGACATTTACTTTGTTGTCTTAAGCGGACATCGAAAAGATCCCTGCTGCCCTGATCCCCTGTCGTTCATTTAGCATCAACTGATAGTGACGGCCAAAGTGGCGAAATATATCGGTAAACATCCTTATTTCTAAAAGATAACAAAGGTGCAGTATTCCTTATTTCTAAGATAACAAAGGTGTGTTATGATTAGACATCGTAAATTTTATAGCATGTTTGGTGCAGCGGAGTGGTGTTAACGGAATTGGTATAGATAATTCCAACTGAAATGGTAAATTAAGATTAATATTAACGTAATTAACGCTAATTAATCATTAGGGTTGAAATTGTTTATACCAAATCTGTTAACACCACTCCGCTGCTCCGAAAATGCTATAAAATTTACGATGTCTAGTTATGATATATTTGACCACTTCGGCCGTCACTATTTGATACTGATGACTGCATCTGCCTACTTAGTAAAGTGGTTAGAAGCTACCTAAATCCCTTTAAAACTTTTCTTGGCATGAAAACATTGGTTTTTTTCGTTCTAAATCAATAATTAACCTTAGCTGACCATATTTTCAATTAGCGTAGAGCCATATTATATTTGCGTAGAGGTTTTCTACGCATTTACTACGACACTGCAGGTAGTGCAGGTGGACACTGCAATATCTAACTATCTAGAATACCTTGGTACCCCTATCTATAGTAATAAAGTTCAGGAGCACCATCCTAACGTTACAAATCAGATTTTGATTTGGCATTCTCAAGCCTCAGCCCAGCTTTTTCGCACTTAATATACACTTGAGCGTCTCTCGTGAAGATAAATATCAAATCAAGAGCAGACTTTAAGTGTTGGAATGCGCTCCAGAGCTCGGATGGCCACAACCATAAATCCTGACGGAGCGAATTGCAGGAGTCTTATTACAATCGCTTGTCGAATACGTCATTCACCCTACCACTACCACTACCTTAAGGTGACAGTCCATTTCCAACGACAGCAGCACTACCATTCATTTTACCTACTATGGAAATAGACACGACGACGCGTTCGTACTAGTAGTGCAGCTGCGGTCAGAAATGGAATGTTACCAGAATGTTACCCTTACGCTCTTTCAATCAATCCAACCGCTTCGAATGCACCAACTGCACCATCAGCATTACTGCTACAGTATTGCGGCGCGACATTGCTGCCGCAAATGTCCGGACAGAAACTTTATTTTAAACATTTGCGGTAGCAATGCAGTTGGCAGTAATGTCGAGCTGCAATACTGCTGCAGTAATGCTGCCGCAAATGTCAAATTTAATATAAATTTCATGTTAAACGAACCTTTTTTACTGCAATACTGCAGCTGTATTGCTGTGCGACATTACTGCCGATTACATTGCTACCGCAAATGTCAAAATCGGTGTCGCCGACTTGTGGTATTTGTGGCAGCAATGCATTTGACAATACTGCAACAGTACTGGTGCGTGGCTAAATAGGGTCTATCAGATACATACCCGGGCGCCCTTCTAGACTCGCCCGTGCTCGCTCAGCCAATGTGAATACCTGGGATACACGGCGATAATGGACTCAGAGATACGACGGTGGGTCGAATCAGCTAACGGTCTTGAGGAAATGGCAGTGGACACTTGGACAGCCAGTGAATGGTGCGCGACGACTGAGATATGTTTTCACTTTTGCATGCACCTTGTCCCTTGCAATATCGCGATTAACAACCCAACTAGCAAAATCACGCTAACAACAGTCTCTAGACTACAATTTTGTCGCTCTTATATTGATTTTATATCATCGTATAAGCCCGGGTTTGGGCACAAAGCATAAGCGTATTTATTTTAATAATAATAAATAAATAAATAAATAAAAATGTTATTTATTTAGGTATGAACCCATTACATTACAATAATAATTACATGCTAAATATTATTTATAAATTAAAGCTATAACTTAAAGCTATAACTTAATATCGTTCTAATATCAGTCTAATTGAATGTTGTTTGCATTCACAGTAATCTTTTTCGAAACTATATTAAGCTGCTTTAGGCTAATATCGCTTTTGCGTAAGTATCTTGTAAGCCTACATAGGCTTATATTGGTCGAACGTAAGTATCTTGTAAGCCTACATAGGCTTATATTGGTCGAACGTTAGAATCTTGTAAGCCTAAATAGGCTTATTTTGGTTTGAAACATTCTATTTGTGAAGTATAAATATACGGGTGAATTTAACTGCAACGTGACAAAAACATATTAGTGTAAGTGTTTATCAAACTTTTTATGAATTATGTTTAAATATAATAACGTGCTGTTTATCATCGTCTGTTTATGTTTCAGGGTAAGTATTCACATGGGAAAATATTATTTATTGTAAAGTAGACCCTGTTTTACACTTCAAACTTCATGCGCCTACTCAAATATGGTGTTTGAATATTTTTATAATAATTTTATTTCTTTATTTTGTATTGATAGTCAGCCATTGATGTAGGTGTATTTTTCAAGCGCACTATTAGAGTATTTTAAGCATTCTGAATACAAATGATGTGGCCATGTTGAATGAATAACGGTTCCTTGCTTTACTTATACTAACAATAGTGTTCCCAAAAACGATTTAAGATCAAACCATCTTATATTGATCTTCTCTTTTGTGATATAAGTGTCTTGATCTTATATCACTCTAATATCTTACTAAAGTGCTGCTGTTGATCTTATTATAGCTTTAGTAAGATCAGAAAAGTACGTACTTACAGTGTTCTTATGCTATGTTGATATTAGTCTTACATTCTTACAATAGCATTTAGAAATCTAATATAAAATCAAATGAACTAAGAAAATGAGGATATAAGACCAGGTACTCTCAAGTTCAATGAGACTTCGTAAATGTTGTTGTAAGAGCAAGAGGCTTATAATAGTATTATGCTATGTTGATATTAGTCTTACATTCTTATAATAGCATTTAGAAAGTCTAATATAAGATCAAATGAACTAAGAGAATGTGGATATAAGACCAGGTACTCTCAAGATCAAAGAGACTTCGTAAATGTTGTTGTAAGAGCAAGAGGCTTATAATAGAATTATGCTATGTTGATATTAGTCTTACATTCTTATAATAGCATTTATAAAGTCTAATATAAGATCAAATGAACTTAGAGAATGTGGATATAAGACCACGTACTCTCAAGTTCAATGAGACTTCGTAAATGTTGTTGTAAGAGCAAGAGGCTTATAATAGTATTATGCTATGTTGATATTAGCCTTACATTCTTATAATAGCATTTAGAAAGTCTAATATAAGATCAAATGAACTTAGAGAATGTGGATATAAGACCGAGTACTCTCAAGTTCAATGAGACTTAGTAAATGTTATTGTAAGAGCGAGAGGCTCATAATAGTATTATGCCATGTTGATATTAGTCTTACATTCTTATTGTAATAATTAAAAGCCGGTTTATAGCTGACTGACGTTTATTGTCAAATCATCTGAAATCTCATGTGCCAGTATAGTAACAACCTTTTTACAATCGTAGCATCTCTCCCTCTTAAGTTAGCTACCCGGGAAAATAAAATAAAGTTTTAACTAAACGTTTAAACGATTTACCATAATAGAACACAACTAGAAACATAAACACAACTAATACTATTTACTGACTAACACTACACTTACTTAGCTAGACTTTTGGGCCCGCATCCAAGTGCGCAACGCACGGGCGGAAGCATCGAGCGGTGACGCGGCCGGAGCAATCCGAGCATCCGCCGGTGGCGTCAGGACACCCGCTAGCGGGAAGGTGCTGCGTCAAAGGCTGCTCCCTGGTGCTGCCTGAACTTCACCGTCCGATGCATCCTCAAACGCTTCGTCAGCACCCACACCTTTAATCTACATGCCTTCGCCATTCGATTCCCTGACCCATATCAATCGTATAAGAAACTGGACCAGTTTGCGACTTAACCCTACCTTCCGACCACTTCTCCCCTCTTATGATCACTGTTACGATAGGTATTGGAAAAGAAACGTATTAAGAGCGGTAGGTACGTCCGCGCCTTCGTGCAGAGCTCTTTTCATAGCTTCTTTAATTGTTTTTACCACATTTTTACCAGCACCGTTGCCTTATGGCCTGTATGGTGCTGACGTAACGCGCTTAATACAATTTTCTACAAATAACTTCTTAAACTCATTAGAATGGCGGACCTTTGTCGGTCACGAGCTGCTCAGGAAAGCCAAACCGCGCAAATACGGATCGAAACGCAAGGAAAGTTGTACGAGCGTCCGTGTTTCTCATCCTCACAGCTCGCGGCAGACGGCCACCCAAACAGAACCTAACCATAAATTCTATTTAACACGGAATCCTTCTGCGTTTCCTCTTTGAAACTAACTGGTAACGAATCTTCAACTTATCGAACATAGCTTACAGTCTCCGAGGCCATAGGCGCTGCTATCAACATAATGCGCGTTTAAGTATCTAACAAAACTTGTTTCGCCTCTAAAAAGGCCTGCTTACAAGCGGAATCCCATTTCCAAACTCTGGTTCTTAACAACGCATGCAACGGATGCAACAAAGGGCTTACATTTGGTATAAACTTTCCGTAATAATTCAACATCCCGAGAAAACTTTTAAGTTGCGATACGTCTTTCGGTTCTGGAGTATTGGAAATGGCCTCTAGCTTAGTCGGATCTGGTCGTAAACCATCTTTGTTAATAATGAAACCTAAATAATTTACTTTATCTTATAAGACCTTACAATTTGCTTAATTTTAAGGTCATTCCCATGGTGCGTAAGCGTTCAAGTACAGCGCGCAAGTTTTGCATGTGCGACTGTTTATTAGGCCCGGTCACGCAAATGTCATCCAGGAAAACAACACAATTAGGAATCCCGCGCAGAGTTTCCCCCATAAGCTTTTGGAACTTCTCCGGAATGCACGAAAGCCCATACGGTGTGCGACGGTACACAAAAGTACCCACATTAGTGATGATTGCAGTGTAGGTACGGCTGCAAGTCCTCCGTCAACATACACTGTTCGTAAGCGTGACGTAAATCCAGTTTAATGTACTGCTCCCCCCCGCTAAGATTAGCAAACAGCTCCTCTATGCGAGGTAAAGGATAATAATCACGCTTAAGCTTAGGATTTACCGTCACCTTGTAATCACCACAAATGCGCAATTCTCCATTCTGTTTCACTACCGGTACTATTGGGGTTCCATAGTCAGAATGATCAACGCGGCACAGGGTTCCGTCGCGCTCCAGACGTTCAAGTTCGCGTTCAAACCGTTCGCGCAACGCGAGCGGTACCGGCCTCGCACGAACATAAACAGGGTCGTGGTCTGTGAGCTGTAATTGAATGCTTTTTTTACAAGTACCTAATTTATCCGTGAACACCTCTGGGAACTCACTACACAGCTGGGTCACCAGACTGTCCTCCTTCACTATCTCATTTATAGTTATCTGGTTGACCTTAAGAGCACGTATCCATTCACGACCCAAAAGGGGTCGCCCTCCGTTTGGAATGACATACAATGACAAGTTAGTTGCTCTGATACCGTTTAGCGCAACGTCAACCGATAAGTATCCAAGGGCTCCGATTGGTGACCCAGAGTAGCCGCGAAAGAAAATATCATTAGGATTAATTATTTTATGAGCAAACTTCTGCTTATATAAGTCCTCATTAATAGCAGAAATACGACTACCCGTATCGATCTCACAAACAACATCTTGTCCGTCCACATTCAATGTAATAAAATAAGGTTTGTTACCTTGCGGTGACACTTGAATGTTAAATAAATCCTCATCAGATTCTTCGTCCATGTAATTTTGCCGTCCGAACTGTCGACGAGCCTCATCGCGTCCTTGACCGCACATCACCTTCAAGTGACCGCGCGTGTTGCATTCATCACAGTTGTAATGCATATATTTACACTTGTCCGGCCGGTGCGCCTTCCCGCACCGCCAGCACTGCGCCTGGTTGCCGCGCGCCGTGCCGCCCCGGGCCGCGGCCGCGCCGCCGCCGGCTCCGGGCCCGCGCCTGTCGCGCCGAGCACTCGCGTGATGCAAACCTTCACCAATATCGCCGCCGCCGCCGTCGCCGCCCGAGGTGCTCGCCGGCGCCACCACTGCGCCGCTCACCTCAGCGTGCTTCTCCGCGGCCTCTAGGGCGAGAGCCAGCTCCACCGCTTCTTTATACTGAATATTTTTTTCAGCGAATATCCGAGATCGCATCGCCTCGTTTGCCAGTCCCGACACGAACTGGTCGCGCAGATTCTCCTCGAGCTTGGTGCCGAAACTGCAAGTGCTCGCTAAATGCTTTAAGTTCTGCAAATATTCTGCGAGCGGCTCGCCGACTCGCTGTCGGCGCAGCCTAAAGACGTGCCGCTCGGCGATCTCTGATCGCTGCGGTTCCAGGTGATCAGTTAATAATTTTACCAGCTCTTCAAATGTTTTGGCCTCAGGAAGTGTCGGTGAACACAAATCGCACATAAGAGCATACGTGGCATGCCCGACAACTGTTATCAGCAGAGGCACCTTCAGTTCGGTCTTCACTTCATTTAATACCATGTACTGTTCCACTCTGCGGATATATGCCGGCCACTGTTTAGATGACAAGTCAAACGGTTCCAACTTCCCGAAAGGCATTTTGAAATACTAAATAGCCCGATAAATTAACTGAAAACACAAATAAAATCCGAAATCCTGTCGCCAATGTAATAATTAAAAGCCGGTTTATAGCTGACTGACGTTTATTGTCAAATCATCTGAAATCTCATGTGCCAGTATAGTAACAACCTTTTTACAATCGTAGCACTTATAATAGCATTTAGAAAGTCTATTATAAGATCAAATGAACTTAGAGAATGTGGATATAAGACCAGGTACTCTCAAGTTCAATGAGACTTAGTAAATGTTATTGTAAGAGCGAGAGGCTTATAATGGTATTATAAAATGCTCTTATATACATATATAAGACTAGGTAATAAGATTAAACTTACTAAAGTGCGTATTAGCTTGTCTAAGACTAATATAAGAGCGATGATAAGTTCAAAACAAAAATAAGAGCGCTATAAGCTCACTACTCTTATAAAGTGCGCAATCTGAGACTTTTTTGCTAGTTGGGAATGAAGCAACTTTTAGAAGTTAAAAACCTTTTGAACGTTATTGCGACGGGATACGCTCTACCCATTGCTACAACAACATTTTCAGTGAAGTGTGTTTATGTAAACCCATAGTCAGTGTCACAGCTTACAAACAATACTAGTTGCAAAACTTGGATGTTGCCTTATAAATAAAAATACTGTATATATAATTTTGCCTATGTGACCATATCGCCATACGATTAAATAAGCACTACTAAGTGAAAGGAACCATAATCAATCCAGTTAATAAACTATTCGTATACTTTATTGCTTCGATATAAGGCCTACCAACGGTGAGTTAAGTGTAATACTGTAGAAGAAGCGTCTGGGTGCTGAGATAAGTCGAGAACCTAGCAGCTGTTCACTGAATCATTACGTATTCGATGTATTCGTATTGCTTACAAAGGCTCAGCGATACAAAATGAGATAGCTTTCTTAAGTACCAATTGTTGACTCTAGAGTTCCTGAAGATCCGCTTTTACTATGCTCTATGTAGATATTTCTAGAGCATATTAAAAGTGTGTCCAACAGGTCTAATGGGTCCGCCGGTGACATTAGGATTGCGACATTTGCGACTGCAGCACTGCTACAGCGCGCAGCGTTGCGGCAGGGAGAAATGGGCGATGACATACTCGAGATTAAACCGTTCAATCCGCCAATTAATTTACTAAGAGAAATGACAGTAATATCATATCGCCCACAATAATGCAAAAAGATAAGAAAACACCTATTTTCTTCTGCGCACCGCATACATATTTTTATTTTATTACATACGTATATAATAATGATGTGTATTTCGGCTCTCGAGATTACTAAACTTACACTGGCTTACCAAGGCGAATGTTGAAGCGATGGGAATAAGTCCAGGATACCAAAATTGGGTCACTACTAGACAAGCTGCACAAAGCTGAATAATTAATAGCCCTTCACCAAGAAACGAGCATCATCGCGCTAAGGATTTTATATAGGTAAATTGTCCATTTCAGAACACAAGATAGTAAAAAATAGAACTCTTGTAATTACTTCATTTATATTACCTTTACCACGCTGGTTGTAATACCGTGTAAATGGTCAAGTATAACCGTACAGATGCGGCTTTTTATAAACCTAAATGCGACTTTTCACGTAAGAATAGGCGCACTACTTTTTAAAGGACTCCATCTAGAAAACTCGTCAGATAGCAACGAAACAAAATTATCCCGTATAAGTAAATATATCCTGTATTTATTTTCCAGGTGTCCCAGGACACCCAAATTAGGTCACGACTCCCAAGCTGAACTAAGCTGAATAATAAATAGCCTTCACCAAGTCTTAAATAAATGTTTTTTATCGTTCCGGAGATTATAGGTTTTGTAATCTATTCATTTCATAACATTTTAGTTTAGGGTTTCGAAAAACGGAACTCTTTATAGTTTCGTCGTTTGTTATTATATCGTGATATAGCTATTCACCTCACGGATGGCGTATGCAGCTCAGGGGGCCAAGTTTTGGATTTCGAGCGCTCGATTTCGTGATTTTCCCTTCAATATATCTCCACTACTAGGCATTTAAATTGTGCTAATAGAATTGAAAACGAGTGGTCAATACCACTAGATGCCCAATATCTATTGCTCGTATTTCAAAAATCAATTCGCCGTTTTCCACAGATTCTCGAGTGACGAAATCGAGCGATCGAAATTCAAAAATCGGCCCCATGGGGGCTTAGTGACAATCTTTTATAGAAATCTCCATGCGAACACAGTTTGTCAAAGTATTTCATAAATTCCATAATCAAATCCATCGATAAAACTTGGCAGAAAGCTCATTCTTCATCATGCCCTTTAGCCGTTTTAATCCTCTGCTTTGTGGACCAAATATTAGTAAGTTTCTTAAACGAAATAAAAACAATAACAGTTTTGAATGATTCACTGTTAGTTTTATCGACCCCGGTCGATATAAGTCTAGTGAAATAAAAACATTGCATATACCTGACCTGAGTAAATATGACAGGGATATACCCAGGACACGCAAATTAGGTCACGAAGCTTGGAAAGCTGAACTAAACTGAATAATAAATGGCCCTCACCGAGTCTTAAATGTCCTCATCGTTCCGGATTATACGTTTTATAATCTGTCGGCGGTTTTCTCCGTTTTAAAAACGTATTTTGAGGAAGGATTTAGAAGGATTATGAAATATATTTTGGAGTTTCGCTTCCTAATTAGGAAAATTAGGAAGAGGAAGAAGAAGGACTTTTGTAGAAAAAATAACATTTAGTAGGTAGGTAGGATCTCTGGAAGAGATCGCTTTTTAGCGGTAAGAGCGCCTGTTGTTACCTGGTAATGTTTTTCCGTTAAAATTTATTTGTAGTTTTACATGTATGTAAAATGTATAATTATTGGTGCAATAAGGAATATTTACTTACTTAAAGTACGTGTAAGGAAATCAAGGAGGCGGCGCTGGATAGAGTCAAATAGAGAGAGCTACACCGACAAGAGTCTAACTCTTAAATTTACGACGGCTTAAAGTACCTGCTGAACCTTAAAAGAGGGTACCTATATGATGAATACGAAATTAGAAAGAAGTATGGGCCGGATACTTCTTATTTCGTGTTTCTTACTCAATTTCCATAGCGGTACCTACCTATAAAAACTCTTAAGTATAACCACGTATAACAATGGCCAGTTTAAAACTTGCACCGGTCTTGTCGCTACGACCGATTAAGATTATGTGCTGAATTGCTGATCACTTTAAGTTTTCTCATCTTGCCGTTAAGAGCAGCACGGCTACCACGAGTTGGTATTTGGCATTTACGAGTTTGCGATCGAGTTTACGCAGTCGATAACGTAAAAGTCAAGTGTCAACTCGTGCTGGTACGGCTACAGAGGTTAGTATAGTATGGTCCAGATCAAGACAGTTAACTTATCAGTTATCATACGTAGACCTTATTGACTAAGCAATAAGATCGACAAATGATTCGTTGTGTTGGTTGGTTGTTCAAAATTGTCACGTTTAAAATTAACGTTTCTGGCGATATAAGTACTTATGTACAAGTATATGTTAGATGGCCTGCAAACAGAGAATAACACTAAAGTTTTGTATGAAAACACAGAAAATAACAAAAAAATGTGACAATACTTAGTGATCTTAAGGAAAAAGGCACTAAGTTTTTCTTATTCTGTATAGTATCGCTTTATTGACGGCCAAATAGTAGTTTGTGTTACAAGGGATCAAAATGATATATTTCCGTCAAGGGCGTACATTGAATCCTGAATGAAGCGATGGATTCTAAAGTAGAATCCTGAGCGTAATGAGGGATTCAAGTGTTAACGCCCAAGACGAAATAATTTTGATACCGTGTGACACATGCTGCTGCTTTTCACATCAACTATGAGAAAATTGTTATGTTCCAAAATATGTATTATTTGACCAAAAAAAAATAGTATGCAAGAAAGAAAAAATCGTGTCCTAGAAAGAACAGAAAAGTACAAACTGCCACTTTGATCCCTCCTAGCGGGGAAGAAAAAGCCCTTTTTCGAATAGGTGATGTGAAAAATAAGTTTACTTATCTTTAAGCTGTTTGCTTGAAAATGGCACAAATGCAGTTTAACAACTCCTTCCAAGTTTGATAATAGTCTCAGTTTGAAACTTGCGCTGGACTTCTCGCTATAATAAACAGATTAAGTAGTTGCTTCTACACACAGGAGCAAAGAAAACAGGTCGTTTTAAAAGGAAATTATAATTAAAGCTGCAAAATTGCACGAACAAATTATGAATGATTTCATTCATAAACTGGCCTTGCTTTTGCGGCTAGGTATACTAATATTTAACCAGTTTCCATTGCAATTAGGTGTATGTGCTGATCAATTTAAGTTTCCCCATCTCGACGCACCCTGGGAGGCCAATTCGATCATATATTATACTTTGACATCAAAATGATGTCGTTTAGTTATCATTCGCGCGTGCATGTCGCTCGTACTTGTCCGTACATGTATTGGCAAGAGCGAGACGTAGGTACGGGCGAATAATAACAAAAATAACATCATTTTGATGACAGAATGTATGTTTGAATTGGCCGCCGGGTTGAGAGTTCGGTTGCACCCTCATTAGGTTTGAACAAGAAACTTTCAACTTGTGGAGTTTGTGCGTCCAAGAAAAGTTCAAGTGACTGACGGCGCGATTCAGGAAATGAATTAGAGATTCACTAGATATGAAATAGTAAAGATATGATCTCACAGGTAAAGGTACCTTATGGCGGTTGGCGCTTATTAACGCCAGCCGCCATAAGGTACCTTTTGCCGGAACGTCACATATCTTTACTAATTCATATCTAGTGAATCTCTAATTCGTTTCCCGAATCGCGCCGTGATACTGTGATAAGCATCTTGTGTTAGTAGGTTAATTGTGTAGCTGCAGTTAGCAATAGGTACAATAACCAACCATTTTGTTCAAAAGACTGCTAGGTACATCTTTCCAATAGTTGGGTAAAGGTGACAGGTTACATTTTAAGTTAACTTTAAGGGCCACCCCACACTAGCGTCTTTTGAGCCTCGTCGTCTAGTCAGCGTATAGTAAATGGCGTCGCTGCGCAGTTGCGCCAACGCTGCAACGTTGCGTCGAGCAGCAGCCATTGAGTTGACTAGACGCAATCGCTCGCGTGGCGCTATAGTGTAGGATGACCCATAGAGTTGACTCGACGCCATCGCTCCCGAGACGCTAGTGTGCGGTGACCCATAGAGTTGACGTGACGTCGACGCTCGGGAGACTAGTGTGGGGTGGCTCTAAGAACTATCCCTCACCTACATATAACAATTATTATGGCCTGTCGAGGATATACTAGGCATTAATAGCATATTAATTAAACCACGAAATCCATTAACTATGTAATCTTTACTCTTAGTACACGTACATCTAACCCACGCTTCGTTAATGTAAGAGCGTGTTCGAATCCCGGCGGAGACACCTGATGTAACTACGAAACCGTGGTGCGGCTATCGTCATGTATAAAATCGATAGACTCTACGTACAGGGAATTAGGGAGCTTGAAATTCAACTTAATAGGTAATTTTAACTGTACATATTGTAATTGATTATGTAAACAATGTTTGCTTTGCAGTTATTGATTGACATTTCGGAATCATAATTAAGTAAATATGTACCTACAATACAGACATAACACACCAACTGTACATAGACATAATGTTTTGATAGATATTCTCAAACGATAAGTGCAAACAGAAATGGAAATACCTACATATTCGAATTTAAACTTGTGTGATACACTAACATTGAATAATTTTACGGTTAAAGAGGCCCACTGATTGTGATTGTGTTAATCAGTGGGAGTGGGCCCCTTTAGACTCACTTGTTTTTAGTCACTCGCGCGACATGTTTCGGAACGGATGTTTCAGGGTGTGTAGTGAGTCTAAACCGTAAAATTATTCAATACCTACATATTAAATTATCTTACATTAGTTTAACTAGATATGTTGTAGAAATTAGTTTGACTTAATCCAAAATGAGATCAGTATTCAGTTCGAAAAAAACATTATTCTTATAAAATCGGGTCGATTGTACCGTTTATTTACCGCTAGCATATAAGTAATACCATCAAATGGCGAGACATGCAGTGTACACAAATATACATAATAATATGTAAATCTGTAAGTCTGTAACAGCTAGTGCCCTTTTTTCTCCTGACACCTGTTGTACCCAATACAACGGCTACAACTAAGACGTAATATGAATAGTACGAGTATATTGACAGACACAATAGACACATGCCAGTCGATCAAACTGAAGCCCCAGGGAACAATAGTGATATGAAGGCGCTCCAAAATTGATGGAATATCAGTCCCCCTAGTCAAAGAAGACCTACTACACAGTACATTTATATATTTAATACCTACCTTTATAGTCACGTTTCAGCTTTTGCACTCCAGCTAGACTAAAGAGTTAAGCGAGACTATAGTTTGTGTATCATTCTAATAAAAACCCTCATTCATAAGCTCTGATGCAACCAGGCCACCGAAAAAAATATGAAAATGTGCGGTGTGAGCGGTTCTTTGATATAAAAATACCTTAGTTTGCCATTGATTAAAATACTATCTAAATAATAATATTTCCCTTGGTTGACTGGACTAAAGGGTCCGAGCATTGTCAGAGGTATTTAGTAAGAGGACATAAATCAAGGCAATTTAATTAAATTGACTAGGACAAGATAAGTGGGGTTATGCATCAAGACCGACCGAGCTTTACGGGAAATTCGGCCATTTTGTGGTAACAGTTACGAAATGGCGTTGCTTTGAGGTGTCTTTCGGGGAACTGCAGGAGCATAAAAGTGATAATCGAATGGCAACTGCAGCTACATTGCTGTCAATTTGCTTGATAAATCGAATGACGTTCGTAGCCGCGTTAAGGTGACAGTCCATTTCCAACGACAGCACTACCATTCATTTTACTATGGAAATTGACAATAACACCGACGCGTTCGTACTAGTAGTGCAGCTGCGGTTAGAAATGGAATGTTACCTTTACTGCCGTCATTAGAACGTTCAATCCGTCACTTATGTTTGCTGCTTCTTTAGAGTGACGTTCGGATGTCAACTGCAGTTGCATAACTGTTGCGACGTCGTTGCCGCCGCTGTAACTGTCAATTTTCGTTATCAAATGAGTGACGGAATTAACGTCATAATCTAGGCAGTAATGCGGTGGCTGACGTCACTCACTTTATTAAAAAGATTGACAAATATAGTGGCGGCAACATTAACACTGTAACAGTAATGTAGCTGCAGTTGACATTCGAACGTCACCTTTATATTTCCTGCTACTGCTCATGGTCTAATAAAACATGGTCTTCTATTCCCAGAGTGACACGGGCCTACGTCACAATAACATTGCCACTTTATTTCAACATAACATGTTACATGGGTACATTATAGCTATGGTTAATAAGTTAAAATATTTCTTTATAATTTTATAATTTTCATTTATAATGTATTTTATCTTAATTTTTACAATAACACGTCATTTTTAATTATTCGTTAGCAATATCTTCCGATTCACGACAGAAATTTCAGACGTTCGGGTAATTCTGTTTACATTACTGGCGACACAGGATAGCGCTGTCACATTTGACAATTCGGATCTAGATAACTTCATGCCCTGACCGTCATCCTTGTCGAACGCGTGTTAATTGTTATTTCCTTCTCGCTCAGTGTCAGCAGTCGCAGTGTTTTCCAAACTTTTCACGTCGTAAGCTTGGTAATTAATGTGTAACTGTGAATTGGTTTTTTAAACGTTTGTCTTGTATAGATAAATAAAGTTTAATTTAATACATTAGATTTGTTTTATTTTACTATGTTTCTACATGAATAACTTAAAATTAATGCCGTTAAAATAATTTTCGACGTTGGTTAAAATTCTCCCACATTTTAAAGTTTGAGAACCTGTAAACAGCATGATGACGTAGGCCCGTGTCAGTTAGGTCATACGCGAATCTCGGAATAGAGTACCAGGCGGAGTATATTATTATACCATGCTACTGCTTTGGCGCGGGTAATGTCACTAGAGATGCCCCGAATAGTGGTTTTTGGCTGAATACCGAATATTCGGTCCCTTTCTCGGCCGATGCGCCGAATATTCGGCATGACATGCCAACATTTTGAGTCTCAATTATTATGAAAACTGTTCGCCAATAAAGCACAAACATTTGCTAAGATATATTTTTTGCTGAAGAGAATTAATGAGAGTCAGAGTAAATATTTTGTAATCAATAAATCCTCAAAAAAGGGTCTTCGTATTTAACAACTTTCCAAGAATACCTACATTTCAAATATTAAATGTACATACTTACCTAGTTTTTGGTTATTTTTATTGTGAAATTTTTCTTTTTAGGTAGGTGCTACAGATATTCGGCATTCGGCCGAATAGTAGGCATTATCGGCCGAATACCGAATATTCGGCAAAGTGGCCGAATATACCGTATACCGAATAGTTGCCGAATAGTCGTGGCATCTCTAGATGTCACTGTCAATTTCAGAGAACACCTATAGTGTTTCGTTTTTTTATGTTCATGAATAGCAGGTAAATTTATTATTTATGGAGAGTTCAGTTTCGTAGAACTTTTCCTTTGTAGACAACATATCTCGCATTTCTCTGAAACATGGCATTGTTATAAAACATAATTTAATATGCTTTTTATTACAAGTCTTTTTTTAACCATGAGCTATTCCATTGTTCAGACACAAATAAATATACGAAATGAAATGTCGCAAAATAGTTATTTTCAATACAAGTGCGGAAAAGAGGAAATTCGAAACGAGTGGCGATAAATTAACACACGACCGAAGGAAGTGTTTTAAATCGACACGAGTTGCGAATTACCTATTCGCACGTGTATCGTATAACGTTTTACAGTACATATGGCCCTTTAAACTTTCGACACTCGTGCGGAAAAGTAGGACTATATGTACTGTAAAAGATCATTCAACGTCACAAAATAAGGTTATTTCTGAATCTAACATACCTAATTATTATTGCCTTAATTTCTGAGGGTACAAATTGATAATAATAGATTATTTTTTGTTTCTGACGACCAAGTCACCTAGCAAACCAAACTATTCATTGGACGTAATCTAGTTTGCTTCTCGTTATTTCTTATTCATCTACTTCTAGATGGATTCTTTTCGTTTTCATGTACTTCTACAACTATAAGGTAAACGTATTAGTGCTCGACAGCAGGGCATTGGGCAGCAGCCCACTAAATGACACCTTGTTGTCACCTCTATTGACAATGACTTAAGCTTCAAGATGACATGTACTGGGACTGGGACCGCGTCGAGCACCAGTACCCAGTACGTTTACCTTACTACTTGTAGAACCTATCGCTATATAATATCAAAAAGAATAGATAGTATAGAGGGGTCCTGTCATTGTAAATTTTGTAGTCACTGTAAATTTACTGCCATCTATCGACACACGACTAAAACTCAAAATGAAAACGTATAAAGTTATCAAAAAATGTATATATATGGATAAATGATTTTATTATTTTTATATCATTTTGATCCATGTTCATTCACTAATATCTATGTGTTAAAATTGTTAAATATGAAACGGTGTCGTCACGCCATCTAGCCGAGGATAGGCTAAAGGTGTGTGCGCCATCTATTCGAGAATGACTTTTGCTTCAATTCCGAGGCACGTTTTTTCCTTAGACTTTATTCGTCTTATACGAAGTTAGATATGTCTTTGATAATATGATGCAGGTTATCTTCTCGTTGCCGGATAGATAAGCCTGCGGTGGCAGCTTGATTCCATTTTTATCGCCATTCACTAGTCACTTTCGCATCAAAATCGAAATACGTACGTATGCTGAGGCGAGCCCTTCTCTTGGTAATCAATAGAGCTAGCAGGCGTCGAATAGCGCTTAGATAATCGCTTTAAGTGCCGAGACTTCCGCAGTTACGAAGTAGTCGAACGTTGTTCTGAATTTAAATTTGCTCATGGTTTTACTGTGTTATTAGTGTCTCTTATTTATCAGTTTTTTTATTATACAGTCAGCATCATGGAATAGTTAAATTAAAAGAAAAAAATGAAGAGTCTCTTGATTTATAATTTGTATTATCGTCTGTATCTGCGTGATATAAATTTGTTACGCACCAAGAAAATAGTGACAAGTAAAGTGGCCAAATATATTGTAACACCTTTTTTATTTAATATGATGACGAACGTGTCTCTAACAGTTTATTTGATGCTGACTGTATATGTCTGTAATCCTTCCAAAAACTATCTAGTTTCTAATTACTATTTGTACGTTTCCAAAACCTTACTTGCATTAAAGTGAAAAACGTTCATAAGAAACTTTCCATCTATTTATAAATGACTACTACCAAAGAGAATAAAGTCTATAGAGACGGATTGTCAAAGTAAATTATGTAGCCACTGTAAATTTACTGCCATCTTTCGACAGAACATAAAACTGTTAGAACGCCATTTGACTTTGATCCTTATCCTTTAAGTGATATGTGTTAACTTATTAAAAATTAATATTCACGCCATCTACTCGACTATAGGCCAAAGGTATGGTTCCATGTTTTCGAGCGATGGCGCCACAACCTTCAGCCTATGCTCGAGTAGATGGCGTGAATATTAATATTTAAAAAGTTAACACATATCAGTTAAAGAATAAGGATCTAAGTCAAATGGCGTTCAAACAGGTTTAATCTTCTGTCGAAAGATGGCAGTAAATGAACTGTAGCTACATAATTTACCATGACAGTAACTCTCTTCTTCAAATCCTCTTTGCTACTACTATGCCATAAATTGACGAAAACGGTTTTTTCAGAAGAATTCTAAAATCATTGAAATATCCTTAGCGCTACTTGCACCATTCCACTAACCCGGGGTTAACCGGTTAAACCTGGAGTTACCATGGTTCTTCTTCTTCGTCGAAACCTCATGACTGAGGGTCGTGACCGCCATAAGTCGCTCTAACTTGGATTGCTCTCCAACCTAGCCGATCTTCTGCCTTCCGCGTAGAGCCCTGGAACTTGACACGTGTGACTACCTCAATGGCATCAAACCAGCGTGTGGGTATTCTGCCTCTGCCTCTTCTGCCCTCAACCCGGCCACCGATCATCAACTTCTCTAGACTGTCGGGTTCCCGCCGGGCCAAGTGCCCAAAGAAGCCGAGGATTCTTCTGAGACAGATAGTAGAGAGACGGGTTTTTATGTTGAGCTCGTTCAGAATGGTAATTACCATGGTTACCAGTACAATTTGACACGGGGTTAACGGCTTAACCCCTTAACCCCGGGTTAGTAGGATGGTGCAAGTGGGCCTAAGTGAATCAGGTAAAATAACTCACAAATGACAATCAAAACAAAAGTATTGTGAGCTAACTTCCGCTTCGAGTCAGCGAGTGTCACCTGTATTTGACCCTTGTCATGTTGTAACTAATCGCAACTTGTCTCGGTCTGTGTCCATGGTGACAGATTGTGAAACATATATATGGAACTTCATGTGACATCGAAAGTGTTTGAGTACGTAAGGTGTCAACTATTTTATTTAATCTTCACATTTATTTATTTTATCCCTAGTTTCTGACTGTGACTTTTGTCAATAAACTGTACCTCCCCTCCTCCTCCTTCCATTCTACCCTCGTACTGAAATAATAAGGGCCCAGGACACTATTCCTAGGCTGTCTAACAATAGAATACTTTGTCCTAAAAATCTAATAATCTTCTACTATGTAATAAGGCATTTTTGATAGGTACCTAAATAAATCATTTCTCATTTTCATGCGTGTTTAGTTCAAAATACATACAACGACAAAGATTATGTCCACCATTGATCAATTTATAATCAATTATGGCGGACAAAAAAGCAGTGATAGATAACCCGTAGTAACCCTTCCCGCAGAGCAAGATGATCCCTCGTAAAAAGAAATCCACTAACTATGGAAGCCATTACTGTGATTAATGATCGAGTACGGTTGTGTCGTTCAAAAGAGGGCCCCCTCTTAGGATGGTACGTTATTTGAAATCACAAAGTTAGTAAATAGTCTTGCGACTTGCACCATGAAGTAAATGAAAGGCATATTCAATAGCAGCTAATTTTATTCAATCTACCGCCAGTACATAATATATCTTTAAGAATGCCCACACAACATGTAGAAAATTAACCACAATTTAAAGATTTTTTTTTAATGCAGCAATACCAGCTGAGCCCTTCTCAGATTTGAGAATTTTAGGTAAATATCTCCGTCGCGCTGACGCGGGCGGCTCATAAAATAAGTGCGATAAGGACAACTGCAGCATAGGCGAAAAATCCTGCGTAAAATCTCAGAAATCGAGGTTTCGTTCTCGACATTTTCCTCGTTCAAAATTTAACCTCGTATTATTTAAACGTGCACACAGTCGTAACGAAATGAGAAATAAATTATTTTAAATTATTTGTGTCTGCCCGTTTTGGACGTCTGTTTACGGCACGTTTATTAGGCCGTTTTTAGCGCTGTTTGAAGTAGGTAATTAGTTTTTATAAAAACAATATTACCTATCAAAAAAGCAAAACCTATAGACAGGTACACGTATACTGGTACCTAATATTAAACTCATGTAAAAATATTCATCTAGGGCCAAAATCCAGACACGACTATGTCGAGAACGTTTGTATGGAAAAATAACCATTTAAATATTTCCTCCTAAATGGAACACTCCCTGGATCGGCATTATTAATACTTACTGATTTCTGTACGCCTATTTATTATCTAAACCCATCTCGTTGTTATGTACTGATCTTTGGTGTTACGTAGGTTTTCATTACAAACTAATTTTAAATATTCGGCGCAAAAGAATCTCTCCTTAATTATTTTGGTTCGTCTGAGGCAATTTGCGAAGCCATTTATCAGCAAATTCCTTCATTTACCGAACTAAGTTTGAAATATTTTCGTCTTTTTACGTTCTTCTTTAACGGTAAAAAGGAATAAGGTTTTTCCTGCCACAGACAATTATTGTATGTGTCACTAGTGTTTGTTCGAAAAGAGAAGAGTCGTCGGCTTCCGTGCAACATGTCGGTCAAGCGATATCTTACCGTACAAATCGTTATGACATTTGCGGGGTGAAAACGTGCACACAGTCGCACTTCTCACTCACTACATAAAAAAACAATCTGTACGACACAAATATGTACATGTACATATGTATTTCTATATGCATATAGAAAATGACACACGACAAAGACAAATCTTGCACATCTCTTTATTGTGTACTTACGGATGAGTCACAAGTGTCACAACACGCTAGTTATGTGTATGGACAGTTGATCTTATACCTCGGCAGAGGAGAATGCCGACTCCCTTCCGTGTTGCTCGAAGATTGGGCCCCATATATTCCACGACTCTTCTCTTTCCGCACAGACTCTATCACAATATATAAACAAATACTAGTATTTATAGCGCGAGTATCATTAATCAAAGTTATTATTAGTATCCGGCTTATTTTTTCATATTATTTTATAATGAGAAAACGCTGTCGGGCTTAACGCAAAAAGATAGTCTTAGATTAGTCTGCACGATCATTGCTCTTATATATGCGAGTCATCATAAATATAAACAAAGCATATTTTTTCAAATTCTGTGTAATTATTTAATTTAATTAACAGACGAGATATTCAGCTTTTTATAATTTTTGTTCATTAATACTGTGCAACTCAAATAAATTGCATTCGCAATCAGCTTAAAATATCTATATTGAGTAAAGAAATTCATACAATTAAATTGCACAGAAATAAAATTACAAATAAGTAGTCAAGTTTATTATGACACAAAATATTTAACAAAATATTCATGTTCAAATCCAAATACTTAAAACTTTCGTGTTCAATGAATACCGAGAGTTCTCTAGGAATTACGTTCACTATATCACATTCACATACTCACTTTGTCATCCTATAAAATACACATAAGCGATTCATAGAATGGACTTATAAAATAAGAATACTGGCATTTTTTTTTTCCAAAGAAGTTAACCTATAAGTCAATCTTAAAATCTACTTAATAATCTACATATATCCTAAAATAAATGATCTAACTTAAAATCTAAACACATTACTAAAATCTATCAGCCCCATCCCGACCCCCACCCAGCCCAAAAGAATTCATAGAATTACGTATTAATATACTTATTCATTTTCAAAATATTCCGCGTTAAAACAATTTATTTGATTGCAGGTATGTTCATTGAAACTGATGGATTCTCTCTTCGAAGCGATTGGTGAAAATGGTGAGAATAGTTTTAAATGGATCAATATTGTCACAGGCCTTTGTGTCCAATTTGTCCAGATTCTTTATTTCTTGGATTCTGACGACATTATTGTTTATTCATTACTAGCTTCTGTGACTTCGTCAATAGTCGCAGTTGTTATAAATTAAATTAAATTTAGGTATTTAAGACCAACAAAGGATCAATTTCGTTAGTGACACATTTTAATCTTACAACTACCTAATGTTAGTAATAATAATAATACCTAAGTAATGTTAGTAGTAATGTAACTTCATTTTAAGCAAGTAATAAAAACTTAATTGCACAAAATAGGTAGATAGGTACCTACATAGCAGAGATATCATAAAAATATGAAAGTACAAAGGCGAATTTATCCCTATGGAGGTATCTATTACGCCTAACCTCATTTTCACTCTATTAGGGATCGAATTTGTATGTTGGTTTTTGACATATCGATAAACTGTCAAATGGTTATGTTATTACCTCAATAAACTTAATATACAACGTATCAGCATTGCGATACAGCGAGGAAATGCCGCCAGCATCCTTGGTACAATGCCTCAAGGGCCTATTTTAGATTTAAGCTAGTTATTAATTTCGTTTATATACAACTATGCTAAGTTCAATTATAATCCGAACTAAGTTCGCCCGCGGCAAACTAATTTGTACAACTAAGTTTACTATGACAAGCTTGTACCTACTTGTAAAATGACGACACACTGCTTTGGACATGTAATTAAGTTGAACTTGATCAAAGTTTAGTTGTGATAGAAAGTTTTGTTCTAAGGTAAACTTACCACTTAATTACTGCTTAACACTTTCATTTACCTATTTATAGATCACCAGTAACAAGATTCTATCAATAATAACATATTGATAATATTTTTTTCTTTAGTCATTTAGCTACTACTCATTCATTATATGGCGATTAAGAATTTTAGACAAGCCCAAACTCAGTTAGGTTGCGTTGCTTTATTTAAAAGTTTCTGCTATCTTTACCTAACCTACTACAAGACAATTTTGATGCTTACTAAATGTAATGTAAGTTAAATGTTAAAGAAATGTTTACACGCCGTTTTTTTTAATTTTTCCGTATATTTCTAGTCTAGCGTCTATTCTATAATAATGGCATGTGTAGTTTAATCGCCAAAGTTTCTAATTAACTTGTAATTTACTACCACGTTGCTGATGCTCAGCTAGAATTCACTCGATTGAAGCTCATGTATTTAGCTTCAAAGTCCGCAACTAAAAGTTAGTTGGCAGCCCTCATTATAGTTGATTACCAAGTTTTGGACACCAAAGTTGGCTCCGGACAACACCCGTGACGCGAGAAACGGGTCCGCGGTTTGTACGGTCACTTTACTGTTAGGGGTTTTGTGAAGGATCCGAGCAGTTTATGTAACAGAGTCTAGTAAATGAAGAAGACTGACAACACATGTCCAGGAATTGTGGATATTGAAACCATTCGATAGCTATGCGGAGAGCGAAACGAAAAAGCCGGCTTCCAGATCAAGAATTTACTGACAACTAAAAACAAGTGTAAAAACAATGTAATAAAGTGACAAATAGACAAAAGGTATAAAAAATATAAATACTATATAAAACCTATTTATTAGTCCTCGTCAACACCCATACCAAGCCACGAGAGTCAACAATGTTATTTTAGTTACATATTAGCATATGAAAACTGCCACCCTACTGCTATTTACAAATTGGGCAGACTGGACGTAGTTATTGTCATAAAAGTACATTTAAAGCATAAATATATAATTTTGAATCATTAGATATGGTTTAACGATGTTAAAACTAGATGGAGTCACGAAAAATAGTAAAAAGGCGCGCGAGGAACGCGGTGTTGTATGGAAGTTGTCCGTCTTGAATATTTACTAGTCTCTGACTGCAGGCACGTATTAGCGCTTCGTACAGAAGTCCCACTGTCTAACAAGACCGATGTTTGACAGCTGAAGGCCATGCATCATGTTCTTTTTAGGTCTCTTAGGGTTGTCAACCAGATAAAAGCGGCAGTAAATGGCTCATCATCACTACATGAATGCACGAGGAAGGCGGCTATGAGAGAAGAGTGGCGACGTGTTGTGAAGCTTGCCACCAACACCTGAAGTGATGACCACGACCACTCTGTCAAGAGTGATACCGACGAAGAAGAAGAAGAAGGGTTGTCAAATTATGCGACATCCTACATATTATGCGACTATTAGGTAGAGTCGGACCAAAAAATGTCTGCAGCGGATTTGATAGCCCACGCAGTGCAAGTGTCATTTATATGTCATAATTTCATAGAAGTTTGACGTTTAAAATAACACTTTCACTGCGTGGGCTATCAAATCCGCAGTGCAGACTATTCTCGGTCTGACTCTACCTACATTCAATTAATATTATGCATTGCCTGCTCGTTTGTTTTGTGAATGTTTTGAATTAGGTACTTTAATGACCTGTTAAATATATTAAGAACGGGTCACTCACGCATTTTTAAGTCGAAAAACGCTCAACATAATAACATGACATGTTTTAATATTGTTTTTCCAGTATGTCTTTTTAAGCAACCTTTTTGCTCCGCCATACGTACTTAGCGATATATATTGAAACCGTTCACCGCGTTGCATTCAGACTTTGTTATATCGGTATTGATTAGTCATTTGGCACAAAGCTCCATGTATAGAAACTGAATGAATAAATTAACCGTTTTGTGCGGCATGAGTGTGAATTTTACAGAACAGTCAACAGCGACATATTTGACCAACCATTGTACAACCTTATCACGTTGGAATAAGGATTAAAAAAGTCAATTTACTATGTTGTCGATGGAACATTGATCCCTTAACCCAGTTAAAGGTAATTCCTTTACAATGGATGCTATATCCGATACCTTTATAATGGAGTGATTAAAACACCCACTGGATCCATAAATATGTTTTTGACATCCCTAACCCTTTTTGATGTCATTGTTTTTAAAGCTTTTATTGGCTTTTATCTGTAGGGTCCGATGTTTGTGTAATAAAACATTTTCAGTAAAATTTTACCCGCTTCTCGGTTTGCGCTGTTCAAACTTTGATGACGATCCAATGTTAATATACTATTAAGCTACTTAGGATCGTGTTCTAATTAAAAAAAATCACAGATTTCGTGCCTCACACGACTATCGAGCACATTGGAAATGAATCTACGGAATTCGAAAAAATATTGTAGCTGAGCGACGAGAAAGTCTGGATAAGGAAAAAGTTACAAAATAAAACTACAACGTTGAATGATAATTATTTTATTCTTAGACTTACACAAGTATCCTGGACATAACGCATGTGAACAAACAAATTGCAAAATTTCCACACGCGTATCCAAGTTTGAATAATTGTCGCCGTGGCGCATAAGTATAGGTACATATTTCATTTTTCGATTAATAAGCAGGATATATTAATGTTCAAAGTACAAGAAAATTATTACACGGCAAATCCGTAGTCAACTCGAGAAGTGGTGATCGGCAGCGGCCCATTTGCTGCAAGATATGAAATTTTCTTGACAGCACTCCCTCTCCCTCTCCCTCTCCCTCTCCCTCTCCCTCTCCCTCTCCCTCTCCCTCTCCCTCTCCCTCTCCCTCTCCCTCTCCCTCTCCCTCTCCCTCTCCCTCTCCCTCTCCCTCTCCCTCTCCCTCTCCCTCTCCCTCTCCCTCTCCCTCTCCCTCTCCCTCTCCCTCTCCCTCTCCCTCTCCCTCTCCCTCTCCCTCTCCCTCTCCCTCTCCCTCTCCCTCTCCCTCTCCCTCTCCCTCTCCCTCTCCCTCTCCCTCTCCCTCTCCCTCTCCCTCTCCCTCTCCCTCTCCCTCTCCCTCTCCCTCTCCCTCTCCCTCTCCCTCTCCCTCTCCCTCTCCCTCTCCCTCTCCCTCTCCCTCTCCCTCTCCCTCTCCCTCTCCCTCTCCCTCTCCCTCTCCCTCTCCCTCTCCCTCTCCCTCTCCCTCTCCCTCTCCCTCTCCCTCTCCCTCTCCCTCTCCCTCTCCCTCTCCCTCTCCCTCTCCCTCTCCCTCTCCCTCTCCCTCTCCCTCTCCCTCTCCCTCTCCCTCTCCCTCTCCCTCTCCCTCTCCCTCTCCCTCTCCCTCTCCCTCTCCCTCTCCCTCTCCCTCTCCCTCTCCCTCTCCCTCTCCCTCTCCCTCTCCCTCTCCCTCTCCCTCTCCCTCTCCCTCTCCCTCTCCCTCTCCCTCTCCCTCTCCCTCTCCCTCTCCCTCTCCCTCTCCCTCTCCCTCTCCCTCTCCCTCTCCCTCTCCCTCTCCCTCTCCCTCTCCCTCTCCCTCTCCCTCTCCCTCTCCCTCTCCCTCTCCTTCTATTTCTATTTCCACCACCACAATAATGCATAGATTGTCGAATAGTGCGTTATCTACGCCCGTCTCAAACAGGATAGATAGAGTTAGACCAAGAAAAATCTGCAGCGATTTTGAAAGCCCACGCAGTGCAAGTGTTATTCTGCCGTCATAATCCCGATAATTCACAACAAACACCGATAACGAACTCTGCGAAACATGAAGTCATAAATGTCCTGTGAAAAATGTCGTTCTGACTTTTTGACTATTTTAAGGTTAGGCTACAGGGCAAACCCTTAACCCGATCGTCTTTGTTTTAGGCTCAAATTGTAGCTGACTAAATTGTCCAGAGCCGTTTTTCTCAAATTTTTGATATCATTCTTCGTTTCCAAATTATCGAGCACCAAAATCAAAAATTCGGAAAAAATTGAATTTTATTTTCACTATTTCGACCATAACTTTTTTGTTTTTGACTTTCTCGAATAATTATTTTTGCACCTTACAGCTCTCGTGATTATGCGTCTTTTGAGCCTATTTTTTAATATCATATCTTCACAACTTTCCGAGATATAAGGGGATCGCACTTTTTCGTGAAATCGGACCGTATACTGGAGCGAACGAAAAGACATTTCCAATGTCAAAATATTACCGTTCGAGCATTTCTGATAAGTAACCCTACCTGGGGTTTCAGGGTTTGTCCAATGGCTATGGTCACCCTGTATAAACAATACACTCCCGTTTTTGAGCAGTCGTGTTTAAAGAGTGTACGTATACCTATAAGAGTGTATTTTATAAATTTTCATAAATTTTTAGTACCGTATAGTCCAATTTATAGGCTTCACTGAAAATGAGCGTTGTGCAGACCCTGAGGCTCATTTCATAACTTTACGCTAAATTAGTTTTTTTTTTCTGTTCTAAAACAGATACTTTTATTGTCTTTATGTTATATTCTTCATATCGACGACGAAGTACCATGAACTCCTAACTAAGTATAAACATACTTAGTATAAACTTACTAAATGAATGAAAATGGGTATTACCTACTAAAAATGTTAGTTAGGAGTTCATGGTACTTCGCCGTCGATATTAAGCTTATACTGGTTCATGATATAAGTGCAAGCGGTAAGTTATAAGAACAGCCAAGGGCGAAAACCGACCCGATTTGCAGATCCTCACAAAATTGCAAAGAAACTTGATATATGGAGCAGCCAACAACTTTACCCAAATCAGTGAGGTTTTTTTGGGTATGGAAGCTTGGTTAGCTCGTTACATGCCGATGCGAGGTGTGTAGCTATTTTCTGGCGGAGTATAAATCTTGCAAATGGAAACCGTATTTTCTACTATCCCAGATACAACAATGCCGGTTAAAATGACGAGTCTATTACCTAAACTGTTTGGTTTTCTACTAAAATCACCAATGAATTGACCGATCAAATAGATTTTCTAAAAAACACAGCATATTTATGAAATTACATTGGGTATTAAATGTTACCACGTCGAAAGCCCCTTCGCCCGGGGTAAAACACGAACATGTGACTTTGGCCCGCTTCCAGCGAGACCAATTGACCGCGGAGATACTGACGGAAATATTATTAAACCTCCATGCCATCCGAATTTATCCCTTACCCTTTGTAATAAGGCTTATAATCGCCTGTAGCTAAAGTATAGGTAAGTGATATATTTCATGTCGATCGTATTTGTGCAAGATATCTTAAAGTAATTAAAGTTGTAAAAGATAGGTACATATTGTTAACGATTCTGATCCTTTTGCTATAAGTCTCATAGTCGCTTAAACCTCGTATGGCTGCCGAAACTAAAGTAGTAACCGGTCCTATTTGTTTAGGATTTCTACAGTTGTAATAAGTAAAAGGTTAATATGTACCCTATATAACATATATAACATAGGTTAGGTTAATGGGTAAAAAGTACGCCACGTGTTGTTTTGCTCC